>NC_064866.1:12049015-12399015 GCF_024139225.1 Suncus etruscus | reverse complement strand
CTTTCATTCTTCCCTTTTCCTTTCATTCTCCCAACTTGGGGGAAGGTTGGCCTTAAAGCCTGGAGACTTCTGGAGGCAGCTGATAGCATCCTACCTCCTGGGGAAGTCCCTGGAGCAGGCCACTATGTTCTCTTGGGTCTCACCAGCCTGTCTGAGGAAAGACACTGATGCAGCCTTACTTCCACATCCTGTTCAGGATCTTTATTCCTTCCAGGTTGGCAGATACGTGAAGAGAGAGAAAGAGAGAGTAAATAGAAAAACTGAATTTCTAGTCTAGGCCAGTGTGAATTTCTTTTACCAGCCCTTCCTAGAACCAGGTGACCTGGAAAATAAGAGCTAGAGAGAGACATAAATCCCTTGAGGGTTAGCTGCTGACCCTCCAACCCCACAGCTGTAGTTCCTCTCATGGCTCCTGGCCTCCCTGGCATCTCTCCTGCTTGCCTGCCTGATTCAGCTTTCCTCTCTCTTCTGCTAGCCAGGCCTGGTTGGGGTCTTTCACTTGCTTTTCCCCCATGACACGGCCGCTTTTCCTTTAACTCTCAGCTTCTATTTAAAAAGCTAATTTGGGAGCTTGTCGATGCTCCCAATTCAGACATTTTAAATAGGAACTGAAAGCCAGGAGCTGCCAGGCAATAGATTTCTTCCTTGCCACCAGCATAGCTAAGGCATTTGATCAGACACTCTGCTGGCCCTCCTGGCTGTGTGTATGTGTGTGTGTGTGTGTGTTTGTGTGTGTGTGTGTGTGTGAGAGAGAGAGAGAGAGAGAGAGGAGAATAGTCAGTGTATTTCAGCCTATCTTCTTTATCTAGATACATTGCTTCTACTGATAATTGTTCTCTTTCTCCCCCCATATCTCCCTTTCTCTCTCTCTCTGTGTGTGTGTGTGTGTGTGTGTGTGTGTGTGTGTTTCAAGCTATGCACACATGAGAATTCTGTTTTAGTCCCGTGGCTCTGACCGCTATTTGCAGAACTTGTCACTGGGTGACCTGCTAGGGTAAGGGAACCCAGCTTGCTATCTTTGCTGACATGTGTATTTGCGCAGTTGATTCCCAGCCTGCTATATTCAAACTCATGCTATGGTAACAGGAGACACTGCTACCACCCTAGTCTACATGGAACCAGTCCATTTAAGCATCTTCCCCCTATCATCTGGAGTGTAAAGCCATACCTCAGAGCAGGGTTTTGTCTTCTGAATGCTGTGTCCTTTGGGGAGAAAAAGTACAGACTTTGGGGTCCAATTGGCTGGGCTAGAACCTGATTCCACATGCCACTGTGCCTGGATATCCTCACCTTTAAGAGAGCAGTAACTCTTGTGCCAACAAATAATTATCATCCATCAAATTATTAGTACTTTGTATGTTGACATAAATGTATGGATCACCAATGGTAGTGGTGTGAGGGAGGAATACAAGCAAGAAGTTTGAGGAAGTGTCTGGAGCAGAAGAACTATTGGTACAACCCTTGGCATCTAACAGAGAAAAGGCAAGCTTCTCCTCATTGATACAGTTGGTTTTCTAAGCCCCAGAAGAGGGGGATTTCTGGTGAAGAAATAGAGGAAGCCCTATAGGCCTGGAGATAAGAAATGGGTGAACCATGGCTGGAGTTTTGGGGTCTTTTCCTGGAGACCAGCTATATTCGGGAAGAGGAAGTTCTCACTCTTTCACATAAACCCAGCTTGTTCTGCTAACTCCAGAAAGCCAGGCTCTATGGAAGTGAATCTCTATGAGGGACTTTGTGAGGGAGATTCTCATTCTATCTGGGACTTTCCTTGAGCTTGGGGATCTCCCTGTCTTCATCTTGTTCTGCTATTGATCCTTGTTCCTAAAAAGGGCATAAGAGCATTTATTCATTGTCCGTCGGAAGTCCCTGAGCATTGAAACAGAGTTTTGATGTTTTTACCATAGTCACTGGTGGAGGGACACAAATAGGCCATAAAGGAGGAGAAGCTTGAAAGGACTAAGGAAAGGAAGATTACCGGAGGGACCCACAGCTCCATTGCAAAACTTTGGAAGTCGCCATATGCTGGCCTGTGACAATTCTATAGTGCGATTAATACCACTGTCTTACTGATGGGAACATCAAAGTGGTTGTCAGTTGTTGTATAGGCATATGTTCTGGGCTGTTTCACAACCCTTCTTTGTGCTGTGTCCCCAGGAGGCTTGTTGGGTTCCTCTATCAGAGATAGAATGTCCATGACCTGATTTCATAGGCCTCCCCTATCTCCAGTGTTTGGCCTCCACAGTTTGGGACTAGGATAAGGGCTCAGTGTTGGTGTGGGACCATCTGATTTTTCTTCAGGATGAAGTCTCTCAGAAGAGTGTCATTGTGTGCTGGTGGGTTGGCTTCCTTGAGTTTTCTGAGGTGAGGTAGATGAAGATATTATAGAGATAGAGGAACTTTGGTTCAGTTGCTATTTACCAGCCCAGATTTATCAGCTAGGTCATAGCTGTAGGTACTGCCCTACCACGTGATCCTAAATTCTCACAACCTGTCTCTGATCCTTCTTGAGGAAGTAGGGTCCCCCTCTTCTCTCCCACTTGGGAGACCCGTAGTTGCCTGAGTGGTTATCTCATTCTTCAAGATACAGGAACTAGCCATGGCAATGAGGAGTTATCGGCATTGATGGACCCCAGATTCTGAAGTCAGTAGACACTTTAGGGCCTTTTACTCAATATGAAGCTTTCTCCAACTAGTGAACATCCTGAGCACTCATAGCTCTGAGAGAGGGAGCTTCTCTGAGGGAGGAAGTTCTCCTTGTCCAGTCCCCTCTCATAAAAATAATTAGTGGAAGGGGAGGGGAGAAGGAGCACCAATAGGGTTAGGGACCACAGATGGTGGAAGTAAACCACTGGCAGCATCTTCATTGTCAGCCTAATAGTAATCTGGAGGCATGTGGAGAAATGACAAAGGGACTCCTCTAAGTGCAATGATTGCTTTGTTCTCTGGTGGCTCCTTTTGCTTCTGTACAGATGCTTCTTAAACTTTTGTTTTCCATCTTCACTTCTCTCCAAAGAGTTGTTAGGAGTCTCTGCTTGTGTGTTTGCCCAGCAGCTCTGATCCATTTCTAATATATTCCTCTATCCATACCCTTACTATACAGCTTCAACTTTGTCCAGTCTTCTTTCTGCTGCATCTGAGTATCTCCAACCTTCTTCAATAGATGAATTTCTCCCCAAACCAGGTGATCACCTTTCACTGCCTCCCAGGTCTTTTCTTCTTCCCTTGCACCCATCCTTTTCCTTAGTACATAGATCTTTTTTCTATTTCCAGAGAGATCATGTCCTTTCATCCCTCCAGGCCTTTCAACACACACATCCATCATCTTACAGGAATACCTCTACTCCTTCCTATTTCTCTGTGTCTTCTAAGCAAATGTACACTCAGCTCCAAACTTTTCAGTCTCAGCCCACAAAGCCCATAAGTACTGGTTATATATCTGATTGTTAAGGATCTGTTAGGTGCCCAGAATCCAGGTGTAACCAAACATTTCCTCTTTAAGTTTCCAAAGACATCAAATATAACTCTGAGGACTTTATCTGCTTGCTGGAGTGTGTGTGTGTGTGTGTGTGTGTGTGTGTGTGTGTGTGTGTGTGTGTGTGTGTGTCCCTTTCTGGCTTTTAGCTGTTTGAGCCCAAAACCAAAGCTCCTAGGACCTGAATGTTCTGGCTTAGTGCTTAGCACATTGTAGATGCCCAATAAATCCATCTTAGTGATTTATTTTAATTTTCTTTCACCTGGCTCCCTCTATGTACTTTAACAGACTATATATTTGTCAACTGGTCAGTTTCAAGGTTCTAACTTATCTGCTTGATTTTGAGCATGGGCATAGAAAGACTAAGGTATTGAATTCTGAGTTGATCCAAGATGAAAAGAGCCCCAAAGCTGCTTCTTCTTACCTTTCTGGATTTACAAAGTCAACCCTCGTCCATGCTACCTGCAGAGACCTGGCTGGTGTCCTTGTCTTGAACTAGATTGGTTTTTAAGGAATGTTTTTTCTTTCCTTTCTAGCAGAATGTCAATCACATCCCCCAGAATCTCTCCTTAATCAGGATGTGGTCATTGGAAACACACCTGGTAGCCTGTAACTATGACTGTTGGACTGAAAACCAGCAGGGAGGCCTGACACCAGCTTATTAGCCCAACCATGGCCTTGCATAAAGGCTGCCAAAACCAAAGATTGCTGAATTTTTATTTATTTTTTAATTTTTTATTGAGACCAATGTGAATTACAAGTTTTTTTTTATTTCCACCATGCCCTTTGGATTTTATTAAGGATTACTAAAAATGAGAAACAAAACAACAATTAGCCAAAAGATGAGTTTGCAAGTAAAGCAAATTATAAAAAATCTGTACATGACAGTTTATAATAATAAACAGGTCTTGGACTTAATATCTATTAGACCATACCAGGCTAACTTGAATTTGAATCCACAAAACTAAAATAATATTTAAAATATTGAAGTCAAATGGATTATGGAATCTCCAAGGTAATAAATGTTACATGCATATGCATTTATAATGATAATCACTACCATGTATGAATAGGGGTACATTTTCAGATACTTGGTTTGTAAGTTTAAGCTTAATATGGATTCTGTTTTCTTTTTTAATAATATATTTATTTAAGCACCTTGATTACAGACATGATTGTAGTTGTGTTTCAGTCATATAAAGAATACCCCCCTTCAACACCCCCCATCACCAATGTCCCCCATTTTCCTCCTCATCCCCCACTCAAGACAGGCATTCTAACTATCTCATTCATTAACACTGTTATGATAGTTGTCAGTGTAGTTATTTCTCTAATTGCACTCACCACTCTTTGTGGTGAGCTTCATATTGTGAGATGGTTTTAGGAAAAAATAAAAGACAAGACTTTCATAGTTGTATTTCAGGTACATAGGGACAGTGAATTAGGGCCATTTTCATCACCAGTGTTGATCTCCTTCCACCATAGTTCCCAGCATGCCTTCCAAACCTTGACCTTTAGGCCCCAGGACTGCTAGTGCAACAGGTCCCCTTTGTGTATAACTTGTAGTTTGGGTCTCTTGATTCTATTGTTGTTGACTTTGGTTTGGATTTTTAGGTTTGACCATTTTTTATTTCCACTCAATGCTCCTGAGACCTCATGACCTCTGAGTCCCATCACTTTTCCTTCTCAGTTTGTAGAACACATATAAATATGAGTCAGAACAAGATGATTCATGTTCTATGGTTCTGTAAAAAAGAACGGTGGATGGGAGCCCCTGTCTAGAAGCTATAAATATAAATAAAATTAAAAGAAAAAATAAAGAGAAAGAAAAATTTAAAATAATAATTAAAAATTAAAAATAATAAGGCATAATTAAAAATAATAAAAATGGGGGGCAGATGTGTCAAGGTTTTTTGTTTGTTTGTTTTTGCATAGGTGAAGTAAATATTGGGAAAATTAGAAAGAAAATTACCTTGGCCTAACGGATACAGGATGTTTCTACCCTTGAAGCATACTGTCATGAGACTGACTACAAGCTCCGGACCTGTTCATTGTCAAACCCCAAGGTCTCTTTTTATGATCTCAGGAAAAGAAGATTGCTGAATTTTAAAGTATAAAATGAAATGAAAACCACATCAGGAAACCAGCATCATGGAGTAGTGAGAATATGAGCTTGGGCTAGACCTGGCTTTAAATATTAATTCTGATTTCAAGCTGTGTGACTCCTAAGCAAGTCACTTTGCTTCTTGGCTCCTCAGCTCTGAGGACTGGAGGAAATGGGTTATAATGATGGTATCATCTCCTAAGATGTGTGAGTGTTGAATTTTAAAATATGCACTTAGGCAATCACCAATAAAAGCATCGGCTATTATAATACTGTAATTGCGTTTGCACATGTGTAAATGATCCCTTTAAACCTAGGACACAGTGTCCTGTAGTGCTTATTTGTAAATGTTAGAGAGTTTCCCCCCAAATGGTTATTGCTTAATCTGAAGCCTAGAGAAATGTGTGAAAACAAAAAAAATTTGGCTCTAGATACTTTTTCTCTCTGCTCTTCTCTCTAATCTGTGATTCTCCCATTTCTCCATTTCTTCTACCTGAAATGTCAATTGTCCATTTCTCCCCCATTACCTCCTCCTCAGTAATGGGTATAATCCTTTAAAAGAGGGCAAAGAGAGATGGTATAGCCTTGCATACAGCCAACCTGGGATCAATCTCCAGCAGCCCATCTGGTCTCCCAAGCCTCTCTAGGACTGATCCCTAAGGGCAGAGTCAGAACTAAGCTCTGAACACAGTCTGGTCTAACCCCCTCCTTCCCTACCCCAAGTACTTAAATGAATGTGAAAGTGACTACGGGGAGCTGTGAGAAAGCATCCACGCTCAAAAAGGACAGACTCTAGACCATCACATCACAGTGAAAGGGTGGGTGGAAATTCAGGCATCTGTCAAAGTAATAGAGGAAGAATAAGGTACACTGAGGACTCTTCAGTTCCACAGAACCCCTCTCCCCTCATAACCTGAGATCCCTAGAGGCAACAGTCAGTTACAAAGCAGACTATTTTTGAAATTCTGCAGCTAGAAAATAAGACATCCAGGCCTTGTAAAAGTGTTGTAACGAGAGTGTCTGGGCTCCACTTTTCCACACCAAGCTCTCTCCTTTAGTAAACATGCATAGTTTCTGGGATGCCAGAGCGCTCTCCAGCTCTTGCATCACCTAATACTCAGACTCAAGTGTAATTCTCTATGGAGAGCTCACATCCTGAGCCTGGATACCTCTGTGTCACTGACTTTGTGGAAGACCCAGGCACAGCAATGTTCATTGCTTTGGTGAGTGAGTAAATAAAGACAGTCCAGTTTCTATCTATCCCCTTCTTGCAGGGTCAAAGAGATTTATGAACTTATCTATAAAACTTCACTAAAAGGAGTTTTCTCATGAACCTTCAATGATTTTTTTATTCTGGAAAATTTCAAACACACAAGTGAAGAGAATTGGATACTATTCAACATTATTAATTGTGCAATATCCAAAACACATGAATATGCTTTGATTATTGCTTCCCTAAGGCCAATCATATTTTATCAATGGTTCTACTCAGCTCCTCAGCCAATCATTTTGAAGCATATTCAGATGCCATATAGTTTCATTTGTAAATATTTTAATAATTATGCCCTTCCCTGCATGATGTTAAAAATATCTGGTCAGCTTTAAACAAAACCATGCATCTTGAACTAGCTAGTCCTGCCTCCAGTTAGAGGGGGAAATAAGGGAGACATCAAGACCAAACAGGTGCAAGACTACTAAGTAGTAGGTCAGATACAGAGGGGAACACATATTCTAGCCGCCCTGGGGGTGAGGGAAGAGGAAATGGGAGGGAGGACAAAAATGGAAGTGTAGGAAGAACAATTTGGTGATGGGAATCCCCCTTGATTTTATGTAAATATGTGCCTAAAATAATATTGTCAACAATATATAAGTCAATATGATCAAAATAAAAATTATATTTAAAAAAATATCTGGTCAGCACTTGTATCTGTGCCTTTAGGAGTAGTTCCTATTTTAGACAAGTTCCAAGGTTCACTGAATTCTGTACAAAGACTGTCTCCTCTTTGGGAATAAAGGGACCTGCATAAAATGTCATCCAGTGGTACCTCCATGAGCACCTCTTCTTTGGTGTCAGGAATCATAGTCCCAAGCCTCAAGTGACTGCATTTTTCACACATTTCCTTTCATTTCATATTTACCAGTTGTTATTTTGGTAACAATGGCAGGAATTGATATGCTACTCATTCAGCCCAATTCCTCTACCTCATGGTGGGCAGAGCTAGATTTGTTTCACAGATTCCCTTGCATTTAGGTTTGCTCTTGTGACTATTTTATTCATAATAGAAGACAGGTCAGCACAATAGAAGCCAGGCCTATAGAAATATGCAGGGCAATCCTGCATTATTTTGCTCTCCATCCATTGATTGATTGAGTGGACAGAATTTCAAGTGTTTTGAGGATGGCAGAGGAACCAGAGGAAGGAGTTTATGTCCTGGATGAGCGTGTGGTACAGAGACCACTCTGAATCTCCCCTGGATTATAAAATATATTTTACTATGTGAATTTATTGAAATTTGGGGGATGTGTGTTAAAGTAATAAGCCTGATCTGACAAATACCTGACCTGAGCTCACACCTAAACTGGGCAGGCACCTCCTCCCACTTCACTTGGGCAGGTGCTAAGCAGCATATACTAAAAGCCTGGCTAGGCAGGGAATTTTCCAGAAATAAAATATCAACTCTAGGAAGCTGGTACTTCAGTCCATTTACCATACAGCAGCAGGAGCCATCTTTAGAAAAAAAAGTACACAAGTTCAGCCATGTTGCCTCAGTTTTTAAAATTCCATGATACATTTCCATTGCCCTCAGAATTTTTTTTTTGTAATCTCTATAAGGATCTTCATTATTTTTTTTTTACACCACCCATCACCAGTGCAACATTCCCATCACCAATGTCCCAAGTCTCCCTCCTCCCCACCCGACCCCCGCCTGTACTCTAAACAGGTTCTCAATTTCCCTCATACATTCTCATTATTAGGACAGTTCAAAATGTAGTTATTTATCCAACTAAACTCATCACTCTTTGTGATGAGCTTCCTGAGGTGATCTGGAACTTCCAGCTCTTTTCTCTTTTGTGTCTGAAAGTTATTATTGCAAGAATGTCTTTCATTTTTCTTAAAACCCATAAATGTGTGAGACCATTCTGCGTTTTTCTCTCTCTCTCTGACTTATTTCACTCAGCATAATAGATTCCGTGTACATCCATGTATAGGAAAATTTCATGACTTCATCTCTCCTGACAGCTGCATAATATTCCATTGTGTATATGTACCACAGTTTCTTTAGCCATTCATCTGTTGAAGGGCATCTTGGTTGTTTCCAGAGTCTTGCTATGGTAAATAGTGCTGCAATGAATATAGGTGTAAGGAAGGGGTTTTTGTATTGTATTTTTGTGTTCCTAGGCTATATTCCTAGGAGTGGTATAGCTGGATCGTATGGGAGCTCGATTTCCAGTTTTTGGAGGAATCTCCATATCGCTTTCCATAAAGGTTGAACTAGACGGCATTTCCACCAGCAGTGGATAAGAGTTCCTTTCTCCCCACATCCCCGCCAACACTGTTTATTCTCATTCTTTGTGATGTGTGCCATTCTCTGTGGTGTGAGGTGGTATCTCATCATTGTTTTGATTTGCATCTCCCTGATGATTAGTGATGTGGAGCACTTTTTCATGTGTCTTTTGGCCATCTGTATTTCTTCTTTGTCAAAGTGTCTGTTCATTTCTTCTCCCCATTTTTTGATGGGATTAGATGTTTTTTTCTTGTAAAGTTCTGTCAGTGTCTTGTATATTTTGGAGATTAGCCCCTTATCTGATGGGTATTGGGTGAATAGTTTCTCCCACTCAGTGGGTGGCTCTTGTATCTTGGGCACTATTTCCTTTGAGGTGCAGAAGCTTCTCAGCTTAATATATTCCCATCTGTTAATTTCTGCTTTCACTTGCTTGGAGAGTGCAGTTTCTTCCTTGAAGATGCCTTTAGCCTCAATGTCCTGGAGTGTTTTACCTACGTATTGTTCTATATATCTTATGGTTTTGGGGCTGATATCGAGGTCTTTAATCCATTTGGATTTTACCTTCGTACATGATGTTAGCTGGGGGTCTAAGTTCAATTTTTTGCAAGTGGCTACCCAGTTTTGCCAACACCACTTGTTGAAGAGGCTTTCTTTGTTCCATTTAGGATTTTTTGCTCCTTTATCAAAAATTAGATGATTGTATGTCTGGGGAACATTCTCTGAGTATTCAAGCTTATTCCACTGATCTGAGGGTCTGTCTTTATTCCAATACCATGCTGTTTTGATAACTATTGCTTTGTAGTAAAGTTTAAAGTTGGGGAAAGTAATTCCTCCCATATTCTTTTTCCCAATGATTGCTTTAGCTATTCGAGGGTGTTTATTGTTCCAAATAAATTTCAAAAGTGCCTGGTCCACTTCTTTGAAGAATGTCATGGGTATCTTTAGGGGGATCGCATTAAATCTGTACAGTGCTTTGGGGAGTATTGCCATTTTAATGATGTTAATCCTGCCAATCCATGAGCAGGGTATATGCTTCCATTTCCCCGTGTCCTCTCTTATTTCTTGGAGCAGAGTTTTATAGTTTTCCTTGTATAGGTCCTTCACATTTTTAGTCAAGTTGATTCCAAGATATTTGAGTTTGTGTGACACTATAGTGAATGGAGTTGTTTTCTTAATGTCCATTTCTTCCTTATTAGTATTGGTGTATAGGAAGGCCATTGATTTTTGTGTGTTAATTTTGTAGCCTGCCACCTTGCTATATGAGTCTATTGTTTCTAGAAGCTTTTTGATAGAGTCTTTGGGGTTTTCTAAGTAGAGTATCATGTCATCTGCAAACAGTGAGAGCTTGACTTCTTCCTTTCCTATCTGGATTCCCTTGATATCCTTTTCTTGCCTAATCGCTATAGCGAGTACTTCCAGTGCTATGTTGAATAGGAGTGGTGAGAGAGGACAGCCTTGTCTTGTGCCAGAATTTAGAGGAAAGGCTTTCAGTTTTTCTCCATTGAGGACAATATTTGCCTCTGGCTTGTGGTAGATGGCCTTAACTATATTGAGAAAGGTTCCCTCCATTCCCATCTTGCTGAGAGTTTTGATCAAGAATGGGTGTGGGACCTTGTCAAATGCTTTCTCTGCGTCGATTGATATGATCATGTGATTTTTATTTTTTTTGCTGTTGATGTTGTGTATTATGTTGATAGATTTACGGATGTTAAACCAGCCTTGCATTCCTGGAATGAAACCTACTTGATCGTAGTGGATGATCTTCTTAATGAGGCATTGAATCCTATTTGCCAGGATTTTGTTGAAGATCTTTGCATCTGCATTCATCAGCGATATTGGTCTGTAATTTTCTTTTTTCGTAGCATCTCTGTCTGGTTTAGGTATCAAGGTAATGTTGGCTTCATAAAAGCTATTTGGAAGTTTTCCTGTTTTTTCAATTTCATGAAAGAGTCTTGCCAGGATTGGTAGTAGTTCCTCTTGAAAGGTTTGAAAGAATTCATTAGTAAATCCATCTGGGCCTGGGCTTTTGTTTTTGGGCAGACATTTGATTACTTTCTTAATTTCTTCAATAGTAATGGGTGTGTTTAGATATGCTACATCCTCTTCATTCAATCGTGGAAGATTATAAGATTCCAAAAATTTATCCATTAGAAAGTGCTCAACAAAAGGATCCAAAAATAGGGAGGCAGAAGGAAATAACAAAGCTGAGAGCAGAAATCAATGAAGTGGAAACCAGAAAAACCATCCAAAAGATCAACGAAAGCAGAAGTTGGTTCTTTGAAAAAATAAACAAGATTGATAGACCACTGGCAAAACTAACAAAGAAAGAAAGAGAGAGAAACTTGATAACTCGTATTAGGAATGAAAAAGGAGAGATCACTACTGATATGGTAGAGATTCAAAGGGTAATCAGAAACTACTTTGAGAAACTCTATGCCACTAAAAATGAAAACCATTGCCCTCAGAATTAAGTGACAAAACTATAATGTGCCTCATGTTGTCACTGAATCCTTGTCTAGTCTGCTTTTCCTTTTTAACTCCTGGGCTACTAGAACCTATGTTCCTGCCAGAGTCAAAATGTAGCATTGCAGCATTGACTTAAGCCCTTTGCCTTGCCTGGCCTTCCCTTTTCTCCATATTCAGTGATTACTCCTGGCAATGCTCGGGAGATCATGTACACTGTCCTGTATCAAGCTAGGGTCAGCAGCATGCAAACCCCTGGATCATTGCTCTAGCTATAACTTCCTAGCTTTTTTTTTTTTTTAGACCATTAAAACTCTTCTTCAAGTTCCCACCCTGGCCTGAATAATCCCTTCAAGTCTTCACTCTATGTCTTCCCAAACCCTCCACCCCAAGAGCTACATAATGTTACCACCTTCCCAAGGGATTTATTTTTTAAAAAATAATATCTTTATTTAAGCAACATGATTACAAACATGTTTGTAGTTGGGTTTTAGTTATAAAAAGAATATACCCCCTTCACCAGTGCAACCTTCCCACCACCAATGCCCCCCCAACTTCCTCCTCCCTCAACCCTGCCTGTAATCAAGACAGACATTTGATATAGAGAAACCTCTTGTTCATGGAGATTTTAAGAGACAGATGGTCTGAGTCCCTCCAAATGATTATTCTTGCTCCCTCCTGCCTCTCAGCACACACACACACACACACACACACACACACACACACACACACGTATACACACATTTCCTACCCATTTAATTTGTCTGTAGAGTCATCAAGGAAGTGCATGGAAGCCTTTAAGTCCCAGACACACTCAGAACCCAGGCCACAAAATTCACAGCTCCTGCCTCTCTCTCTCTCTCTTCAGCCTCACACTGTGGAAGACAGATCTAGTTTCTAGGACAGAGTGTGGTTGTCTCAGTGCTCCCTGGTGCCAAGAAATGCTGTGGGTCTTCCCTTCATTGGATTATGTTTATGGGGCTCTGAGGAAAGAGAGGCGGTGGACTTTAACTCCTGACACACATCACGATAAATCGCCACGGCGGCTCTTCTGTGGCTCATAACTAGTAAATCAAATCTATTGAACAATACATTTATGGTGAATTTGAGAAGTTGTTCTCTCATTTTTTAAGTGGATGTGTTAAATCATGCCCAGAGTCATAAAGAATAGAGACAGCCAGGCTCAGGGTAGGAAAAAACCAAACAACCCACCCACTAACCACCATGAAAAACAAACCCAAACTTGAAGGAGTCGGACAATTCCCTGTGGCCTATTGGTAAGAGAGTAAACACCCCAGTGAAGGCTGCGTGGGCCACTCGCTTCCGATACCCCCACAGGCAGGTGGAAGTTCCCAGTGGGGGCTGCTAACATCTTAACGAGTGCCTGAGTTAATTTGACAAATATGGGCACATTCCATGTTAACAGGATCCGTCTGTGCTACAGATTCCTGAAATGGACATAAAAGGAAAAACATAACTTTCTAAGGGAAGAACAGTGTTTACAAAGGTGGGATGCGTGTGTGTGTGTGTGTGTGTGTGTGTGTGTGTGTGTGTGTGTGTGTGTGTGAGAGAGAGAGAGAGAGAGACAAAGACAGAGAGACAAAGACAGAGAGACAGAGACAGAGAGAGACAGACAGAGACAGACAGAGCGAAGAGAGAAAGATGTGAATTGTTTCTCCCTAGAAAGAGTTCTTGTCTTTTTCATTTCATTTTATTCCATTTCACAGTATCCAAATACTAGGATTTGAATTTTGAATTGAATTGAATTCCTATAGAGTTTTGCCCATCACACACACACACACACTTTCTTTCTTTCTTTCTTCCTTCCTTTCTCTTTCCTTTCTTTCTTTCTTTCTTTCTTTCTTTCTTTCTTTCTTTCTTTCTTTCTTTCTTTCTTCTTTCTTTCTTTCTTCTTTCTTTCTTTCTTTCTTTTCTTTCTTTCTTTCTTCTTTCTTCTTCTTTCTTTCTCTTTCTTCTTCTTTCTTTCTTCTTTCTTTCTTCTTTCTTTCTTCCTTTCTTCTTTTCTTCCTTTTTTCTTTTTTCTTTCTTCTTTTTCCTTTCTTTTGCTGTCTTTCTTTTTATTTCTTCCTTCTTTCCCTCCTTCCTTCCTTCTTTTTTCTTTATTCCTTATTTCTTTCCTTCTCTTTCTCCCTTCCCTTCTTCCTTTCTTCCTTTTTTCCTATTTTTATTTTTTGTTTTAGTTTTTGGGTCATACCCAGCAGCTCTCAGGGGTTACTCCTGGCTCTATGCTCAGAAATCACTCCTGGCAGGCTCAGGGGACCATCTGGGATGCTGGGATTCAAACTGTGCTTCTGTATGCAATGCAAAGGCCCTGCCTACATGCTATCTCTCCAGCCCCTTTTTCTTCTTTTTTCTTTTCTTTCTTTTGTTCTTTTTGTCTTTCTTTTTTCTTCCTTCCTTATTTCTTTATTTCTCTTCCTTCCTTCCCTTCTTCCCTCCTTTCTTTCTTCTTTCTTTAGTCCTTTCTCTCTTTCTTTTTCTTTCTTCCTCTTCTTTTCTTTCCTTCTTTCCTCCTTCCCTTCTTCCTTCCTTCTTTCCTTTCTTTCTTTTGTTCTTTTTGTCTTTCTTTTTCTTTCTTCCTTATTTCTTTATTTCTCTTCCTTTCTTCCTTTCCTTCTTCCCTCCCTCCTTCCTTTCTTTCTTCTTTCTTTCCTTTCTTTCTTTCATGTACCCACAAGTCTACCAGTTGGCCCTCTAGTTTCATGCCATAGCCCCTTAAGATATTCACCTGTAGAATATACGAAGGACTTTGGGAGTCTTAGGGCCCCTGGATAAGATACTCTGCTCTAACATTAGTTCAACAACCACTTTCCAAACTATCATTCCCTTATCACACAGCTCACCTACCATCCACTAACTGATATTCTGACACATGGAACCAGACAGGTCCAGGCACTGATTTCTTGACAATTCAGTCAAAGAGTAGGTCTAACTGTGGGCGTGCCTTCCCTTTGCTTGCAGGTTCCACTAAAACCTCTTCAGGGACTCAGGCAGACCTGGTAAAGACAAGAGTAAGATTTATAAATTCTCAAAACAATGTCATGAGGTGCCATTAACTTAGTATTAATTCATAGTGTTATTAATTTCCATGCTCAATTCCCATTTAACTGATGCACGAGCTATAAAGTAAGAGAGCAAACATGCCTGCTATAGGGGATTGCATGGAGAAGGAGGAGAACTCTGGACCCCTGATCCAGCCTGAGAAGTTCAGGGACACACACACACACACACACACACACACACACACACACACACACACACACACACACATACACACACACACGCCGAGAAATTAGCCAATAGGCTCAGGCAAATACCAGATGGCAGAGATGCAGGGAATGAGCCAGTGGAGACTATGAGGCCCAAGGCTGAGAAGCCCAGCCCATATCTAGGCTGTAAAATCCATTCAGAACCAGCATGGGAGGATGGATTTAAGGAGACCATCTGGGATGCAGGGGGCCCAATTAGCAGACTGTTGCTATATTCTATAAGCAAGGACTAGGACCTTAGTAGACCCTGGTACTGGTCTAGCAAGACAGATGAGAAACAGGTCAGGACTCTGGATGTGATCGAACAGTACAAGATGTCCAGATGAATCTCTGCTGCCTGCTGGCATGGCCACTGGGGCGATCTAAGATGGGAGTGCGAAGCACAATGTGCTGGGGTGGAGGGAGATGAAGCTTTCATGGAAGGAAGTTGCTTAGGGGCCTTTCTCAGAGTCTTTTCAGATTGTGTTCTTGGATGCGTGGACGAGGGCTCTGAGCTAGTGATATTCAGTTCCTGTGGACAATTCAGACATTCAGAAACAGGCAGAGGTGGGGTCTCCACAAACAGTTCAAGAGCCTTTTTGTCATAAGAGCATACATTTTTTTTTTTAAAGGAGGCTGAATACACTGAACAGGAACCAGCTCAGGAACCAGCTCCTGGATACATGGATGTTCTAAGAGATAAGAGGACACACCCCCTTTTGGTCTTACCTCCTAATATTTTTGCTTTCACCCCTTTCTGCACCCTTCTATGAGTACATGCACTCGCGCACGTGCGCGCGCATGCGCACGCGCGCACACACACACACACACACACACACACACACACACACACACACATGCATGTGTTTTTATCATCTCTCAACTTCTCACCTCCCCCAGACACACCAGCCCTTTCACACTCCCTCTTTGCACCTGCTGTTCTCTCTGCCTGGAGAGTCCCTCCTTCCATGCTGGGCAAATGATTTCTTCTTCCAATCTAGTTTAGGGTGTCCTCTTTCAGGCCAGGCCCCTGCTCAGAGCGTCCTCAATGCTCTACCTCCACCTAACTGTCTCATTGCACTTTGTATCTTTCTGAAGGGAGTTTGCTTTGTCACCAAGCTGGGCTCCTGAGTTCCTCCTCCTTGAGCCAGGGTCTCTCCTCTCCCCAAGATTAGTGAGTCCCTGGAGCATCACTAGGGAAGACTGTTCTCTGAACACCCCTGTTCCATGTGAAAAATAAAACCTGGACTGCTCCATTTCCCACACCTCTTGGTTCTACAGGAATAGGCCCTTCATGGCTCTGCTTTTGGCCTCTCTTCTCATTCCTGCTTCTTAGAGGAGGGGGGCCCATCTGCAAGGAAAGCAAGAGCTCTTTGGGACAGAAGATTACCAATATGACAAACATTTTCAGTGTAAAATAAGAAATAAGTAGCTGAAGGAGACCACTGGCTATTGGTAAGGGTGGGAGATATATGTGTCTATCCTTTCTGATATTTCTTCTGCCTATCTATTTTTGTTTGTTTGTTTTGTAGGTCACACCTGGCAGCTTTCAGGGGTTATTCCTGGCTCTGCTCTCAGAAATCACCCCTGGCAGTCTCAGGGGACCATAGGGGATGCCGGGATTCGAACCACCGTCCATCTTGGGTTGGTCATGTGCAAGGCAAATGTCCTACTGCTGTGCTATCTCTCTGGCCTCCGCTGCCTATCTAAAATGGATTGGACTGGAAAAGACCTCAGAAGCCCAGGTCACTTGCCAGCTGGTCTATCAGCCCTGCTGATTTCTGCATGGTGTCTATGAGCCAGAATGTCTGATTTTTAGAATTCTTCTCCAACTTCAGTCTAGGAACACTGGCTAGAAAAGGCCTCCTAAGTGGGAAAGTAGATAAGGACTAGGAGAGGCTGGTGTCATCATTGTCATTACCAGTAGCTGCAGCACTTTCATCGTCATCCTTCAACTAGACACCAAGTCATAGTGCTGGGCATCTTATGTTTTGGGGCTGCATGCTGTGTTGAAGTTTGATCTACATGTATTTAGTAAAGTCTTTTTTGTTGTTGTTGTTTTTTGGGTCACACCTGGCAGTGCTCAGGGATTGCTCCTGGCAGGCTCGGGGGACCATATGGGATGCCAGGATTCAAACCACTGTCCTTCTGCATGCAAGGCAAATGCCCTACCTCCATGCTATCTCTCCAGCCTCATATTTAGTAAAGTCTTAACACACTTTTTTTTAAATTATATTTTGGGGGGGGGTACATTTGGTGGCACTCAGAAGTTACTCCTGGCTCTGTGCTCAGAAGTCACTTCTAGAAGGCTCAGGGGACCATAGGGGATGCTGGGATTTGAATTAGGTATGCTCTGTGTTTGCTGTGTGCAAGGTAAATGCCTCACCACTGTGCTATTGCTCCAGCTCCTTAACACACACTGAAGCACAGACACATCATCCCTGGTGATCAGAAGAAAATACTGAGACACCACATAGTTCAGCTGGCATTGGAACCAGTTTAGTGCCAGAGTCCCTGCTCTTGAATGTTAGTCTGCAGAGAGCTGTGGAAGGCTGGCAGTGCCCTGTCTATTCTTGAAAGGACACAGGAAAAAAAATAGGAGGCCTGCAGAAGGCCAGTCCTGCTAGCTGTACTAACTCCCACACCCCTGCCTGCCTCTCCACTTCCCAGCAGGGTTAGATGTCCATGTCTGGACAAGCAAGGTCTCCACGAATTCCATATGATCTGGAAAGATCCTGGGGATATTAGCAAGGTGCCCCCAATCACACCTAGCCCTGTGTCTCTCCGAGATGGCCTTTGAATTGCTGGCTCTTGTGGATGCCCGGATGGCTGCTGCTTAGAGCTTCCTGATCCCGTTCTGGTGGTTTTGGTTGCTATGGTAATTGAATTCACTTAAAGTTGTCTCTGAGCTCCTCTGTCTCCCTCATTCTGCCCACAGCCTGGAAGGGCACAAGCATTGGGCCAAAAGCACAAAGGAGGAGGGCTGGTGGCTGGGGAGGCCTGCGTGCTCTCCCTGATCCCTAGGTCTTTCTTAGGGGCACAAGAAGAAAGAGGTCAAGGAATAATATTCTTTCCCAGCTTCCTTTCTTTTTCCTTTCTTCCTTTGACATAGATGCTGCAAGGAGAAGGGCTACACAGTTGTGGGTCCCAGCAGAACATAGAGAGGGTGACACCTAGAACATTTTCAGGGTCTTGGCATTTTTGACTCTTCCAATCAATACCTATTAAGCAACAACTATATTGTTGTTGTTACTTCTGGTCTGGGGCTGCAGGGGTTTCTATGTGGGGGGGGCTCTCAAGACTCAGGACCCAGGAAATGTCTCAATAGCACCTTTCTTTTATATCCCTTGCCCCATATTTTTTCACTTTTGGAATGTACCTAGCTGTGCTCAGAGCTTACTCCTGGCTCTGTACCTAGGAATTAATTGGGGGAATCATATGTGGTGCCAGGGATTGAACCCTGGTCGACTATGTGTTAGTCAAGGAACCTTACTAGTTGTACTAAAGTTCTAATAGCACCTTTCTATGGGGTTACCATGCTGAGATTCCAGGAAATTTTCCAACCAGTGTCAGATCTGTGGGAAATGCCCCTCTTCTCTAAATTATCTTGGGATCTTGCTTCAAAATGCAAATACTATGGCAAATGACCGTGGTCACCCCTGTTTGGGGTCTCTCACTCAGGTCACACATTTAAACTGGGATCTAGATGGCCACACTTTACTTGCAGGGCTGGGATGACTGGGATATGAGTCACAGTGCTGGGGCATTCCAATTGTGGCCCCAACCTTGGATCATATAATGAAGACAATGGTGAGTTGGGCAGAGAGGAGAAAGGACATTCAAAACCAGCCCAGTGTCCCTTTTGGGATCTTGACCCAAATCTAAGTTTGCCTCTTTAAAGTCTTACGTCTTTCCCCTCTTCAGACTTAAGTCTCTCTAAGTAGACAAAGGCAGCTGCCTCCTGCCTGGGCCATTCCTCAAGGGGGATGCTTCAAGACAGGAGTTCCTGGTTCTACTTCAGTTTCCTCCCAAGATCACATCTCCAGAGGCAGAAGAGGAAGCCCCTGACTTCAACGCCAGGTGACCTCCTAAAGCTGACCTACCCGGCCAGGAGGGGCTCAGAACTTGAGTCTGATTTTTTATCAGAAAAGCAAGTATATAAAGAAAAAGCCAATTCATCGGTTCCCAGAAGAACATTTCCACGATGGACGAGACACCATGGGAGGTATTTAATTATGAGCAGGCAGAGCAAAGAGGAGGGATGCAATAAAAATGCTCATCAGAGAGGGGGGAAGAAAAACCAGGCTTCATTTTCTTCGAGAATGGACTAAAGCTTGTCTTTCTCTGTTCCTCTCTTAGAGTTCAGGGGCGTGCTGCAGGCCTGGCTCTAATTGTGACATACTGTCCCAGGAGCTAGGGTTGGCCAGCCCATGTTCAGATGCTTAATTCCATCTTTCTTAGTTCCAGATGCCCCATTCCTCGAAGATCCAGCCCCAAGGGAGCAGGCAGGCTTCCCTATCAGGTCAGCCAGGAAAATCTGGCACAGAGCTTGGGAAGGAAATAAAGTAATTATTCAGGGCTTGACTCCACGTCCTGGTCAGGAAGGGACAGTCTTCCCTTTGGGCAACATGTCCTTGAATAAGCAGGAGGAGATTGCTGGCCTGGAGCATTGCTCTAGACTCGAGCCTCCTGTGCTGGTCTGTCTCTGGACTAGAAGAAAATCTATCTTTGAACAGACACTCAGCCAGTCTTAAACCTTTTGTTCCTGGCACCATCCAAATGGGTGGAACTTGCCTGTGGAGTTTTCAAACCCAGCTGGTCTCTTCCAATTTGGCTGATTCTTTCTTCCTTTGCCCTCCCTGCTAGCTTTCTCTACTTCTACAGGGCTGCCAAAGCTATTATTTTTTTTTTCCTTCTCATTTCTCTTGGTCACTATGAGGCCTGAGTCCTAGGCTTCATTGTGGATTTTGATGAGATTTGCTTTCTGAGCAGTCCTGAAGATCCCAACTCAGCAGAGCACTTCTCTAGGCTAGTAGCACCAAATTGCTGGGGGAATGGAAGGGGAGCTCCCAGTGCAACCTAGCAACCTGGTTAGGTTCCATGCAATTCATTGTTTGCTCTCTTGGTTAGTCTCTCTGCAGTATCCTTAAGTCTTAGGTAGCCATGAGCTTCCCTAGATCATCACCAGGATAGGAATCTGTCAGAAGATTGTCAGGTAATTCATTGCAGACACCTCTCTCTCTGCATAGCACAGGAGGCTATACTTAATCCTGGAATGCTCTTCCTAGAAAAAAGGATCCATAAGAGGAAATGGTCCTCTACCAGCTTGCTCACTTGCCCACTGTGAAATCTCAGAAGAATTAACATTGAACAAATGGAGAGATCAAATACATTTTGCTTTAAGAATGTGAGGCCAATGCAAGGAAGGGCTCAGAAGGGGGCCTGGCACTAATAAGAACACGGGAATTATTAGCAATCATCTTTATTACCATATTTAATATTAAGGTCAATGGCCATATGCCTTTGTGACTTGTTCAGGTATTTTTGGTAAGAATAAACACACCATTTTTGCTGAAGAGATAGTATAGGAGATAAACCTTGGTTTGATCCTCTGCACTGCAGATGGTGTCCTGATGAACAGAGTCAGAAATTGCCCCTGGACACTACTGAACAAGCACCCAATAATCATCATCATGTCAATTAATTAATGTTCCCTAAAGCTAATTCTTCCAAAGCTAGTAGACTTCCTGAGAGTCTTGAAACATTGCCCAGAGGCAGCCTCTAGCCTTCTTAGAGAATCTTACCTCATTCCACACCAAACCAGAGATTTCTGGTAATAAAGAACGTAAATAGCTTGTGTAGGTGTTACCGGAAGTTATAATCTGTCATGGATAACCAAAAGATTTTTTTCCACCTTAAGAGCCATACTAAATGCCTACAGGGCTAATGATATTATGATCCCAGAGTCTCTGGAGCTGGACTTTAGCGTCCTTGAATCCTTTCACTGGGCTTGGTATGGAGTCAGATAGCTACTAGAAACATGACCAGCCCTGGTCCATAACTCTGGTACAGGTCTTTTTCCTAATCTGGACTGCCTTTCCTAACTCAGCCAGGGGATAAAGGGGGTAACGTAAGATTTCTAAGCTGTCGAGGCACTGTTTTCTGGTCCCTTCTGGGCTCCACAACAGTATAACTTGTCTATGTGTGGATGTAAGAAGCACACAAGGGTTGCCTGCCAGCAGACAGAGAGGCAATGCAGGCCAACTATATCAGACTTAGAAGGATGAGGCTCTTCCAAGATGCAACCTCCAGCCTCCTTGGAGAACTTTGTCCCCTTCCACACCACACCAGATATTCCTGGTAATAGAAAGTAGAAATAGCTTATCTCGGTATTAGCAGAAGGCTGTACTTTGATCTGTTGTGGGTAACTACAAGAGTGTCTTGGTTAGAAACAAATTCTCGATTTCCAATTCAGTGATAAGTGGTGAACTTGTACAGGCAGGAAATGTGAGGCAAATTGAGGGGTTCAGAGGGGGCAGGCTGGCACATAAAGCAAGAGTGCCACCATGATATCACAATCACCATTTGTCACACGCTCTCATAGACTCCGTCACACCCTCTCCTCACCACTGATAAATGAGGGGGATGGAACTTTCATTCTCTCTTCTTTACTTTTAATGTTCTTTTAAAATATATCATCACATTATGGTTTATAATCCAAAAGGTCCTAAAGTCTATAAAGTAAAAAAAAGTAGTCTGTCTCCTACCATGCATGTCTTCCTCTGGTGCAATCAAAATGGCCACTAGCACCAGAAAAAAAGTTTTTCTTACACAAAAAAACATGTATGTAATCTCTTTTGCCTAGTAGAAAGCTTGTTTTAGCCTGAAATGCATTTTGCCTTTATTACAATAGAGATTGCTCCTCAGTCGTGCTCTGATTCTTGATTTACTAGCTTAGCAAGGTAGACTTTGGCTCTGTAATTGGGCCTGGGAGGGTATTTGGGGTTGACAGAGCTAGATATACAAGTAGTGTTGGGAGTGGGGTGGGCTTCCAATGCTGGGGATTGAACTCAAGACCTCACTTGCTAGGCATCTGATTCAATTCAATGAGCTATTTCCATGATAATACCATTTTAATTTTTTTTTACTTTTTTGGGTTGATTTGAGGCTAGACTCATCAATGCTTAGTGCTTATTCCTAGCTCTGTTCTCAGGGGATCAAACCTCACCTGGTGGTGTTTGGGCTACTATATATGGTGCTAGATATTTAAACAGGGGTCCATAGTCCATTTGTGATTGTATTGTATTCTATGAATCTTTTTTGTTTAATAAACCATTTTTATTGAAATGATGTGCATGAGAATCCAATAGTAATAGAATTTCAATAGTTACCAACAGTGACAGAATCTCAATCAATAAAATAATTAATAATAAAAGCGATTTATTTTAGTCCCCAGTTAAGTCTTTAACTTAAAAAAATAATGCTGCAATGAATAACCTGTGGGCAAATATATCTGTAGGATATTGATGAGCATATCTGAAAAGATGATGAATACCTAGGAGAGAAATTAATAGGCCAAAAGTTCCATCCATTTATAAATGTGACAGACATTAACAAATTGCTTTCCATAGAAAGCTTATTTTTTAAGACATGACAATATGGAAGCTTGAAGAGGGTTAAGTGACTTGGTTATAATCATCTAAATTATAAATAAGGCCATTAGGATAAGAATTAAGGGATTTGGGTTGTTAGCTCAAGACTTGCTGGGCCCAGGGACCCAAAGAAATAGAATCATGTGGGGCCGGGCGGTGGCGCTGGAGGTAAGGTGCCTGCCTTGCCTGCGCTAACCTAGGACGGACCGCGGTTCGATCCCCCGGCGTCCCATATGGTCCCCCAAGAAGCCAGGAGCTACTTCTGAGCACATAGCCAGGAGTAACCCCTGAGCCTCACAGGGTGTGGCCCAAAAACCAAAAAAAAAAAAAAAAAAGAAATAGAATCATGTAAGAAACATCAGACAAATTTCTAAAAGATAACAAGGTTTACTATTTCCCCCCCATTAAAACATGCAAATTAAGCTGTAATGAAGTCACAGTTAGGCCTCAAGGAAACCCCAGTCTAGAATAGATGTCCCAGCCTTATTTGACTTTATCTATTACTTCTTTTTCAGAAAAAAAAATTACTCAGTGATTGCTCATAAATTTAACTTCTTTAGTGTGCAAAGAGCCCCCCAACCATACTCAATGTGTCCATTGTCCCTTAGCATTATTTTAGCATCTATGTGGCATGGTATCACTGCTTTAACTCTCAGAATGCAAAGGAAAGCATTACTTGGCCTTCGCATTTGGGACCAGGATGCCATATGAGGAGCTACTGAATAAAAAGGAGGGATGGCCAGAGAGATAGTACAGTTAGTGGGTGGTAGGTGCTTGCTTTGCAACCTACCTAGGTTTGATCCTTGGCACCCACAGGGAGTGATCCCTTAGTGAATAGCCAGGAGAAAGCTTTGAGCAGAGTTGAGTCAGTCCATCCCCTACCAGAAAACAAGCAAATCCTCCCCAAAACCCAGCAAGAACCCTGACCAGATTTAGATTTAGCTTTCTGGATGAGGCAAAATTTTAATTGTACTCTATAATATTAATTATAAGTTTCCCTCTTCTTCCATTCTGTTAACCACCTTGGACCTTTGATATTTTATATAGGGACCATTCATAGTGGTGTTTAGTGTAATGATACAAAGCTGATGGTTCTGGGGACCATTAAAACTGTTTCTAGAAGTGCTTAAGGAACCCAGCAGTGTCAGGGCCTTGCACATGCTAAGCATATATTCTGATTCTTAAATCATCTTCTCAGTCTCCCAGTCCAAATCTTTCAACAGATTATTGATAAGTAGCCAAGCAGACTGCCTAGTACGCAGAGGACATGGTTGGAATAATAAAGCTTACCACATACTAAATTTTCATTGTGCTTTGAGGTTCAACCCCTCATTAATCCCATGGCCTAGAACAGGGGCCTTCTCCTCTGTGTTTGTGCCCACATTTCTGCAATCAAGTAGCTCGTCTCATGACTATCTCCCAGTCCCCATGGCTCTATAGCTTTCATTGTGCTGTCAGTCACAGGCAATGGAGGAAGAAGTGTTTTGGAGTGGAGGATCAGAAAAAAAAGAAACAAAGGGCTGGAATGCTCTCACTGGCAAATCAGGTTGGAGAGAAGCTGCTACTCACATCAGATTTATTAAAACACTGGTAATGCCTTGTGGATGTTGGAAATGCTGGCTCAAACCCAGCAGTGTTTAGGACTTTTGCTCTTTGCTCAGGGATTGCTCCTGGCAGTGCTCAAGAGATTATATGAGGTTCTGTGGATCAAATTGGAATCAGGCACTTGCAAAGTAAATGCCTTAGTTCCTTTGCTATTTCTCTGGATCCTGTCTCTCCCAATTTGTTTTTCTTTATTTTGTTTTGTGCATTGACTTTTGCATTTTTATTAATCTTTGAATTGCATACTATTTCTCAAGAATATAATCTTTTATACACAATTTATTTTCACTGTTTTGACATTTGTGTAAAGGATATAAATGTTTATGTGCTGTAGGTAGGTACAATATTACCGTACCATACACCCACCTAAGTGCCCATATCCTTCTATCTCAATTATTTAGACCAATTTCTGCCTTCACACTGCCCACAGGCTTTCTTTCTTTAGGATTACTGTGTTTTGTTTGGGGGCCATACACAGAAGTGCTCAGAGCTCCCTCCCATGTTCAGAGGTCACTCCTGGTAGTACTGGGAACCACAGTGGCTCTAACCAGGATTAACTACCCACAAGATAAGTGTCTTAACCCCTGTCTTACTCTTGGGCATTTTAACTACATTTTCTGCTCTTCATAAAACACTGGTGTGAAGGAAGGAGTTCAGCAGGATATGGGAAACTGAGTCTGGGCCATGGTAGACTACTTGGCCTAAGGCCCATAGCAGGACAGTCAGCCTTGACTAAAAACTGTTCTTTGGTGTTCTGTTTGTTTGTTTTAGAGTCATACCCAGTGATGACTCTGCACTTGGAAATTATTCCTGGAGAGATTAGGAGACCATATGGGATGTCAGGATCAAATCCAGGTCAGCTGCCTGCAAGGCAAGCATCCTACCCACAGTATTATCACTTGGGCCCCTAAACCTGGTCTTCTGACTCATTTCTGTTTCTACTCATCTATGGCTCAGTGGGGAAAGCAGAGTTCTGGATGGGAACTCTTCAGAATTGCCATGGCCAAGAAATCTAGACTTTAATGGTGTATGAGGAGCTTCTTCCATGTCATGGTCTTCTAGGGCATGAACACTGTACCTATATGTGATCAAAAGAACTCAAAATAAGTCTCAGGAATGGTTTGTATAGCCTGGGCCAACTCACCCAGCTGCTGGCCTTTGCTGTAGCCAGGGTGTTGGCAGGGGTGACAGTGAGGGAGTAAGAGAAGCTTGTTTCTCCTCATTCACTTAAAAGCTCTGAACTTGGGTGATACCTTACTCTTTCAGACCTGTCCTCTGACTTTGAACCTAATAAGATGCTGACTGTGCCCAATCTCTCCCCTGCACATGCCACTTTGTGTGCTCTGTACAAGGAATGACATTGCCTATTGCATCTCCTTGCTGATGCCATTTTGAATGGTAGAGAGTGCTCCAGTGTCTGGGCCCTTCCTTGCATGTGCAAGGCCCGGTCCCTGTGTTGCTCCTGCTCCTTCAGCACTACCAGCTGTAACTCTAGTTTGTTTTATAATTTTGCCTGTTTGGGGCTTATACCCTATGGTTCTCAGGGCTTACTCCTGGGTCTGTGTTCAGAGATCTCTCCTTGCAGTGCTTAGGTGATCATATGGAATGCCAGATACCAAACGTGAGCAAATTATCTACAGGCAAGCACCTTGTCCACTTAGCTTCATCCTGGCCCTTATTTAAAAAATTTTTTATTAAAACACCATGGTTACAAGGTTGTTCACAATACAGTTGTTTCTTCTTTTCCACAGCTAAAGCTTTTCATAATTGAATTACAGTCATGCAATATACAACAACCTTCATCAGTGCACATTTCCCGCCATCAATGTCTCCAGTTTCCCTCCCAATGCCCTCTTCCCTTCCTTTCTCTGGGACATACATTTTTTCATTTCTCTATCTTTTTCTTTCTCTCATTCTCTTCCCTTTTTTCTTTTAGACACTTTGATTTGCAATACAGTGCACATTTCTCATAACCAACATCCCCATTTTCCCACCCATCACTCTCTCTGCCTACCTCTGAAATAGGCACTTTCTCTCTTTTTCTTACTCTGTTGTTAGTAAAGGGGTGCCATGCATGTCACCTTATCCCCTTTCAGCGCCCAGTTTTGTTCAAAGTGATCAGTTCCAACTATCATTGTCATAGTAGACCTTTGACGAGTCTAACTGTACTAGCTGCTCTTTTTGGCAAGCTTCCTATCATGGATTGTTCCTCCTGATCCTCATCTCTATTGTCTCTAGATAGTATTACCGTACTGTCTCTTATTTTTCTTACATCCCACAGATGAGTGAGACTATTCTGTGTTTATCTATCTCCCCCTGACTCATTTCACTCGGCATAATAATCCCCATGACCATCACATATAAGCAAATTTCATGACTTCATTTTCCCTAACAGAAGCATAATATTTCATTGTTTAGATGTACTGCTGTTTTTAAAAAATTAATATCTTTATTTAAACACCTTGATTACAGACATGATTGTGGTTGGGTTTCAGTCATGTAAAGAACACCCCCTTCACCAGTGCAACATTCCCATCACCAATGTCCCAAATCTCCCTCCTCCCCTGTACTCTACACAGGCTTTCTACTTCCCTCATTCATTCACATTGTTATGATAGTTCTCAATGTAGTTATTTCTCTAACTACACTCATCCCTCTTTGTGGTGAGCTTCATGTAGTGAGCTTGAACTTCCAGCCCTCCTCTCTTTTGTCTCTGAAAATTATTATAAGAATGTCTTTCATTTTTCTTAAAACCCATAAATGAGTGAGACTGTTCTGTGTCTATCCCTTTCCCTCTGACTTATTTCACTCAGCATAATAGATTCCATGAGATGTACCGCTGTTTCTTTAGCCACTTATCTGTTGTTGGCTGGCCCCTATTTTAAAGAAAGATAAATTCATTTTGTTAAAAGGTGGTTTGTTCCACTCTAGTAACATTTTAACTACTGGACTGGGTGTTCTCTAAACTGTTCATCTTTCAGTAGAGACTTACCCAAACACAGACCCATTCTGGGGAAGCTGATAACTTGCTGACTTAATTTCCATTTTGAAAGGGCTGAGTGATAACTCAGAGGTGAGCTACTTGTCATGCCTGTGGTTGACCCTAATTTGATTTCTGTCACCATATGATCCTCTAAGCTCTGCTAGGACTGATCTACAACCACTGTTGGCTGTGACCTAAATGCCCTCCATCCACCTGTCATACCAGGAAACAGATAAGCTGGGTAACTCAGAGAAATTTGCTCTCCCATTCCTTTGGCCAATCTATGAAGGAGGCCCTAGTAACTTTCCTTGCTTAATAACATGGTTCTTGGGAGCCCCCTGAGTGAAGGCTCTGTCTGAAAACAGACATGACTACTATTTTCATCGCCATATAATCCCTTAATCACACATTTGCAGTGGGGAGTCTGGGCAGGGTGAGTTCATTATACAAATAGCAGACCAAAAGAGACTCTGTGCTCTATGTCAGTCGTGCTTAGTGGAAATATAACAATCACTGGCTTTTGGTGAATAGAAATAATATGAGTTTAATACTGGTATTTTGTGCAGATAGTTTACGTTCAAGCTACCAGATCTTGTATTCAAGGTGGAAGGTTGTGACAGGGCATTTACCCTTGAGGACAATGAGAATACAGGCCAAGATGTCTGATGTCCATGCGTTTCATGGGGTCACAGCACAGAATCAGGGCACAGTTGAGCTCAGGAAGGACTTGGTCCTACATTGTATTTGGTGTCCTGGATGCCTTTATCACAAACTTTCCCCTCACATGGATTACAAGGAGTCCAAGGGAAGGGCTGAAGTCCTTGTTTGAGTAGGCTTTTACCCATAGACGTTTCTTGGTTTCTGCCGGGAGTCAGAAGGGCGCAGAAGCCATCTTGAGCTATGCTATGTGGTTTCCAGCTGCCTGAGACTGGATTTCATCAGCATTCCTGCCGGTGATCCTGCCTGCTTCAGAGATGGGTCGGGACTACACACACTGATTCCTGCTGGTTTCTGCCGGGAGTCAGAAGGGTGCAGAAGCCATCTTGGGCCATGAGGTTTCCAGCTGCCTGAGACTGGATTTCATCAGTGTTCCTGCCGATGATCCTGCCTGCTTCAGAGGTGGGTCAGGATGTACACATACTGATTCCTGCTGGTTTCTGCTGGGTGTCAGAAGGGTGCAGAAGCCATCTTGGGCCATAGTGCTTTCAGCCGACTGAGACTGGATTTCATCAGGGTTCCTGCGAGGGATCCTACCTACTCTACTACAGAGAGTTCTTGGATGGCTCTACCCTCCTGCTGTGCCTTGGATGACTCTGAGGACTTAAAGGGAACTCTTTGCTTTGCTTTTCTGTCTTCCCTGAATCCTTGAAGCTCTATTCAGAGGCCTAGGAAGTGCACCCCCCAAAAAAAATAACTGTCATCTACAGGCCACTCAGCTTCGTGGCCAAGCACTCTTTCTAACCAATGAACCCCACCACAACATGCAGGAAAAATCACACTACAAGTGTGACAATGGGGAAATCTCGCAGGCAAACACCATGCACAGAGAATGAAGACAATAGCTTGGATGACCTAAAAAATTTCAACCATCTGATTAACCTCTCGAATAAGAAACGTAAAATAGAAATATAGAAGATGTTTGTAGAACTCAAACAAAGCATAGATCGATCTGAACAGAACACAAAGACAAAAATCAGAAAACTCCAAACTGAAATAACAGATCTGAAAAACATGGTAGCTCAACTGAAAACCTCAATGGATGGCCTCGCCAGCAGGGTAACAGCGGCTGAAGAGAGAATCGGAGTACTGTAAGATGAGATTCAGAAAAACTCAACACAGCAGAAGAAATGGAAAAGAACCTTAAGACAAACAATCAGGCAATGGAAAAAGTACTCAAGGAATGCGAACAGATGAAAATAAAAGTCTTTGATAAACTCAATAGAAAAAAACATAAGAATCATTGGAGTCCCAGAGACCCAGGTAGGAGATCTCCAGGAAGAATCAACTGTCAAAGACATCATCAAGGAGATACTCCCAGAGGTAAAGACTACATGCAATCAAATCCTACATACCCGAAGAGTACCAGCTAAAAGAGAACCAAGGAAAAACACCCCAAGACACATCCTCGTTACAATGACAAATCCCACAGATAGAGATAGAATACTGAAAGTAGCAAGATCAAAAAGGGAAAATACATTCAAAGGAGCATCCTTAAGACTTACAGAAGACATGTCACAAGAAACTCTCAAGGCCAGAAGACAGTGGTGGGATATTGTGACAAGACTAAATGAAATGAATGCCTCACCGAGAATACCCGACTCATGTTCAGGTTTGAAGGAAGGATACATAGCTTCATGGATAAACAACAGCTCAGAAACTTCACAGATGAAAAACCAGCCTTAAAGGAAAAACTGACAGGTCTACTTTAAGACAAGAGAGACCAACAAACACAGCAAACTTATCTACAAAGATAACATTAAATCCTATGACAATCATCTCCCTCAATGTCAATGGACTAAATTCACCAATTAAAAGACATAGAGTGTCAAAATGGGTCAAAAAGATGAATCCAGCCTTCTGCTGCCTACAAGAAACACACCTGAATAGTTTGTTCTGAATAGTCAGAACAAACATAGACTCAAAATCAAAGGCTGGAAGAAAATCATCCAAGCAAACAACACCCTTATGAAAGCTGGGTGTCCATATTAATATCTGATGACACCAACTTTATACTCAGAAAAGTTGTAAGGGACAACGATGGACACTATGTACTAATCAAGGGATATGTGCAACAGGAAGAAATCAGACTATTAAACATATATGCACCCAATGAGAGACCAGCAAATTATCTTATACAGTTACTGAAAAATCTGAAAGAAGACATCAATAATAACACAATAATTGTGGGAGACCTCAGCACAGCCCTATCAACACTTGATAGGTCAACCAAACTGAAACCCAACAAAAACATACTAGCCCTGAAAAGAATAATGGAAGAAAGAGGACTAGTAGATATATATAGGACACTCCATCCCAAAAAACCTGGTTACACATTCTTCTCCAATGTACATGGGTCAAGAAGGCAATCCCATTCACATTAGTGCCACACAAACTCAAATATCTTGGAGTCAACTTGACCAAAGATGTGAGGGACCTATACAAAGAAAACTATAAAGCCCTGCTCCAAGGAATAAGAGAGGACACATGGAAATGGAAACACATAACCTGTTCATAGATTGGCAGGATTAACATCGTTAAAATGGCAATACTCCCCAAAGCATTATACAGTTTTAATGCGATCTCCTTAAAAATACCCATGACATTCTTCAAAAAAGTGGATCAAACACTTATGAAGTTCATCTGGAACAATAAACACCCTCAAATAGCTAAAGCACTCCTAGGGAAAAGAAAAATGGGAGACATTACTTTCCCCAACTTTAAACTGTACTACAAAGCAATAGTTATCAAAACAGCATGGTATTGGGATAAAGACAGACCCTCAGATCAGTGAAATAGGTTTCAGTCCTCAGACAATGTTCCCCAGACATACAGTCACCTAATTTTTGACAAAGGAGCAAGAAATCCCAAGTGGAGCAGGGAAAACCTCTTCAACAAGTAGTGCTGGCAGAACTGGTTAGCCACTTGCAAAAAAAGCGAACATAGACCCCCCAGTTAACATCATGTATGAAGGTAAAATCCCAATGAATTAAAGACCTTGACATCTGACCTGATACCATAAGGTATATAGAACAACACGTCAGTAAAACACTTCATGACATTGAGACTAAAGGCATCTTCAAGGAGGAAACTGCAGTTTCCAAACAAGTGGAAGCAGAGATTAACAGATGGGAATATATTAAGCTGAGAAGCTTCTACACCTCAAAAGAAATAGTGCCCAGGATACAAGAGCCACCCACCGAGTGGGAGAAACTCTTCACCCAACACCCATAAAATAAGGGGCTAATATCCAAAATATACAGTGCACTGACAGAACTTTATAAGTTGTTGTGTATGTAAATATTTTAGGGGATTACTATGTTACTCACCCTAAACTGATTGGTGATTGTGCCCTACCCTAGGGTGTGACCTGGCATTCTGCCCCCACCCTAGGGTAGTACCTGATTCTGCTTCCACCATTGGTTGGTATCTGATCCCACCATTGGGTGGTACCTGATTCTGGTGGATAAAAACAAGAGTCTGTGGAAGGCCAGGGCTTTTTGGCTGGAACTGAAGCTGAGTCTTTGGTCTTCAGTCTTGTCCACCGAATAAAGCAAATATTTCAATGAGCTGACTGTCTGCGAGCTGTTTACCCGCCGTTTCACCTCAGAACCGTCGGCTAGACAGGGTGGCAGATGCGTGCTCCGAGCTGGAAGGGAAAGACCTCATCCTCCATCCCTCCATCAGTCAACCTCTTCAGGAGCTGACTTGCTACCATAAGTAAAAAACATCTAATCCCATCAAAATATGGGGAGAAGAAATGAATAGACACTTTGATAAAAAAGAAATACAAATGGCCAAAAGGCACATGAAAAAATGCTCCTCATTATTAGTCATCAGGGAGATGCAAATCAAAACAATGATGAGACACCATCTCACACCACAGAGATTGGCATACATCACAAAGAATGAGAATAATCAGTGCTGGCGGGGATGTGGAGAGAAAGGAACTCTTATCCACTGCTGGAGGGAATATCATCTAGTCTATCCTCTATGGAAAGCGATATGGATATTCCTCCAGAATCTGGAAATTGAGCTCCCATTCGACCCAGCTATTCCACTCCTAGGGATATAACCTAAGAACACAAGAATACAATACAAAAAACCTTTCCTAACACCTATATTTATTGCAGCATTATTCACAATAGCCAGGCTCTGGAAACAACCAAGATGCCTTTCAACAGACGAATGGCTAAAGAAACTGTGGTACATATACACAATGGAATATTATGTAGCTGTCAGGAGAGATGAAGTCATGAAATTTTCCTATACATGAATGTACATGGAATCTATCATGCTGAGTGAAATAAGTCAGGGGGGGAGAGAGAGATGCAGAACAGTCTCACTCATCTATGGGGGTTTTAAGAAAAATAAAAGTCATTTTTGCAACAATCCTCTGAGACAATAAGAGGAGGGCTAAAACTTCCAGCTCACTTCATGGAGCTCACCACAAAGAGTGGTGAGTGCAGTTATAGAAATAACTACACAGAGAACTACCATAATCATGTGAATGAATGAGGAAACTGGAAAGCCTGTCTGGAGTACAGGTGGGGGTGCGGTGGATGGAGGGAGATTTGGGACCTTGGTGGTGGGACTGTTGCACTGGTGAATGGGGAGGGTGTTCTTTACATGACTGAAACCTAATCACAATAATATTTGTAATCAAGATGTTAAAATAAAGAAAAATTTTAAAAATTAAGAATAACTGCATGAGAAAATAAAAGGAGTTTCTTGACCCATACATGGTGGCAGAGGGCATAATGGGGCAATTTCTCTGTGCCTCTTCCTGTTCTCTGAGGTCTTTTTTTTTTTTTTTTGGTTTTTGAGTCACACCCAGCAGTGCTCAGGAGTTACTCCTGGCTCTAGGCTCAGAAATTGGTCCTGGCAGGCAAAGGGGACCAAATGGGATGCCGGGATTTGAACCACCGTCCTTCTGCATGAAAGGCAAATGCCCCACTTCCATGCTATCTCTTCTGGCCCTCTCTGAGGTTTTTGACCAAAGGCACATATCTGAAAACCTCTAGCCAGTGCAGAAGTTCTTTCTGGTAGAGGGGTCTCAGCCTGCCAATCCTTAATGTCCCTCTTCATTTGAGATAATTCATCAAGTAGATGTCCTCTTTTTCTCCAGAGGATTTCTTAGCTTATAGGCAAGCGTCTTTTTCTTGGCATTAATGGGACATTATTATTTGCTACTGCTACCTAATAGGCCTCTCCAGAACTTGATGTGGTACCAACAGAAAACATGGGTAGGTTAATTGGGCTGCTGATCCTGGCCAGACTGAGTCAAATTATGAGGATCATCTTACAGAACATGTCTCATCCCCTCAGCTCTCTTTTGGGGATCCCAGAAACATGAGTCAGTTGAATGTGAGCAGAAAATTATGTCCCTGTAAAATTTGATTGAGTTGACTCACTGTCATATGGCCAAAGATCAAGACCAAAGAAGGGAAGGAGACTTTCTAGGAAGGGCTGAAAGGTCTGCAAGCACAGAATATACACAGTGAAGGGTGATGTGTTACTCAGCTATATACTAGTGTCATACACCAACTCTAGGAACCCCAAGAGAGTGTCTCTCACCCTTGAATACTTAACCTTATTATTGGGATTTGAGAGAGGGATGAGATGGTGGGGAGTCCCTAATGGGTTCCAAATAAGTCAGGATTAACTCAACTATGTGACTCTCTGCCTCTCCTCAGCCCAATTAGAATGTGAAAACACTAAGATTGCACAGAGGCAAATGAGTGCTTCCATTTCATTATTAGTGTGCTTTTCATGAATTGCAGTTTTCTTTTCCGTTTTAAAGTCCTGGGTCATTCCAAGACCATGTAACCCTGGGAACTGAACTCAGGCCTCCCACAGACAAAACATATCCTAGTCCTTGAACAACTTTTGAGCCCTACACTAGTACTTTTCACATGCACAATTTTCCTTTATTTTTGTTTTGTTTTTTTTTTTTGTTTTTGATTTTGGGCCACACCCAGTGACGCTCAGGGGTTATTCCTGGCTATGTGTTCAGAAATCACTCCTGCCTTGGGGGACCATATGGGATGCCAGGGGATCCAACCACGATCTGTCCTACACTAGCGCAGGCAAGGCAGATGCCTTACCACTTGCACCACTACTCTGGCCCCCACATCTGCAACTTTCTTAGGAGAATAATCCAACCAAATAATCAAAGAACAAAGAATGGCAAATAGGAACTGCTGCCATTGTAAGTTCTATGCCCTGTGTGGAGGGTGGAGTAGAGCAGGCAGGCATAAGATAAGTCTCATCCAGAGAGCAGGCATAGAACTTGCAAATGCCAAGGTCTTGTCTGTGATGGGAACCATGATTTTTCACCAGCTGAATAGGAGAGCCAAGACCTTGGACTCTTCACACCAATAGGTACAAAGCACAGATTGTCAAGTTCTGCCTGTAGAAGTCTGTGACATTATTAGGTTGTGAACCCAACAGTGGGTTGTGAACTGGGCGAAGGAGCATACAACTTTCCCCTATTTTCAAAAATCTGTGCATGAAACTGCCTTCCCAGCTCATGGCTCTCCCCACTTCCACAAATTAAATCAACCCATGTTGCTTTCTTGCCTGCCATAAGCATATCCTTTCACGATGTCTCATTTATGAGAGGTTACCAAAAGAAAGCTAAATTGGGATTTTGTTCTGCCACTAATGGCTCTTCCCTATTACCCTAGCTCATTTACAGTGGCATTTCAACACTTGGGTAATGAATTACCTCTACTGTTTCTGGCACAAAGAAAAAGGGTTTAAATTAATTTCCAGCCAGGGATACTATTGGTCCAGGCAACTTCCCTCCCTCTGTGTTAACATCAATGTCTTGTCTCGTTAAATGCCGATAAACAAGTGTAACACTCTAACAAGCCACAAATTGGCTTATTGATACCTCCGTCAGAGTTGTCTGCTTCTCAAATCCCCTGCTTTATAGACAGTGGTTATAAAGATGGGGGAATCTCACAAACTGCCCAATGAGGAGACATGGCTTGCATTTGGGTTCCCTGGCTGCTCATTTTTGCTGTGTCGAACCTGCTGCTAATAATAGATTGTATTAATTTGGTTTCTCCACCCTCTGGGGTGCACTTGGGCACCTGTGTTTATGGCTTCTCCACAAAAGAAATGGGCCTGCTCTTCTTCCCAGTCTTCCCTGATTTCTCAAGGAATAGTCCCATTGCCAATGACCTTGTTTCTCTGCCGTTGCCAGATCAGCAAAATTAGCACCCAACTACCATGAACCATGTCATTTTTCACTTTGTATGCTGTTGGGACCTGAGCTCACTGGGTCACCCCCCCCCAAAAAAAAGGGTGGAATTATAGATATTATTCCACTATGGACAGCCATGACTAGACCAGTAGCTGTCCAAATGATCAGTCACCATTCAATAAGTTCTTTTATAATAGGTCAAGACAAGATAACCTATCTTTAATTCATGGCAAGAGAATGTTGAAAAATTAGAAATTAGAAAGAGCTCCCCAAAATAAAGGTAAATTGTGTCAAAGCAATGGTCACAGGCTGCTATGTGGCATACAGTCCAGGAGGCCAGAGCTCTCCAGCCTGAGTCTATTTTAGAAATTTAGTTTTCTAAAGACATTCTTGCAATAATTTTCAGAGACAAAAGAGAGGAGCGAGTTCCAGCTCACGATATGAAGCTCACCACAAAGAGTGATGAATGCAGTTAGAGAAATAACTACAATGAGAACTATCCTAACAATGTGAATGAAATAGGGAAGTGGAAAGCCTGTCTAGAGTACAGGGAGGGGTGGGGTGGGATAGAGGGAGACTTGAGACATTGGTGGTGGGAATGTTGCACTGGTGAAGGGGGGTGTTCTTTACATGACTAAAACCCACCCACAATCATGTTTGTAATCAAGGTGTTTAAATAAATATATTAATTTAAAAAAAAGAAATTTAGGAACAGAGCTGACAGCATTTTAGTCACCTAGGACAATTCCTAGGATACATTTAGGTGTTTCCTGCCAAAGGCAGGATAGGGATCAAATGGCTCATTCTTTGGTTGTGAGGGTCCCATCATTTTTCAGGCCTTAGAAAGTGAAAACAGTTTTTTTTTAAGTTCCTATTCGCATGGATTAGAGAAAGAAAGCTCTTTTTGCTACTGTTCTGGACACAGCAGTTTTATCAGTTATGGGCAGAATCCAATAGAAGAAAAGAACTTGAAATCAACAGAACAGTTACTGAGTGCGCTAAAGTCACTCTACTTTTCTGGGACATGAATTGTCAAAGACAGGGAAATATTATGAGTGTGTGTGAATATCAGTGTCCATAGATCAGGCCTTGGACACAGGGAAGACTAATAAGAAGGGGAACCTGGTAGGACATGAAGGTAAACTTTCTGAAGACATAACCCTGATTGTATCTGGAGTCCTTTATAGGTGCTTCTCATGTTGCAGGGCTCCTGACACCTTTCCTTCTGCCATCTCCCCTCAATCAGCAGGTGTTCTCTAATTTTCTCACTTGCACCATCTACATTCCCTCACATATTTATTACCTACTAGAGTCCAGTGATGGCTAACCTTTTTGAGCCCGAGTGCCCAAACTGCCACACAAAACCAAAGAATTTCCTCAAAGTGCCAGCATGTCAATTAAACCTTAATAACAAGATTATAGTATCTAAAAAATCCTTATACATTTTATAAATTTATTAATTTCATGTTCATGTTCATGTGGGACCTTCCCACATGCCAGCTGCAAGGCCTTCGCGTGCCACTGCTGGCACGCGTGCCATAGGTTCGCCATTGTGGTCCTTGACTTATTCATTGAACTTTATTCTTGCTTTTCCACTGAATGTCTAATGCTGATCTTCCACTTCATCTGCCCCACACCCCTATCTGCAGCCCTCACCTCCTGTTTTCTCTACTCTTCCTACAGTTCTCTCCCAATGTTATCTCACTAGGAGCAACTCCATTGGGGAAGGGGATTGGACCACATCTGGTGGTGCTCAAGGTTTACTCCTGGCCTTACTCCCAGTCAAAGATCACAGTTGGTGGAGCTCAGGGAACCATATGGATGCTGGGGATCAAACCTGAACTAGCTGCATGCAAGGCAAATGCCTTACCTCTTGTACTACTGCTCTAGCCCAGTGGCAACTCCTTTTTGTTAAATCTACAAGTCAAATGACCTGCTGTCCTCCTCACTCCTTTATCTCATATTTCACATTCTTTCCTACACCAAACTTTGTTTGTCCCATCTTTGAAATGTATCCAGAGTCCAGGTGTCTCAAGACCTCAGTCCTTCTGTTCTGTTCTTGGCCAAGTACCTTCCCCGAATCCCTTATTTCTTCATCTTCCTCCTTGATCCTCTCTGGAAAAACCTCACACTCTACTCTCAACAATTCTATGAGTCATTCATTTTATTTTAAATTTTTTTGGTTTGGGGGCCATACTGGGCTACACCAGGCCACACCAAGCTATACCAGCTGTATCCAGGGCTCTATGCTCTGTGCTCAGAGGAGACCATAAATGCTGTTAGGGATTAAACTGGAGTCAGGCATGTGCAAAGTAAGCACTTTCCGTGCTTTCCTATCTCTCTGGCTTTGAGTGAGTCTTTTAAAATGTCTGCATTCATGTCATTCCATTCTTCAAAATTCTTACTCTGGTCCCTGCAAAAATTTCTAATAAAGCCTGGTCACTGGGCATCTTTGATCCATTCTCATCACTTTCTTGTTTATTTACTCACTTGTTTATTTACCAGATTATTTGACCTTTTGATGCTATATTGTAAATTTGCTATTTCCAAGGTCTTCTAGGCACACTCCTACTTATGAAGAAGTGGCCAGAATGTTTCATGGCCTTGGTTTATGAAAGAGTTGTTCCCCCTACAAAAAATGCTTTAGCCCTTGGATATACAGGCTCATTTCCCCAACTCTTCAGAGCATTTTTACTGGAACCTTCCCTGGATGGAAGATCTAAAAGGTTCTTATCATTTAAAGAATCTTACATCTCCTTCATTCCAGAAAGAATACTCCATTTACCTACTTCCTGTTTTTCTTTCTCCATATTTGTTACACCATCATATTTTAGGTGTTACACATTTCATTTCTCTTTGTGTCCTAAGTTCCATTAGAGCCCATTTTTAAATAAATAGGGCCCACACAGTTAGTGCTTGGGGTCACCAGGGCCATACCTGATGGGCAGTGCACCAACCAGTTAGTCCTATGCTCTGCCACTTGATGGTAACTTTGTAGATTCAGTTTTTTAAGGGATTCTGTTTGTTCATGGGATATTCTGCCACAGAACAAGAATATTACAGTTATGCATGAAAGAGAATGAATGAATGAATGAATGAATGAACAAATGGGTGATGTTAATATTCCTCTCTGGCCTGCACAAACCTCAGGTTAAAAGGGTGGCACAATGGAAAGGAAAGTACAAGAGAAGATCTTCTTACTTTATCTGCTCAGCTGTTTCTCAGTCTGGAATATTCCTCTTTCTCTTCATCTCACACCAATTTACCCTTCAAGGGTCAACTTAAATATCATTTCTTCATCCTGGAAGACTAAATTAGACTCCAGGCTAAATGCCTCTTTAGTTCTGAGGATTTCTTTCTTGCAGCACATTGCATACTCAGGATCTTATAATAAATAATTTATAGCTGTTGTTTAATGTCTGTTTTCCTGGTTAGATGGTGCATATCACCAGTCAGAGGCTTTGCCCATGTTGAATCCCTGTATGTAGCACATGGCTTGGCACTTGAGCAAAATCTTTTTAGAATATGGGTTGACTGATATGAGAATATGGATTTTTAAATGCATCATTGAAGCTTACAGACATAGAGAAGCTTCTATATGATGCCCTAGGTTGGTCCTCACAAATTTACTAAAAATATAAATGAGAGATGACCAAGGAGGTACTACGTTTACCTGAGTTGTTAAATGTCATGTTTATCCCCACTTTCCCCAATTGGGCTATTTGTCATATTATGGATTTAGTTTGCAAAAACAGCTCTCAAAAGACTTTTATTGAATCATCATCAGGAACTATGAGGGAAATAAGGAGTATTTTGATTTTACCTTGGGTTTGATACTGGCAGGTTTCCCATCAGCAGTATTAAAAGTGAAGGAGATGAATACATTTTCTAATCAATTTAAAAGCCACATAATTAGAGAAGACCATTTAACCCTGCTTTTATTTTCATTTTTCAGAAGAGAAAACTGAGTCTCTGAGCAAGCCTCTGACTTTCTTGAAGTCAAATAAAAATTTTATGATAGAAAAAATCCAAAATCTAGAAATCTGATGCCAACACCATATTCAATGCTTTCTGTACTCATCCCTAAATTTTTATTTTTGGTTTTTGAGTCACACCTGGCAGAGTTCAGGGGTGACTCCTGGATGTGCACTCAGAAATCACTCCTGGCAGGGAGGACCATCTGGGGTGCCGGGATTCAAACTACTGTACATCCTGGGTCAGCTGTGTACAAGACAAATGCCTTACCACTGTGCTATCCTCTCTGGCCCTATCCCTAACTATTCTTAATTATTTTTCCTAAATAAATCTTTCTTTTTCAAACGGCCTAACTAACTTAAGTTAGTTTAGGGGGACTCTAAAGGGTTAGTTGAGGAGGAATATAAGGGGCTGACTTAATGGTTTAGAGTGCCAGTCTTGTTGAGCATGAGTCTGATATCTCTGGTTCCAGAAATAATTCTCTGCCATATCACATGAGTGAGACAGTAAAAAGGGATACATTTCTAACAAATATTATAAGTAAAAGATATATGTATGTCATCACCTGGAACTGGGATCAGTGGTAAGCATGTGTGGGAACCTTTAAGGCAAATTTCAGTGAATACTACAACTAGAATGTATGCTAACCTACTTAAACCCTTGAACAAAAGGAATCTGAACCCCAGTAAACAGAAAGCTGTATGAGGATCACATTACAAGAAGGTGAATGTGTGACCCTCAGCTATGTCAACAAAAACAATGAAGGGAAAGGAAAATTAAGTAAGTCTAACAAGAACTTAAGAAATGAGAGAGTATTTTATAAGATAAACTTGAAAAACTGAAAGCATTTCCACTAAGGTCAGGCATTAGGCAAGCATGTCCACTGTCTCCTCTCTTATTCAACATAATATTAAAAATCCTATCAATATCAATCAGATAAGAGAAGGAATCCAAATCGAAAAAGAGGAAGTTAACTATTTCTATTTGCGGATGACATGATAATATACATTGAAGTTCCTAAAAAGTCCACAAAAAAGTTCCTAGAAACAATAAACCAATACAGCAGAATGGCCGGCTACAAAGTCAATACACAAAAGGCAGTTGCATTCCTTTATACAAATAATGACTCCGAGGAGAAAGAAATCAAAGAGTCTATTTCATTTAAAATAGTTTCCAAAACTATTAAGTAGCTAGGAATCAACTTAATATTAGACCATGAAAACTTCAAAATACATTAGAAAGAAATGGAAGACCCAAAGAAAAGGATGAACATGCCATGCTCATGGATTGGAAGAATCAATATCATCAAAATGACCATCTTACTTAATCTTACTTACATCTTACTTACTATATAGATTCAAATTCAGGCAACATTCTTTAAGGACTTAGAACAATCAATTATAAAGTTTGTGTGGAATCATAAAAGACCTAGGATAGCCAAATCAATATTGAAAAACAAGAAACTTGGAGATATTGCATTACCTAATTGGAAGCTCTCCTACAAACCTATACTGATCAAAACAGATATTGGGGCAGAGACAGACTTTCAGACCAATAAGTCAGAATAGAATATCCAGTGACAACCTCCAAATATACTGTCAATTAATATTTGACAAAGAAACCAAGAATTTGAAATGGAATAGTCTCCTCAACAAATGGTGTTGGAACAAGTGGATAACCACGTGTAAGAACTTAAAGAGAGGAAATGAACAGACTTTCTCTGAGAAAGACCAATATATGGCCAACAGACACCTGTTAATCATTACTTATCATTAAGGAAATCCAAATCAAGACAACTATGAGATATCATCTTATATCAATAAGGATGACACATATCAAAAATATTAGGAACAATCTCTGTTGGTGGGGATGTGGTGAGAAAGGAACTCTCATCCACTGTTGGTGGGAATGCTGCCTGATCCAACCTGTATGGAAAACAGTATGGAGGGTTCTCGGTAAACTCAAAATTGAGCTGCCATATGAATCAGAAATCCCTCTTTTAGGTATCTATATCCAGGAAAGAAAAATATTCATCCAAAAGAATGTATGCACACTGGTATTTATTGCAGCACTCAGTACAATAGCCAAGACTTGGAATAAACCTAGATGTCCAACAACAGATGAGTGGATCATGAAGATGTGGTACACATATACAATGGAATACTACATAGCTGTAAAGAATGTTGAAATCATGCACTTTTCAGCTACATGAACGAAACTGGAAGATATTAAGTTAAATAAATAAGGTAGAAGAAGAATAAATGCAGAATGGTATCATTTATACTTGGTATTTAGAATAACTGCATAAAGAAATGCATTGGTTTAAATGGGAGTTGTTTTGAACATCTTTGGTCCCATAATATAGTGAGGAGAAGAAAAGAAACTGAATGGAAGAGGAAAAACACAAATATGAAAGAATGGGGGTCAAAGGACACACAGTCTCAGGTGCATTGGTAGTATTAAAAAAGAACAGAATTAAATATCCAAACCAAAGACAACAATGGAATCAAGAATTAGCTATATAAATTTAAAATAGGCCTGTTATACTGTCAGGGTGGGGAGCAAAGGGAGTGGTATAGGGCAGACTTGGGGAATATTGATGAAGGTACTGGCCCTTATTCATTGTATGTCTGAAACCCAATTATGAAGGACTTTGTAAACCACAATGGTTTCAATAAAATTAAGATAAAAAAGATAAACTTGAAGTATGGCACCTTCTATCTATTCTATCTTCTTAATCCGGTGGTGTGACTCTATGAGGGATCATTGTCATTGAGCATGGGGGTCATGAAAATTTTTGTTATTTAAAGATTTCTGGGGGCCGGTGAGGTGGCACTAGAGGTAAGGTGTCTGCCTTGCAAGTGCTAGCCAAGGAAGGACCGCGATTTGATTCCCCGGCATCCCATATGGTCCCCCAAGCCAGGGGCGATTTCTGAGCGCTTAGCCAGGAATGACCCCTGAGCATCAAATGGGTGTGGCCAAAACAAACAAACAAAAAAAAGATTTCTGAATGTGCAGTGAAAAAGTTGAATTCAAAAGCAACTTTGTGGGTTGGAGGCATTTATGCAGCATTGACCCATATTGCTTTTCTCAGGTTAAAGGGGGTAGTGCATGGATAAAGTTTAAGAAACCCTGCACATAATCATTATGGAAATGCAAATCAAAACTGCTGCAAGATATAAGCTTGTTCCTGTTGAGATGAGCATGATCACAGGTAAAGAAATAACGAGTGTTGACAAAGACAGGGAAAAAAAGGAGCACTTGAATAATGTTGATGGGAGTTTCAATGGCTCTGAGTATCTCTGGAACCGGTATGGAGGTTCCTCAACAAATACCGCATAATTCTATAATTCCCCCTTTTTGGTTTATTCAAAGGGAAAAAATTCTAACTTAAAAGGAGATATGCACTGTTTGATATGTTCATTGTTACATTAGTAAAATGAAAGAAATATAAGTATTCCTCAATGGATAGAGGACATGTTTTACTCACAAAAAACTATTGTTCAGTCATGGAAAAGAAGAAATTCTTGTCATTGTGACAATATGAGTAGCTTCCAGGAAACTAGAATAAGTGAAATCAGTCAGGAAAATGCCCTATGGGCTCATGTATATGTGGAATGTAAATAGCAAGATAAAAGTCCATAGATACAAAGAACAAACTGGTGATTGGCAGAGATGGAGTGGAGGGGTTGAATAAAATGGGTGAAGGGGATCAAAAACAGTGACCATCATTAACCGTACAGCATCGCATATTTAAATATTGGAAAGGGAGTAGATATTGAAGGTTCTCAGGACAAGAAAAAACTTTGCAACTGAGATAAGAGATGTCAACCAGATGCTATGATGAGCATTTCAAGAAAATATAATTGTCAGACCATTGTGTGCATCACTTGAAACCAATATGGCATTACATGTCAATTATTCCTTAATGAAATTGTCAGGAGGCCACTGGATAGTACAATGGATAGGATTCTTGCCTTGCATGTGCCCAACCTTGTTTCTATCCCTGGCATCCCATATAGTCTCCTGAGCACAGCAAAGTGTGATCCCTGAGCTCGGGGTCAGGAATAAACCCTGAGCACTGCCAGGTGTGGCTCAAAAACCAAAAAAAAAAGTTATCAAAGTATAATGTATTTCCTTTATTAACACTCAACCATGGCTTCCATTATACCATAGTCTACTTCACTTTGGCTTTAGTAGAAAGTTTCCTTTGGCTAATTCTTCTCTGCTTTGAACTATAGATTATTTTAAGATTTCCAAGTCCCCTTAACATTCTCCTGTAAGGGACTTCTCAGGCATGGACTCTTTTTTTGCCATGGCTCTTGAGGTTCATAAATAGCCATGTTCTCTGCTCTTCCTTCTTTTTCATTTTTCTCCTTCTTCCTTCCCTCCACTGCTCCCCTCCCCTTAAACATTGCTGTCCTGCTGAAAAACTGTATTTCTCTTTCTCCAGGTTTTCACTTTCCTCACATACACTTCCATTACAGTTATAGTTGATTTTACTTGAAATGTGCTGATAATTGATTGCCATCTATTCATTTTCTCAGTGACCCTCTTTGCAACTGAACCTCAAAATGACTTAAATGGCAACTAAATGACTCATGGCTATGATGGAGGCAGGTATGAGGAATTGGGTCATATCATGTCTGGTGGCAAGTACAGTGGAAGTCAGAGCATACAAGCACAATGAATTGATGATGGGGCCTATGACCATGACACCAATGCTTACCCCTGGTTGCAGCTGTCACCATCTCTTAACTGATTTGTTCAGTAGCCCCCTCCCAGGCATCCCTGTGCCTTCCCTTGCCTCTGTCTGTCCACCACAGCCAATGTGATCTTGAAGGTGATCTAGTTTAAGTGAAAATTTGGGCCCATCTCTCTTTTCAAGTCCAAGTCCTGTAAGAGGCCTACATTCTTCAGATGAAAGCTAAAATCCTTATGCCAGCCTGAAGCCCACCTTCCATCTTCTTTTGTTGGTTCTCTAGTTTATTTTTCTGTTGCTCATAAGTCTTGTCTTCTGTATTCTATTCAAGCTAGCACTTTGCTCATCCCCAAAACACTAGAATTACCTGCCATTTCCACTGGCTGTTGTACTTGATAATGCCCTTGCTTTTTTTTTTTTTTTTTTGAGTCACACCCACAAATGCTCAGGGGCTATTCCTGGCTCTGTGCTCAGGAATCACTCCTAACAGGAACAGGGAACCATATGGGATGCTGGGGATTGAACCTGGGTTGGCCATTTGCAAGGCAAGTGCCTTACTTGCTGTGCTATAACTTTGCTCTTTGAAAATTTTGCTCCAGGCAGGCCTTCTCAATGGGTTCCTACTGCCACGGACACCCAATCTAGCACATTAGTAATCTCACCTATATAGAAAGCCATCAGGGCCAGAGTGGTAGCATAGTGGTGGGGTGTTTGCCTTGCATGAGGCTGACCCAGGACAGATGTGTGTTTGATCCCCAGCATCCCATATGGTCCCCAGAGCCAGGAGTGATTTCTGAGCGTAGAGCCAGGAGTAACCCCTGAGCACCGCTGGGTATGGCCAAAAACAAACAAACATACAAAGAAGTCATCAGCTAATGCCATTGATAAGTTCTTTAATGTTACACCTTCAAGCAAAACAATATATAATAAAAAAAGTAACTGAATAATGCAATTTTATTCAATATAAGTAGGATTTTTTTTCACCAACATGTTGAATGAAAAATGTTGTTTGAGGGCCTAATCATCATAACCTGCAGTCGTTTGGAAAATTTGATTATTAAAATTATGCTTTAGGTAACATGGTTGTGATAATATTTCAATGAATGATATTAGTGTACCAATTTCCTGCACCCTATTAACCAGCAAAATGACCATTACTTACCACCACTGTCCTTACATTACCTCTAGTCCAACCTTTATTCCTTCCACTTTTCATCCATGGCTTATTAATTAATTTTGTAATATAAGGCCAGATGCTTGTCAGTTTCAGTATTGTTACCTCGTTTTAATCTCTTCATATTAACACAGATGAGTGAGATTATCCAATATTTGCTATTCTTCTGACTTATTTTGTTTAATATGACACCCTTTAGTTTGATACAGGTTGCAATGAACTTGAATAATTTTTCTTACAGCTTCATAGGATTCCATATACTCCACAAATTGTTCATTCATTTGTCTGTGGTTGGACTTTGGGTTGTTTCCATACCCTGGCTACTATTGTACAAAGTGATGTAATAAATATATAAGTGTGCACAAATATTTTTAATTAATGTTTTTGCATTTTGTGGAGAGATGCCAAGATATGAAATGCTATACCTAATTTCTCTTCTTTCTGTTTTCCATAGAGGCTGTGCTTGGTGACATTCCCACCTGTAGTGAATGACAAGGCCACCTCAACTCAGGTTTTTTCCCATCTGTCATAGATAGGCCATTTTCATTGGTGTGAGATATCCCATTTTTGCTTACATTTGCATTTCCCTGATTATCACATGCCCACTGAACCTGCACTTCTTTGTCCCCCTTTATACCATCTTCACTCTTTCTAATGTTCTGTGTAATCTATATATTTCTTCCATTTTCTGCTCATTGTTCATTTTCCCAGTAGAATGTTAGCTTTTCAAAGGCAGGCATCTCTCGTTTCCAAGATCCTAGAGAACAATGCCTGGGTCCAGAGCATTACACAAGCAATAGGTGTGAAATCGAGTTATTTAGCTACCAAGACACTACCAGTAGTTGGTAGCCAATATTTTTGGAACATTTAACTCTGTGCCAGGCATTGTTCTAAACTTTGTGAATATAACTCATTTAATGGACAATAAGTGCCAACTTTTAGCTGATTTAATTCCTTCCCGCCCACCCCCAGCTATGAAATGCTACTTTCTAGCTTTGCAAATAATCCTGCACCAGCTAAAACTTGGACAAGATGCAAAGGAGAGTGACTTTTAGAAGGTGTAAGATCTGTGAACTTGGAAACTGATTCAGTATACTTATTTTTTATGGTACAAATCCATACACTCACACAGAGTTTTAAAAGTCTACTGTGCTTATTCAATAAAAGAGGGAGGAAATAGATAAATGGGATAAGTAAGAACTAAACATAGCCTGAAGGAAGCTGATATTCCCAAATGCAGCACTTCAAACAAATAGAAGAACAATTATAAGTGCAAAGGTCAAGAGGCATGGAAAGACAACTGAGCTTTCTACAGGGTGCTCAGAGGTAAAAAGCTCATTATAAGCGAACACTGGAACATGACTTTTTGAAGATGCATGTGTAATTTTAGCTACTCAACCTCTCAAGTTGGTGGGTGTAGTGCCCTCTCATTTCTGGTAATAGCTAGATTTCTTAGGTTCATTTGAAGACCTTTGTCCCTTGTAGGGTGTTTCTTCCACTATTGTGGGAGATGCAGGGCTGTTGATTTTTTTTCCCTGGAGAGTAGAGTAGGGTGGAAAAGAAACACTGATCTATAATCACTCTAGTACTACTGTTCCCAGACTTTTGCTCTCCAGAAGGTACCCATTGGGCCCTTGAAACGCAGCTAATCCGAACAGCTAATCCACACGGGAGTGTAAAACACAGGCTCAATGTTAGAGTCTTGGGCACATGTAAAGTCTCAGTAATATATTTTTCATATTGATTACATACTGCAAAGATAATATTTGGCAGTTAGTGAAATTAAATTAATTTAATTAGTGATAAATTAATAAATAATAATCAATATGTATACCAGTGATAAATCAAAACTTGGGTTTTGCTTCTTTGCGGGTGTAACTGTGTTATTCTAAAATGTTACTACAAGAGGGGCGGAGAGATAGCATGGAAGTAATGTATTTGCCTTGCATGCAGAAGGATGGTGGTTCAAATCTCGGCATCCCATATGGTTCCCCGAGCTTGCCAGGAGCGATTTCTGAGCGTAGAGCTAGGAGGAACCCCTAAGCGCTTCCAGGTGAGACCCAAAAACCAAAAAAAAGTTACTACAAGAAAACATGAAATTCCATTTGTGTTTACCCTTGAGGTTGGGGGCGGGATTGGCCAGACTGCCACCATTTCTCCCAGGCTCCGCTGGACTAGGACAACTGCTGTGGATATACTCTCCTTTTAATGCTACTGCCAATTCTGCTGGGCAGGACCTCAGTTTCTCCATATCACTTACCAGACAGGACCAGCAACTCTTGGCACTAACATGGCACTTATCACCATCGTAAGGAACCCTTAAAGTTTTCTAGTGGTCCAGGGCAGCATCATGACCTAATAGGTGATATTACCCTTGCTTATTACTACTTTTTTATTTCTGTGAAGAAATTTCCAAGTAGAGGAAGTTGTTTGTGCCTGAAGATTTACAGTACACTGCTTCTTTTTCTTTATTGACATCTCTGCAGGAAAACATAAAGGAGGGCCAATATCAGATTTCTCATTGTTTTGCTTTCTATTATTTGGGGTTTGTTTGCTTTGTTTTTGACTTTTAGAATCAGGTTTATGGTTGATTTACATACAATAAAGCACATGCATTTATTTGAAATATTCTGTTTGAGGAATCTTGACAAGTAGCAAGCTTGTGAGGCACCATCTCAATCAATAGTGATTAAAAACTTTTTCACTTCTCCAAAATAATCCTCTGCCGAGAGTGAATTTGCAGGCCATATAATAAGTAATGATCAGAAATTTACCCCTTATAAGAACATCTCAGGTGCTATATGTATCACTGATAACTCCTACTTCCACCCCCAAAATGGCTCTTCATGAGACTTCTCAACCGTTACTTGTTCTGGATAGGAACTTCCATCTGTTTTCCAGCAACACACATACTGAAGGAAGTTTTCCTCCTGCTTTATGTTTATTATATAAGGTGACTTCTACACATTGATCAACCTAAGGAGGCATCAGAGAGAAGATGGTTATTTTCTTTAGCAATATGAAATGAAAGGCAAGGCAATGGTGGGTGCATACAGAATGGTAGCAAGTCAGGGACCTGTGTGATCTAGATTCTGTAGTCCTCTTCAGTTTTAGTTTACACTATTTTCTCCTCCCTTTGTCATTTTCTGGTCAACAGAGATTTCATTTCAATTCTTCAATCACAACCAAGATCTATGTTTTCTTGGAACTTTAACTTAAGTCCTTCTCTCTAGGGAAAAGTGCTATTGCCCTTTATCTGCATACTTGACTTTTTTTCTACCTTCAAACTGAAGTTTCTCACATTATCAGTATCAGCATGTGCCACTGGTGGTTCACATTAAGGAATCTCCATATTGTTTTCCATAAAAGCTGGACTAGATGGCATTCCCACTAGAAGTGAATGTGAGTTCCTTTCTTCCCACATCGCTTCCAGCACTGGTTATTTTTGTTCTTCTTGACATCTCAGTGGCATGAGATGGCACCACATTATTGTTTTGATTTGCATCTTCCTGATGATTAGTAAAGTGGAACATTTTTCATGTGCCTTTTGGCCATATGCATTTCTTCTTTGAGGAAGTGTCAGTTCACTTCTTTCCATTTTTGTTAAGCTCTGTCAGTACCTTGTATCTTAGATATTATCCCTTTATCTGATGGGCATTGAATGAATAGTTCCTCCCATTCTGTGCAGGCCTTTGAATCTTAGTCACTATTTCCTTTGAGGTGCAGAAGCTTCTCAGCTTAATAGAGTCCCATCTATTTATCTCTGCTTCCACTTGTTTGCATTGTTGTGTTTCCTCCTTGAAGATACCTTTAGTCGCACACTTGAAAATGGTTCAAGTAACACAAATTGCAATACTAGCATTCTGACAGATGACACCACCTCTCCATGAACTCCTCAGACTCCCCAGTCTAAAACTTAAGTCCCACACTTGATTCATCAGTTTTGTAACATTCACCCAAGATTGTCATAAATGTAGGTGTTTGTGTGTTCACGTCTTTTTGGATTTGATATCTGCTTCCCACGTGAGATCGTGAACTCTATGAAGGTACAAATTATTCTGTATTATACTGTGTCGTTTGTTTATAACCATTCCTCCTTTTTTGGTACTTGCCATGGTTTAACTCTGTGTGGACCATTCTTCCTTACCTTGCAGATTTTCAACTTGACCTGTGACTGACTTTGGTTGATAATTTGGTTAATGTGAGCAAGACAGACCACCTTAAACTAGAGACTTTAACTATTTCTGCCTGCATCTAGATAAATAGTACAGCAAGTAAGGTTCTTGCCTTCTATGAAGCTGATTCAGGTTTGATTCCTGGTACCATATATAGTCAGTCCCCTGAACACTGCCAGGAATGGACCCTGACTACAGAGCCATGAGTAAACTTTGACTGCTGGATATAGTTCTTCTTCCCCCCACCAGAAAAATTACTGCCTATTTTAGCTTGATTTCTTGAAATTATTTTTCTACATATTTGTTTCTTAATCTTACGACTAGAGATGTGGAACAGTGAAGCTCAGATGTTGATCCCCAACTCTAGAGTGGTTTCCCAAGACAACTTATCAGTCTTTTTGCAAGAAAAGCAAGTTTGTAGCAATAGCTGACAATTATGTGACCTACCATCTGAAGTACACTCATAAATACGTGTTGAGTGAAAGATAAACATTTTTCTTTGAAAACTCAAAGGCAGAGAATGTGTAGCGTATCTTGAGACTTTGGCAGCTCATATTAAAGTAGAACATTTCCTCTTAGGAAGGTAGAAGCTTCTGGCATGACAGGAAAGACAAGCACAAAGAATATTTAGAAAAAAATCTTAGGAAGAGTTTTGTAGCTTCACAAAATTTTTTATTTGGAAAGTAGGAACTTTGTGTTTTGTCCTTAAGTTATTCTAGTACCAGCTTATTCTAGCCAATGTCTTAGAGAGAGAAAGTATTTTTGGAATATTGAGAGTATTGATTAGAGATGATCCAATAATGACAACTCAGCAAGAACCTTTGAGTGACCATAACCATGCCAAAGGAATGTAGATTAACCCAATAGAGAAGATCCGCTGGCCTTTGGTACTGTTAGAGCACAGACTGGACATAATTTCTTGTGTCTTTTCCAAAATTCCATGTTGAGTCTAATGAAGTTTTATGAAGGAAATAAGGAGTAGCACATTAAGGTGACATGTTAGTTCAAATAAAATTTCAGATTCATGCTCTGTAGGAGAGGGCTATGGGGTCTGCTGTAGTTCAAATCTGAAATCACTTCTTGGATACAGGGCAAGTCATTGAGGTCCCTCCAATCCCCAAGTAGATCGCTCCAACCTAAATAGGGTCAGAAAGCCAATCTCTTTCTGCCACATTCCATCTGGCCATCATCCCCCACCCCAAGTATTCAGACAGGGTTCCCAGCATTTTGTTCGTTATGGCCAGAGGTACCCCCTCTTTTCAGGGCTGTTTCTCTCTTCACGCAGCATAGTACTGGGCTGGGAGACTAGAGGCAAACATGTTCACAATGTGAGGAAGAACTGCTATTCTCCTTAGCACCCTGCCAGCTTGTCTGGTTGAATCTGCTTGTTCACCAACCACCTTGTCAGATGCTCCGAGAAAGGCTTTGGAGGAGATAAATGAAAAATATAAATATTTTGTCACTTGCCTAGGTTTTGCAGAGCCTAGTATCCCAAGGGAACCTGCAGTGCTTTTGAGTTAAATTCTTTCCATTTTCATTCTCTTTCCCTATTAACTCTTCTCCCCTCTTTTTGTCCCCCAACCCCACTGCCAATGTATTCTTTTTGTCAGCAGCATGCAGGGAGAACATGCTGATTGTGAGTACCAGACTCTCAGAGAAATGTTAGCAGGTATTTCCCCATCTTTTTTAGGCATCTTCCTATGGAGGCAACTCTGTAATCAATGAGTGTCTCTGGGTGGAAGAGGCCAGGAGGGGCCCAGGTCCTGTCACAGACCACTGTCCGTCCTCACATATGTACATCTCCCACCTGAGGTCTTAGTATAGGACCTGGCTAAGTAATTGCAGAGAACAGAGTGAAGTCTGGCTCCAAGTTCAGTATCAGATCTGTCCACATGGTGGAAAAGCCTTGAAACAGCAAAATCAGGGCTCAGTGTCTTGTCAAGGAGATTGATCACTGACATCTTCAGAAAGGAAAAATCAGCTTGAAGAATTTTAGCCTCTCCCAGGCTTACACCTCTCATCATGGATGGAGTTGCAGACTGGGAGCAAACCCCCCTGAGAGACAAAACCAAAGGTTACCAATCTGACTGAGCAGGCCAATTGACCATCTGTCCACAGAGCCCAAAGTTAGGCTTAGAGATCTGAACTGTCATGGCCCCATGCCTGGGCTTGCTGTGGCAACTGGAAGGTTTATCATTCAAAGTGTCATAAAACATGAAGGGTACTGGATACTGAGGACAGGATACTGATCAGGGTCAGCCTGTTGTTTTTTTTTTTTTCTATCTATCATTCGTGGTTATGGAATTTGGAAGAGTCTAGAAAGAAGATGGAAGTAGAGATCTAAGCTCAGTTACTTACCACAGCCTGGTGTAGTCCCCACTGAAGGACGAACTCTTGATGGGCTTCAGCATTTGGCATCAAGGCAGTGAAATCAAGCAGGCTGGAGGTGGAAAAACACCACAGCTGAATACATTTTGAAGGACAGTGAAAAAAGACCTTGGCCCCAAATCAGATTGTTCCTGATCTAAAATTAAAAGCGTCTTAAGCCTTAACATTCAAGAAGAGAGGCAGATAATGGTTGTGAGGGTGGGGAGAGCGATTGCTTTTCTTTTCACCTCGTGGTTGGGAGCAGACCTCTCCAAGATTTCTTTGGACAAGATTTATTTACCGTCTTTAAGGGAAAAAACAAAAAAAAAATAATACAAAATTTTGCACTTTGCATGAAGGTTTGCAAATACCAGGCACAAAGCATGCCGGGTGCCCAGACAAACCTCTTGTGGCTAGCCTTGAAATGAGATCATTTCACAGTAAGAAGGAGGTCAGGTTGCAAAGAGGGGAATTCATTTGACTGCATCAATATGTAGGCTGCAGGAGAAGCATGGGAGAAAATGTTGGGGCCCTGCTCTTGCAGCAAGGTCTGGACACAAACCTAAATTCATAAAGCACCTTCTCCCATTCTCCCACAGGCCCTCCCGTACTGGAACTTCGCCTTGCTGATCTCTTCTGAGACTAATTAGAATTGGAATTCCATTGGATAATAAAGGTGGATTCCTCCAAAATTTCCCAAACTATCTAGTCCAATCTTCTGAATTAAAAATGTATACCCATGAGAAGTTACTCCTCCTTCTAAGTAATCACTAATTTTCCTTACCAATGTTAAAAATAAAATATTTTAATTTTCCAATGAAACTACAAGAAGAAGAGACTTATACATCCCCCACCCTATGAATTTGATTGACTTTGGTGGTCTTGATCACTTACTATGTGCCAGAAAGGAGTCAAGAGCTCCCAGAGGAGCAAATGCTTATGTGAGTGCAATTGGGTCTATGTTGGAAAGACACATAGATATAAACTGATATGATATGGTATGATATGATATATGATTGATATGATATGATTATGATTATGACATGATATGAAATGATACGATGTAGGAGAGAAGTATAAAGCAGTTCATGAGTAGAAGTAGGAATCTGAATGAACTTCTGATCCAGAGCGGAAGAAGCTAAGAAAGTGTCCTGGAGATCCAAATTGTTAAGGAGACTCAAAGACTGTAGGTAAAGTGCAAACCGCTTTCTTTTATTTTATTTCTTAACTTACATTTCTTTATTTTAGACACTGGTTGACAGCGTTGCTCATAATACAGTTATTTCTGGCATTAGGCATTCCAACACCAATCGACCACCAGTGTAGTATGCCTTTCACGCTTGTCACCAGTTTCTCAACTAGGTCCTAAAGCCTGCCCTTTGGTAGGTACAAATAATTTACTTAATATTGCTTGATAGAACTAAATGTGATTAAATTATAGAAAAATCATAAAAATATAAAAAACAGCATTCTAAGAAAACTTGTGAAAATTATCCTCGCTCTCAAAGGGATCTTGTGCTGTTTGAAAGTCTACTACGCTGCATATTGCCAGTTGAGACTGGTGGATTTTGTTTGTTGAGGTTATGTAGCTTCTAGGATAATTTCACATCTAATTTGTTGCATTCCTACTGGGAAATCAGTATTAAATTTATGGGGTTATCGCATTGCTCTAATGCAAATTTTGAGAATCTGCTGAGCTGGACAAAAGAACTCGTATGGCAACAACAGTGGTTCATAGGGGCCCTCCAAGGCACAGCAGTGGGATCAGTTGCAAGGACAGAATATCATGAATTTTTAAACTAGGTGGACATCTCTTGCAATAGTTAGATACATGTATGGCTTTGGCTGCTTGCACATTTATTGCAGAAGGCTCTGGATTGTGAGTATGACTGCCAGGAACTTCTGATACAGTGGGAGAGACAACCCAGCCTAGCTCCAAAGGTCCCTGGTTATGTCAAACACAAAATTTGCTTACTTGGAGTTTTTTTTTGGTGGCTATGAGTTTCTGTGGAAATGAATAGAGAAGTAGTGAATCTGAGCTATTGGTGTGGAGGCAGTTGTAGGGCAGATCTGTGTGAGCATTCCCCAGGGCTCCACCCTGTCCCTTCTGAAGGACCCCAGCACAATCATCTGCAAAGCTAGTATGTCTATGAATGTCTCCTACTAGTTGGGCCTCGTTTTTGGAGAGTTATATGAGACTACAGCATTGGCAACTTGTGCAGACATAGCGGAAGGCTCTGTGCATATTTTTTCCCATACATGTCCATTTTCTGTTTTATGTCTGAGAAGATTCTTCCATCATGTTCATGGAATAATAGGCAATGCTAACTGTGGGCTGGCTGACTATATGAGAAGGCAACTGAAATCTAGATTTCACTGGTGCAGAAGAAAATGTCTAGTCTTCGATAAGGTAGTTACTGAGGGCTGGAATTGCAGGCCAGAGAACTAATCCTGGAAAACACTAAATAAAAAAATCTTTATTTAGCATTTGATGAGGTGCAAGGATAAGGAGATAAAACAATAATTTAAAAAAACAATCAGAGTGGCTGGAGAGATAGCATCTTGGGTACAGCATTTGTCTTGCACACAGCTGACCTGAGTTCAATACCCATCACCACATATAATTCTCCAAGCAAAGTCAGGAGTAATGCCTGTGAAAAGTCTGGAGTAACCCCAAGCATCACTGGGTGCAGCCTTCCCCCAAATTAATTAGAATATCAAGATCATTCTCACCTGTTGATCCTCTCCCGATCCCATTTCATTTGACTTTCTTTCTCTCTCTTTCTCTTTCTTTCTTTCTTTCCTTCTTTCCTTCTTTCCTTCTTTCTTTCTTTCTTTCTTTCTTTCTTTCTTTCTTTCTTTCTTTTCTTTCTCTCTCTCTTTCTTTCTTCTCCCTCCCTTCTCTCTCTCTCTTCCTTCCTTCTTTCTTTCTTTCCTTCCTTTCTTTTCTCTTTCTTTTTCTTTCTTTGTTTCTTTCTTTCTCCTTTCTTTCTCTCTTCCTTCCTTCCTTCCTTCCTTTCTTCCTTCCTTCCTTCCTTCCTTTCTTTCTTTCTTTCTTTCTCTTTCTTTCTTTCTTTCTTTCTTTCTTTCTTTCTTTCTTTCTTTCTTTCTTTCTTTCTTTCTTTCTTCCTTCCTTCCTTCCTTCCTTCCTTCCTTCCTTCCTTCCTTTCTTTCTTTCTTTCTTTCTTTCTTTCTTTTTTCTTTCTTTCTTTCTTTCTTTCTTTCTTTCTTTCTCGCTCTCTCTCTTTCTTTCTTTCTTTCTTTCTTTCTTTCTTTCTTTCTTTCTTTCTTTCTTTCTTTCTTTCTTTCTTTCTTTCTTTCTTTCTTTCTTTCTTTCTTTCTTTCTTTCTTTCTTTCTTTTCTTTTTCTCTTTCTTGCCACACTTGGTGAAGCTCAGAGGTTACTCCTGGCTATGTGCTCAGAAATTGCCCCTGGCTTGGGGGGACCATATGGGATTTGGGGAGATCGAACTTCGGTTCATCCTAGGTCAGCCTCATGCAAGACAAACGTCTTACCGCTGCCCCACTGCTCCTGCCGCCGACTTTTCTGTTTCTGGGCATTCTGACAAGGGGATCATTTTCAGTTGTTTCTCTAGAGAGGATAGAGGCACATGGTCCCTCGAGTTGTTTATCCAAATTTGTCAATTTTGACCTTTAATGGAAAGGGCACCAAAATAAACCACAAAGCACATTCCTCTTCCCTTCAGTTTGTTTGTTTGTTTGTTTGGAAGCGAAAAAGAAGAGACGAGCTTAGAGCACATTTCAGATCTATAAAAGACAAATTAATTATCCCCAAGCAGAAGCTGACCTTTAGCTGGCCCCAGCTTCAGCGCCCGGGCCCCAGCTGCACCTGCTTTGAAGATGACAATATCCACTTGCTAAATACTAATAATTAGTTACCAAAGCAGGATAAAGAATGCAGAGCAAAGTGAACCTGCAATTACAGTACTCGTGTGCATCCCCTGCGCCCTTGGAGGGCCCATTACCCTGGCACATTACCATAATTGGATTGACATGTTAACAGCATCCTCCATTCTTTGAAAGTGTCACTAAGACTCTTTCTCATCCCTCAAACCTAGGAGCTTGCAGACTGTCTTCGCTGTGCTTTATGTCAGGGTCCGACTGAAGATGTCAAAGCTGCATGTCCTCCAACTGCGTGAGGGATTTACCAGATGGCCCAGTTGCAGTTCAAGCATATCCATGGAAGAGTCTAGAATGAAAGTCGCTGGAACTCCCACACCCCAACAACTCTCTCCCTCCGCTTCACCTTTATGTTCTATAGGGAAAAGGGCAAAATATGCAAAAAGGTCTGCTGACCTAGAGCAAAATGTCTTATCTCACCCCCTTGACTTTCAGCTCTTTTGGGGGGCATCAGTGCCACTTACCCACTACTCAGCAGTGACCTGACCCTGAGATATTGAGGGGATGTCTGACTTTGGGGGATTAGGCTACTGGTCAGGAATGGACCCCTAAACTCATAATGAGAAACAAGGATGGTTACTCATAGAGCAGTGTTCTTGCCCAAATGAAGAAAGGGTGGATTGAGTTCCCTAGGATGGGGCAGGATGGGTGCATGTGGGACCCAGCTGGCACCCTTTTCTCTGCAGACTTTGCCCCTCTCTCTGCTGCCCAACACCATTTTATGAGGTGATCAGTGTCTTATTGATTGAAAGAAAGCTGCGGAGCATCAGTACCAGTTTTGTATCAATAACAAAGCAGGTTCCCACAACTGACCTTTCCAAAGCAAAATTCAGTTTAGAAAATTTTTGGCCTTCTTCCTCTTCCCACACTGAGAAGAAAAGAGCCTTTTTCTTACCAAAAAAATCACCGCAACCTCCCAAGAGAAGACGGTTCAGTTTCTAGCTATGCTTTTACACTGTAGGGTGTTCAGCCATAGGAAAAATGTCTGTGCCTTCTCAGTCCCAGTCTCAATTCAAAGAACTGTGGTGACAAATAGAAGGGGAGTGCAATTAGGGCAGAGAAGGGACCACTATGACAATGACAGTTGGAAATGATCTCGCTGGACAAGACCCGGGTGCTGAAAGGAGATAAGTGATATGCATGATGCCCTTCAGTAATAATATTGGAGACCACAGTGTCTAAAAGGTAAAAAAAAAAGAGAGAGAGAGAGAAACAGAGACAGAGATAAAGAGAAGAAAAATGTCTCCTATAGAAACAGGCAAGGGAGAGGAAGGGAGGGAAACTGGGGACATTGGTTGTGGGAATTGTGCACTGTGGAAATGTGTTGCACACTTTTTGACTGAAACTCAATCATGAACAACTTTCTAATGGTGCATCTCATGGTGATTCAATTAAATAATTTATTTATATAAAAAAATCTGTGGCGAGAAAAGGACTGAGGTGCCAATGCTGGCTCAGGAAGGAGTTGAGTTGGTTGAGGTGCTAGAACTAGGAAGAGACTTGGGGTGGAGAAAGTTCACAGCTACCACCAGACAATGGTCTCTGTGTGGCACAACTCCAGGGGGGAGACACTATCCATACTGTATTTGCTATGATGGATGCTTCTTTGAATTCTACAGTAACTATAGAAAATGCTAACAATGTCCTCAAATCTTTGAAAGTGGCATTACCCTCTTTGCATTGGGCAAGGCACAGTCCTGATTATGATATGTAGCATACACACACACACACACACACACACAATATCTCTGCCTTCTTCTGAAGCTGCTCTGGACAGTAAAGGCTGCAGGTTCCCTGCAGCTCATGCATGAAATGGTCTCCAGGACAGCATTTGCTCCAATAATCATGACTGCATACCCTTCTCAACACCACTGTAAGCACACACAGACATACTCCCTGGTTACCTATGACTTCATCCTTCACTGTGTTATTTCAGAATTCCAGAGTATGGTAGTATGAATTCTTGGTAGATTCTCCATTGTTGATTTTACTATGTCATGTTAGTGGATATTACTATGCTTTTGTAGATAGTGGATAAATGCAAATAGTATAATTTTCCATTAGTATATTAATTGAATCTACTTAATCCCCTGAACTTCTATGACAATGTAAATGGAAATGGGGGGTCATATTCCTTTTTGGTCTTTGGGTGATACCCTGTTATGCTTACTCTGGGCTTACTCCTATTTCTAAGCTTAGTAACTACTCCTAGTGGTACTAGGAAGACTGTCAGGAGATGCCTGGGATTGAACCAGTCACTTGAATATAAAGCAAATGCCTTAACCTTTCTACTATCTCTCTGGCCCCTTAGCTTAACTCATAAGATACCTTGTCTTGTTATTTTTAATAATCATGCACTTAAAGAGAAACAATCAGAAATCTTCACATATATAGCCACAATAAGATCAGCAATATCCATAGTCACACAGGCATTTTCAGTGAGAGCCCTTGAGTATAGATACACTCATCGCATAAGTACATTCATGTAATATCTAGGAGGCATACATTATGCTTCACAAATACATATTCATACGCAAATATACACATACAGTCATGAAGAAGAAAACTATAGAAACCCAACCATAAATCTTAGATTACATATGTGAGTAGGACAATGCAAGATTCAGATGTCCTTGATTTTATGGTCATAGCTTTCAGCCATGTGCTTTTGTAGACATCCCTTTCTGGGTGGCCAACCCTTTATTGCTTAAAATATACAGGTCAGTTGAGTGCTTTTGTGGGGTGATTTATAGTTTGTCAGCTAACTGCCCACTCCTATCCACCTTGTTCCCTTGAAGAGGTCAACATTTTAGTTTCTCCCTGCAAACAACTGCACACAGCTGTGAACTCTACAAGATGAACAAGTCCAGAAAGTATTTATTTGGTCCAGAATGTATGCTCTGATCTTTTCCAAAAGGAGCGTAGTCTAGACTGATTCTGTTCCCAGATAAAGAAGGTAGATTGCAAAGTTGAACTGCTGGAACAGCCAAGAGGAAGCAATGCTTGGAACTAAGACCTTGATTCTAGAAGGGAAGAGACAAACCATGTGTCTCTAAGTGAGATCTAATGCCACTAAGCTTAATTTCTTGGCCACAGCATATATTTTGAAATTGGTCTTAGGGGCAGAGCAGTGGTGCAAGGCTTAAAGCATCTGCCTGTGCATGCTAGCCTGGGACGGACCGCGGTTGGATCCCCCAGCGTCCCATATGGTCCCCCAAGCCAGGAGCTATTTCTGAGCACATAGCCAGGAGTAACCCCTGAGCATCACTGGGTGTGGCCAGAAATAAATAAATAAATAAAATAAAATTGGTCTTAACAGCAAGAGACTATCTCCTCTTGAGATGGGTCTCTAAGAGCTCTGGGAAGATGATAAAGACGTGATGAGCACAGGCTGTAGATGAAGACTGTATGGCTTTGATCATGGGTCAGAGAAAAGGGAGTCTTAGGGAAGGCAGAAGCTTGAAGCTCTTACTCTTTGCTTTTTTAAGCACTATCCATAATTCTGCTTAGATAGCATTGCTGTCTCTGAAGGAGAGTGAAACTGAGCTTCAGAATAGTGTCAAAACCCCCTGAGCAGGAGACCCCTGAGGGAAGAATCAGGAAGAAGGTCCTCCATAGATACACACATAGCAGGTATATTCAAAGTAGAGACTTAATAGCCACTCCTCGAGCCAGAGAACCTAGCTGTATTTCCATCCCCAGAACCCCCGCCATATTGAAAGGCTACTTGAGGGAGACAAATGAGCCCCATTAATTCCATCAGGTAAATGAGCCTGCTGGTGATATCGTTAATTAAACTAATTAAAAAACACTGGTCTTTTATCCCCTCAGAACTCTTGTGCCTCCCCCCAGAACATTTCGCCGTCTTCTGTCTTCCAGTTTAAGGGAATTACTTGGCCAACATAGACCATCCTCTTTCCACAGATTCTGCAATATAGAAGCCAAGGGCTGAAATGCCCACTTGAAGCATTTAGTTTTCCATATCATTAATTCACTAATATATTCATTAACTGATCAATGGACACTTGGTACACTAGGTGTGAAGATCTGTACCATGTTAAAGAGTATTATACACATAGAGTTGTATTAAGCTCAGAGGGTTTGCCAAGTACTTTGAACCCACAAAATATTAAGTAGGCCCTAAGACTGTAATATATATAATACATGTTATTATCTTTTCACAGACTCTATCTCCTCTCCTCTTCAGACTTTATAAGGAAGGCGCTAACAACCTTCCCATTTTGCAGAGGAGAAAATCAAGTCTGAGAAGCAAGCTATGGCTGAGCTCAAGTCTCTGCCTTTTCTTCTCTATTGCACATGAGAGCAAATACAGCTGACTGTAGCAAATGGTTGTTTCAGGAGTGTTTCTTCAGGGGGCATGGCTTGCAATAAGAGCTTTCTCAGAAGTACAAGTTACATTGGCCCATGAAAGGACAACTCAGGCTGGAAGGGGGCTATGAACACTGCCCAGGTCGGGGTGTGCGTTAGACTGCCCCCAATCAGCTTCCTCTGGGGAGTCAGTGATTGGGCACACAGAAAAAATGCATCTGTGAAGCAGAGTGGAAGCAAATTAAAAACAGCTGAAGATCCCGAAAGGCATAAAAAAGTGATTCGGGGCTATTTCTTTGTGGCCAAATGGAAAATCAAGATAGATTTAGAAAAGGCCAGATGAAAGTTTATCCTCTACATCTGTCAAGCTGTCAGGCTGTAAGGAACAGAGGAGGATTTCATTGTTCAGGCCTCTTTTTCCATAGTCCACTTTATCATTCCGCACTGTTTTTCCATACGCCAAATATGCCTTTCCCTGTCTAAACACTTGGTTCCAGGCCCCTGCTCTGGCCGGGGACCTGTCTGCTCCATCTCCCAAGCTGCACCCTGTGTGAGGTTTTGGCTCAGTTCCGACTGTATCTGTTCTTGCCTCCTTGGCTGTGTGTCAGCACGGTCCTTGGAGCCCCTTGGTATGAAAGATTTGTGCCTAGCTCAGTCAAGAAGAGAGTGAGCGTGTGGGGAGGCTGGGAAAGAATTTTATATGCTTGTGTTTTGCAACTCTCATAGGTATGTAATTGCACCCCAAAATTTCTGCTTCTGCTCTGATAGCACCCTTTCTCACTCTTTTGCTTCTAGAGATTGGGCACTTGATCTCTTTCTTCTCTCACACCACCCACAATTGTGCCCCACACAGAAGAGAGAGCACATTATAGGCTTAAGCTATGTTTATTGACTGAATCAACATCACAAATGTTCTGAGAATTAGGCTATGTGACAAAAGCATGGGGACCCAGACCTTTTTCAATGCATCCCAGGGAATTCATATTTAACGAGGCTCATCACTTCCTAAAATCACTTCTTTCCTCCCTCAGCGATCAGTGTCACCAGATGCATGTCTGCTTAATTACAATTCATAAAGTGCCCATCAATGAATAAACCCTAATAAGATCAGTCATGCCAGCCTGTGATGGCAAGTGGGGACATGGAGACTGGGGACATCTCAGCCCAACCCTGATCAGTAAAGGGTTAAAACAGACCTAACTGCACATAGGGCCCCCTCTACCAGAGAGTTTTAGGGTGAATACCCACAACCCAGCTGCACAAGAATGGGTCATGCCTACCTCCCCCAAGAGGTTAATAGCTTCTCTGAGCACACGGTTGTACCCCATGATCTTTGTCACCATCTGGTCCTCCCCCGGACCTTCCACTACCCAAGTTCCCTAGTTTAAGCTCAGGATTGATATCATGTGCATGTGTGTACTAGTGAGGGGTTATTGAGGTGAGGGAGTACCCGAGGAACCCCTTCAGGTGCACAGTTCTGGGGGGGGCAGGTTGAGTTGGAGAGGAGGCATGAAATTCGAAATCAGCTAGATCTCAAACATAGGCCCAGCATGAGCATTTCTTCTCTGTGTGACTTTGGGCTACTTCCTGAGTCTACTTCCTGTGCCCCAGTGGGAAAGTGAGGGAAGAGGCACTGGCGGCAATGGAACTCTTTAACTCTTCACAATTTTTACTGAACAAATAAAAAAGATTCATGTGGAAATACTTGTTAGAATAAATTTCAAAATTTGAATACCTGTTTGCAACTGGCATCCAGACAATGAACAACCTTGGTAGCTTCTGAGAAACTTTGTTCGAGGGAAGCTTCACTTTAGGGCAAGGTCTAGATGTGATGTCAGAAACACTGATTCTTGCTGTTTTTCTCTCCTCCATTTCCAAATGCCCACCAAGGCAGTTAAATCCCCAGGGGTGGCAACATCCTTCTGGAACGCCTCCTACCACTCTTGGGAACTGTTTTACCTTCAGAGCCACTGCCATTGGATGAGGGTGGAAGGATGACAGACATTGGAATAAGAGTTGAACTTGGCTCCTAGGTTTCTGAGAAGCCATTCCCAGAAAGGCTGTTGAACTCTTCCCTTCCTTCCCAGAATTCCTTTCTCTCCTGTGTCTCCCTTCACAATTGGTCAGTGTGATTTGGTTTTTTGCCCACACTGCCTGTCCATAATGAATACTAGATAGTTTCCCAAACTTTTAGAAGTCAGTACTATTGAACAGGCCTTGATGGCTTCTACATTTTCTTCCTTATCAGAAAGCTGTGCTTTGGGACACAGGATCTGTCAAGGAATCTTTCTTCTTTCTGTGCTGGACATGTCCCCACTCCTCCTGCTGTGTCTGAAGAAGGAATGCTCTTCCACCTCCACTACAAAAGACCTTTAGATAGTGAATGGTTATATTCATTTCCTCAAGGCTCCTAATTCACTTCTAAGCTAAATATTTGGCGGTGCTTCTGCTCCTGCTGTTCCTTTTTTGTCACTCATTTTTTTCTACAGCCATAACCAGCAGGCATCCAAACAGCTTTCTCTTGTCTGCATGTGGTTTTATCAAGAGCTCAACAGTTTCTTAAAACTGGGCTAGGGAGTTACTTCCCCCTTGCTTCCCCCAAAATAATCCACAGGGGCAAAATATGTTGATGATCCTGATGAGCAAATAAATATCTCTATTTTGGGAGAGGTTTTGGGAGGTCACACCCGGTGACAATCAGGGGTTACTCCTGAGAAATCACTCCTGGCTTGGGGGACCATCTGGGACTCCAGGAATCGAACCCAGGTCCATCTTGGGTCAGCCGCATGCAAAGCAAATGCCCTACCACTGCGCTATCGCTCCGGCTCTAAATATCTCTATTTTTAAGAGTTTTGCGTCTGACCTTTTAAACAGAAAGGTCCGTCTGTGTTCATGTTTGGAAAACTACGTAGCTCTGAGTAAATGGAAGATATTTATTTGAACATTTTGACTGACATTTGCAAACCTTTGAGTCATGCTAATGTTACAGTGAATAATGACCAGCTCTGGTCTTTTTATAGACTAGCATAAGACTTTAAGCCTTCTTGCCCACAAGGTCTTTAACAGCCCCTCTATTGTTACCCCTCCCTATGCTAAATGCTAATCTTACCTGGTGGTCAGACTAGCCCACATCTAGGAGGGGTTTATGGAAGGTAACAAAGGGGTTGCCTCAGGGGCAGAGGCGGAGATTCAGCGAGATTCAGGGAGAGAGGCAGCAAGAGAAGGCTCAAGAGAAGGACGCTGGATGCCCAGGATGTAGAGAGCAGAGACAGGATTAGATGCAGGGCAGCTTTGGGAAGCTGCTTAAAAGGTTAGCGTAGAAGCCATGTAAGATACACACATAGTGGTAAGAGCCTTGTAATAAAGCTTCATGTCTCCTGACTTCTACTGACTGAGGATCATTTCTTTGCCATTATTCATACCCTTAGATCCGCAGTTAGAAGGAGATGCAGGCGCCTGGCCTGCCCAGAATGAGAAAGGCCTCACCATCCACTCCATCCACCATCACCTACCACCATCCAAGACTCGTATTAATTTAATTAATTCAACACTCTATCACAGTTCATAAAAGTATGGTCTGCATTCTATTCTCCACTCACAATTTGCTGTGGTTGTTTCTGTTATGGAATTGATTATCTTTTAGGACGCCATTTGATTAGAGCAATCAGATTGTGTGTACAAATTAGGGTGTGCGTTTGTTTTTCTTTGACCAGATAGATTTCACATGCTCTTATAAAGAAGGGTCTACAAGATGATTTTATATGCTCTTATATAAAAAGGTGTAGAGAATGATCAATTTACATATGCAAATTAGGTAGTATAAGATATTCCATCTCCATCAGAGGTCTGGCCCCTTCCATCTCTTTCTGGTCCCTCTCTCCTCATTTTCTCTATTATACTAGAAGAAAGTGATGAAACCTCAGCTCTGAAGAGGCAAGTTTTAAGTACAACCCTCTAAATCAAAGCAGACTTTCTGGAGAAGAAAACAATTAGGGCAGACACCCTGCTTCCATGTTACATAAGCTGGTAGTGTTTCAGGATAATTAATAGAGTCCTGCGTTGGGAAGGATTTTTGTTCGCTTCCGAGAGGTTAGAAATTCACTTATTGCCCAATAAATCCCAGAGAAGGGTCTCACGACTTAATATAATGATGAGAGTTCTGCCTTTTCCATATACATGAATTCAATAATAACTGTAATTATTAAAAAGTTATAATAAAACCTGATGTGCTACACTGTTAATTCAATGGCAATAAGGATGAAGCATTGAGACTTTCTCGTCTGGACATTTATCATTTGTCCCTTTAATTATGGAACTATTCCCTAGTCTGAAAGACAGGAGAAAGAGGCTTTATTTTGCCTTGATGTAGTTTTTTTTTCTCATGTCACTGCAAGGCTTGGGTAATCCCAGGCTTTTATTCTTGCAGGACAGCAAAGGGGGCAGGGAGATCAGGGGCTGAACTCAAAAAGGAAACTTGGTATGCTTCTCGTAGATTGAGTTAAGGATCAAGAAGGGAAGGGATGGATTTCCCCTCCACTTCACAATACTCCACCTGCTCTTTGTTTTTCTTTTGTTGGGGGAAGAGGATCCCCAGTCAGTGGTGCTCAGCTGCTCAGATAAAAACATCCTCTTTTTTTTTCTTCTCCTGGCACTATGCTCAGAAAGCACTCCTGGCAGGCTCCGGGGACCATATAGGATGCTGGAGACAGAACTGGGTTAGCTGCATGCAAGGCAATGCCCTACCCTCTGTGCTATTGCTCCGGCCCCTCCATCTTCCCTTTTAAACCATCCTTTCCCTCCCGTAGCCAACTGGACCAAGCCAAAGGTACTAAGTATTAAGTTGAGTTGACTTCCTGTCTCAAATACAAAAAGGGGAGGAAGAGGCGGGGGGGCATTGGTGCTGGGAATGCTGCACTGGTGAAGGGGTGCTGTTCTGTTTATGACTGAAACCCAACTGCAATCATGCTTGTAATTATGGTGCTTAGATAAAGATTTTATAAAAGAAAAAAATTTAAATTTTAAACCCTTAAAAAATGAGAGAATAATGAGCTGATGTCACATTCTGGACCTGAAGTTTCCTGCAAGAGAAGAGCTGGACAGCCACTCTATGCATTGGTGGTTCTGCCATGTATGTTTTTCTGGCCATCTCTATCAGTCATGTATGTAAGCTACACTCAGAAGGTGAACACTGGGCTGGAGAGGTGGTACTGTGATGTGCTTTGCATATACAAAATGCTATGTTCAAGCCCCTTTATCCTCATACCCCCCTCCAAAAAAAGGCATGGCCTTGTTCAGGCAGCCCTCAGCATCTAGTATTGAAGATACCCTCATTTTGCTATAGAACTTAAGCTAACTTTTGTATTTGGCTTAAAACATTTTTTCATTTCTAGAACCAAGAATAGATCTAAAAGTACAAAGAACCCCCTAATTTGTGAGATAATGAAAACCCTGGTTTCCTTTTTCAGCAATTGTTTGAGCTCTGAGCTCCAGGGCTTTCTTTTGCGTGCCCATCTCTGCTGGCCTCTGTCCAAGAGTCAGAGAAGGCCCAGTGTGTGTGGGCTTCCCTACAACTCTATGCCCTGATGTCACCCTGGAACCTGGTCCCTACCCCTTCTTCTGGGAGTCTGAAGTTTAAAACAGTGAGGAAAGGGCAAGGCCACTATAGGTCACCAGGGAACTGGAGAGCAAAGGCCCCATCTCTGGGAAATTCTCTTTTCTCTCTCTACTCCTCTGGCAGATGAAGCCAGTGGGGATTATACCCAAACTCCATTGCTTATTGGGAAAAAAAAAGGCAGATAAAATCCTCTTTTCTTCCTCTCCACCTTCAAATCTGATGAGAAATCAACCAAAGTATTCCAGTGACCCCCGGTTGGCCTTCTCCTTTTCCATCTCTGTAGCATGCTCTTTCTTTCACTTCCTCTTTTTCTTTCCTTTCTCTCTCGAAATCTGTGCATGAAGTGCCCCACTATACTTTCCTGCTTGTTTTCCAGGTGTCCACCTTTACCTTGAAGCTTCCTTCAAAGGATAACTTGTCAGATGTGCACTGAGGGCTGAGGAGTGCTCTGAGTCTAGGCAAGAGGGGAGCAGGAGCAGAGCTGGTACAGATAACTGAGTAATGGGCTTGGCTCCTTATCTACTAAGCCTTTATGTCCTAGACTTTCTATGTGCCCACTACCCCCAACCCATTTATGATTTGTAGCTATGTGAAGCCATTCTCATCCAGTAACAGCAAGTATAACTGGGTGTATGGGGAGCAAGCAGAAAATCAGGAAATATGAAGCTGGACCTATTGATATAGTGGAGATTGGGAATAAAGGCTGCATGAACCTAGCTAGAAAGAAAGGGAATCCTCCTTGGTTCCAAAAAGGTGTGGAAGTTCCAGAGCGATTGTATAGTGGGAAGAACTCTTACCTTGTAAACGGTCAATCTAGTTTGATACCTAGCACCATCTATAGTCTCCCAAACCCCACAAGGAATGATTCCTGAGTGGAGCCAGGAGTAAGCCCTGCACACTACTTGTTGTGACCCAAAAGCCAAAACATTACCCAATAGGCCCCAAAGATGTCAACAGGGAGATTACTCTCACCTGGGCGGGGCAGCAAGCAAGGGAGATAGCAGTGTTGTTTGGTATGGGAACCTCCCCAGTACCTTTGGTTCCAGAAGTCACTGTTAGAAGTGCTGGTCTGACTGTGTAGAGGGGCTAAGAGCCCATCAGGCTAATATATGGTATAGCCAAGAGATCATTAGGGCTATGCAAGGAGGATCAAATGGGACGGGGAATCAAATTCGGGAACTCCCTCCTTTGAGCTTTCTCCCCTGTGCCAGCAGTGCCATTTTCCCCTGGAGGCTGTCAAAGAAGGAATTGCATTTTGTGACAGCAACCAAACTTCCCGACCCCCACACCCTCTTAACATCTTGCTTCTTATTTTTTTAGTTTCTTCTTATAGGGCAGCTTCTTCATCTTCTCTTCTCCCTCGACTCTTCTCTCAGTTTCCTCTTCTCACAGCTTCTTCCCACTCCTCTCTCTGTGTCTCCAGTCCAGGCCTTCTCCAAGTATCTGCTCACACTTCACTTGGATTGGCCCAATCCAAGGTCAAAGGGAGCCAAAGGGAGCCAAAGAGAAAATGACACACACACAGAACCTATGACATATTGTTTCACTCTATGCTTTGTTTTGTATGGAAGCCACACCCCATAGTACTCAAGGCTGTACTTGGTGATATGCAGAGGCTACTCAAAGTTCTGTGCACAAGGATCACTCCTGGAAATGCTTACAGGGACTTATGCAGTGCCAGGAACTGAACTGGAGTTGATCACATGTAAGGCAAGGCCTTAACCACTTCATTATCTCTCCAGTTCTGTCTTGAATTATGCGCACTCTGCCATTCATAAGAGGCAGAGCCCTGCCAGGTAGAGGGCCCTCTTCCCTCCATTCAGCAGCTACTGCACTCCTGAATGCTTGCAACTCCCCCTGTAAAGTCTCTGATCTTAGAGTCCAAGATGGACTTTGTGTCTCTGTTCCACCAGGGATTGGGGTAACAGAAGATTTCCGGTGACTTCCATCTTTTAGTCCCACCTAGTTAGTCTTTCTAGCAAATGAAGGATGTGACTGGTCTCAAGGATGCTTCAAATATTTGGGCTGCTGAGCAGGCTCTACAAATTCTACACAATGTCTGCTGAGGATCTGCTGTGCAGGCAAAACAGGGGTGGCCACTGGAGAGATAAGGAAACAGAATTTCATCTGCTCTCACTCCTTGCTGCCAAAGCTAAAGTCCCTCTGCCATGTGACTCAGTCTATGAGCAGGAAATAGCCAAATTAGCTTTAGTTGGTCAGCCCAGTTGTGGCCTTGAATGCCAGTGGGATGCACTAAAATCTCTCCTCCCAGGGTTTCCTATCCAGCCATATCCCTCCTAACCTCCTATACCTCTGGGCTGACTCATCCTTGTAACTGACTAGCTGTGCTCACACAACTTGCCAATCATGCACAAAATTATGTTTGATCTGAAGCTGCTGCCTTCTGAGAAAGTTTTACTACCACTCCCTTCTTGGGTGGATGCTATTTGTGGGACAGTGGTTCTGCCCATCAAACAAGGCTCCTCAGCCTAATTCATTGTGTTTTCCATTGGGTCTAGGGGACAATCACAGGTCTGAATCTATAAGAATCAGAGAAAGAACTCCTTTTACAAACTGTGGAGTTAGAGAAAGCATGCAATATATCCTACAGGTGCCCCATTTCCTTCCATAATGTTTCCTTTCTACCTCCCAGTTCCTACGGCCATCAAGCTTGGTCCTTCCCTTCCATCCAGAGCTACCACAAAGAATCATGCCAACAGCTAGTGGACCTTATTATTCTTGGGGAAATGTAGAAAATAAACTTCTAATACAAGGTTAAAAACAACTTAAGAACAATGACTCCAGGCAAAGATTCATATCAACAAATAGCGGGCCTTATTAATTGTGACTGGGGGAAATGACAAAAACCATGCTTGCATGTAGGTGTTATGGGGGTTCCAAAAAGAGATGAGCAGCCAGGGACATTTGCATTCAAGACTCTCACTCTGGGGGCAGGGCCTGGGCCCAGTGAAAGGAAATCCAAGTTTTCAGGAATTTAGGGTGACTTGAGGAATTAAGATTAATTTTTGGTTAGGAATATCTTATTTGAAGGGCCATTGAGGGGAATCTTTCAGAGCAATACTCAGAAGGCCCAGGGGATTCCAACATTAATTCTCAGTCAAAAGGGAACAGCACAGTGCAAGGTCCTGAGAGTTTGGTGTGGGCCCTGAAGTGTTGGGGCCTCCAAAGCTGCACCTCATGATGCTTGAGATGTTCTAGTTTCTTGGATGGAAGGCATGTCTAACCACTGGACTCTCTCTCAGCCCTAAGAATAGCTTTTGTTCTTGTGCCTGACCTCAAGATGGCTGGATGTCTAGTACATAAAAAAATGGGGAGAAGAAATGAACATACACTTTGTTAAAGAAGTAATACACATGGCCAAAAGACACATGAAAAAAATGCTCTACATTATTAATCATCAGGGAGATGCAAATCAAAACTACAACGAGGTACCATCTCACGCCACAAAGATTGGCACACATCACAAAGAACAAGAAAAATCAATGCTGGCAGGGTTGTGGAGAGAAAGGAACTTTTATTCACTGCTGGTGGGAATGCCATCTAGTTTAGCCTTTATGGAAAACAATATGGAGATTCCTCTGAAAACTGGAAATTGAGCTCCCAAATTATCCAGCTATACCACTCCTAGGGATATAGTCTAGGAACACAAAAATACAATTCAAAAATCCCTTCCTCATGCCTATATTCATTGCAGTGCTATTTACAATAGCCATACTCTGGAAACAACCAAGAATGCCCTTCAACAGAGAAATGGCTAAAGAAACTGTGGTACATACATACACAATGGAATATTATGCAGCCGTCAGGAGAGATGAAGTCATAAAATTTTCCTATTCATGGACATAAATGGAATTTATTATGCTGAGTAAAATAAGTCAGAGGGAGAGAGATAGACACAGAATAGTCTCACTCATCTTTGGGTTTAAAAAAAAGTAAAGACATTATTGTAATAATCCCAGAGACAATAGAGTTAAGGTTCGGAAGGACCAGCTCACAATATAAAGCTCACCATAAAGATTGGTGAATGCTATTAGAGAAATAACTAAACTAACAACTAGCATGGCAATGTTAAAGAATGAGAAAAGTATAATTTCTGTATTGAATACATGCAGGGAAGGGGAGGAAGGAGATTGGGACATTGGTGGTGGGAATGTTGCACTGGTGAAGGAGGGTGTTCTGTTTATGACTGAAACCCAACTACAATCATGCTTATACTTATGGTGCTTAAATAAAAATTTTATATAAAAAAAAAGATGGCAGGATGTGTCCCATCCTCTCCTGAAAGGAACTATGTTTTATGATCAGCAGGACATGACAAAGAATGTGGGTGGGACTTTAAAATTGCTTCAGATTCCAGGTAACAGGTGGTAGAGAGAGCACAGAGAGTCAACAGGTCTAATTCCTCATCCTGTCTGTGCTACTCTATGGCTATTGATTTTTAATAAAAAACAAACTAGATCAATTTGTGATTTTTTTTCCTTGTAGCATTCTGTGATGAAAAGGAAAGAAAAAAGTGACCATAGGAGACACACACACAGTCTTTATAGTTTATCTATGTGGGGTTGAGTGCTCCTGGAGCAGGATGAAGTTCACAGATGACCAGAGGGGTAGTGCCTGGAGGGTCTGGAGCCCTATTCATGCTTCCAGGGTACCCCAGAAGGTAGGTGTGCACTGTGGGCCTCCAAGAAAAAGAGAACAGGCAGTGTAGGCATCATGACTGAGTAGTTGGACAAGACTGAAAAACTTTATCAAGAGAAAATTCAGGAAATGAAAGAGACATCTGAGCAGTAGTTATCCATCCAGTGAAGGCCCCAGGGCAGCTGCTGGGATGCTGGAGATAGATATTCTCCATCTTGATCTGGGGTGGTGTTGGCAAAAATATAGACATTGATCAAATTGTGTTGAGCTAAGAGTTGTGCACTTTACTCTGTGTACATGATACCTGAATGATAATAATGATGGAATAGAGGAAATCAGAAGTGGCCCCATACAGGAGAGCAGTGCAAAGATGAAGAGGCAAAGAGGTGTGGGGGGGCTCTAAAAATTTGCAACATGTAGGCAATGGAAAAAGTAAGGCTACAAAGAGATCAAGACAGTGTAAATGCCTTCAATATGTTTGGGATTACAGAGATGCAAGTTGATGAAAAAATTTAGGTACACCGGTTTGGAGGTTGAGAATTCTGGGGTCTTCTCAAAATGGGAGCAGACAGTCTCCCTACATCACCCACACACTGCCCAAGCCCTAACAACCACACCTTCACCCCATGTAAACATCTACTCAGCTTCCTAGTTTTACAAATAACCTTGGAAGAGATGCAAGCCAAGTCAAGTAGCTGTCACTTATCCCAGCTGTACAGATCATAGAGTTCCCGGAGCACTCAGCCGCATACCTTCAAATTTCACAGCACTAACAACCTACTAAGAGCACAGCAAGCTAGATAAGAAAGTAACATTGAAGCCAACGAAGCTCAAAAAACAATAACACAGAAAGTTCAACAAGCAACAAACAGTTTAGTAAACCTTCAAAAAAATGATTTTAATAGCCCATTGTAAAATATAACAATTTTCACAAAATTTTTAACTGAAGTATTTTTTAATAATTCCATTAATCAGGTCCAGAGCAATGGCACAGCGATAGAGTGTTTGCTTTGCACGCGGCTAAACCAGGACTGACTTAGGTTGACCCAGGACAGACCGAGGTTCGATCCCCGGCATCCCATATGGTACCCCAAGCCAGGAGTGATTTCTAAGTGCATAGCCAGGAGTAACCCCTGAGTGTCACCTGGTGTGTCCCCCCCAAATAATAATTCCATTAATCATTTATTTGTAACAAGAAATATAAAATAAATGAAATATAAAATAAATTATTTTGTGCCTCTTAAGAAGGAAGGCTTGGTGGGTGGGTGGGAAACTGAGGATAATGGTGGTGGGAAGGTCATTGTTAATGGTAGGATTGATGTCTGAACATTGAATGCATGAAGCAACTGTTTTATGAACAAGCTTGTAAACCAGTGTTTATTCAAATAAAGATTAAAAAAAATTTATTCCTCCAAACCATCTCTTCATCCTTTTCTGAATTAAGGGTTCTTGGAGGCACTGGAACATTTGAGAACTAGATAGTAGATGAGACATAACAAATTTTTTTTGTCAAGCCTTGAGACCAAACTTTGTGACTACACGGAATGATGGGGGAGAGGAGAGACACACCTATCGCCCTCATAGCCACCCCTGAAGTTCATGTGTATGCAGAAATCCTGAGCTATAAAGGGGAGGGCTTCTCATAGAAGTTTCTAGCTTCTTCTGCTGGGAGGAACTAAGCTCATCTAACATTTAGGGCTTGCAGACAGCTGAAATGTGACATGCGCCACTTAGTGAACAGGGCAGACATTGATGTACAGTGTTAATATTAAGCTCTAAGTGGCTTCTGTAGGTTATCCAAAAATGGGGAATAAAACTGAGAAAATCCATTTCTTCTTTTAAAAAATGAGTGGCTTTTAGAAATGATGATTTAGAGTTGAAAGTCATAGAATGAATCCAATGAGTTTGCATTAGGAAGTCTTCCTTCAGAAAATGATGGGCATGTCAGGGTTTGTCTTCATTCATTTTAGGAAATCCCGGGGACAGAAAGTGCCCTGGGAAACTCTTCAGGGCCCCTGGGCAGCCTTATAGCCTCTCCTATCTCTCTCGACCAGAGCAGAATCAAGCTAGAGGCGCAGATCTTTTTCCATTTTTCATTACACTCCCTCACTAAAAGGGATGCTAAGAGTCAGGTTGCCTGCAGCAGTGGTCTCTCTTCATTATTTACTTACTGTGGGATACTTCAATTTTACTTTCAATTATACTTCAATTTTTTCTCATCCATGAAATGGGAGGATAATATAATTGACCTCTTAAGACAATTATAAGGAAGAAATGGCTTAATGCATTAGAAGTACTTAGACTGCACATACCTAGGGCATTTTAAATGCTTGAAAACTGTTAAGATTATTCTCTTTATCTCAAAGTCTACATGTCCCTAAGCCTCTATTTGCCTGGTTTGCTTTGTTCCTATAGACCCATATCTGGGGTAGCCTCTCAATTCTCATGCCCCCAAGATAACGATTTCCCTCCTTTGAGCTCATTTGGAAGCCAGCCTGCACTACACCATTTTCATAGAATATCTTTTTCTCTCCTTTACCTCTTCTCCTACATACTAAACTTCTTGAGGACAGGCCCTGGGTATTATTGACTAAGTGTCCGGTGTCAGAATCACACTGACATGACAGAGTTGCTTTTTTTTTTTTTCTCCTAACACTACCCAAGCCCAACTGGAAGCTCCAAACCTAAAAACTTGAAATTGTTCTCTGGTTTTTATATTCACTATGAACAGAATCCAGGCAGAAGGCCTGGATAGCCCTTAGAAGAGAGAAGAGTCTTTTTCACATTCCATGCTGCCCAGATTTTTTCCCTGAATTCTGCCAGACAAAAACTGCCAGACAATTTCAATTGGTTGTCTACTGTATGTGCTACTATCTCTTTCTATTTCTGTTTCTCTCCATATATATCTGAACATAACTGACAATATTATTATATAATAAACATATGATATATAACTGTATTGTGTATAACAGGCATATCTATTTGCTGAGATATATCTACCATATATAATATGTATAACTGGATATATGTTATATCCAAAGAGAATTCATAATATTACCACGAATCTATGTTGGATCCCATCTCAATAAGGAGCTACTCAATTTTCCATATACTCAGGTAAAAAAATCTTAGAGTCTTTCTGGACCCCCCCTCCCTTTCTTTCACAGCCTTCATGGAATCCATCACCCATTATGTTACCCCTACCTCAAAATATGTCCACACCTGTTCCCCACAGTTGTGTGCTGTGAGGTGGCTGTTGAATACTTGTGTAATTTGTGAGTTGGTTATTAAGGCCTAAGAAATCAGGACTATTTACATGGAAGAAATTGGCAAGTATAAACATCAGAGTTTTAATGGTTAGTTTCTTTTATTTTCCTCTTCACAGTATTAGCTGTCTAAACTCTACAGTCTTTTTTGACAATTTTTGCTACCAGATCATTTCTACATGTATAGAGAAATTTCATGACTTCATTTTTACTGACAGCTGTGGGGAGCCAAACTATTGGAACCTAGAACAAAGGACACCTCAGTAATCCCTGACCTTGTTACTCATGTGACCAGAGGTGCCCATGCCCTGAGGACAAAGGAAATAGACAAATACTAAAGTAAATTCAAAGCAGCCCAATACATCCAGCCAGAAAGAAAATTATAGAGCAACTTGCCATTGTGTTAGCAAAAGATTAATATGTTTACAGCTGATGTTTTTATTTATGCTTGCTGAGTAAAATTTATAAGACCCTGTTTGGATCTTGTGCTTTCAGTATAAACATGTGCTCAGGTCTACCTTTTTACCCCTCCCTATTACCTGTCCCCAGCTTATGCTAATGAGTGCTTGCAATTGTAATTGGTGGAAAACCTGTAATACCCCCTGACATATTTCGCCCTTAAAAGCTGATCTCCCCAGCAATAAATCCCTTTTGAACAGCATGTGTTGTCTTGAGGATTTTTCTTACTAACTTCTTAAGTTCTCTTCACAGATCGGGCCTGCTTGAGTAAACCCACAAATTACTAGCGACCTTCATTCCCACACCCCTGCAGGTCGGGTGTCCACCACCGAAGTTTGCAGACAGCTGCATAGCATTCCATTGTGTATATGTACCACAGTTCCTTCAGCCACTCATCTGGGTTGTTTCCAGATCCTGGCTATTGTTAATAGAGCTGCAATGAACATGGGCATGCAGAGGGCATTTTGTATTGTGCTTTGTGTTAATAGGGTATATCCCTAGAATTAGTATTGCTGGACCATAGGGGAGCTCAATTTCCAGTTTTTTGAGGAATCTCCATGTTTTGTTTTGTTTTTTTAGAAAGGCTGGACTAGAGGGCATCCCCAGCAGCAGTGTATGAGAATTCCTTTCTCTCCACATCCCCATCAGCATTGATTGTTCTTTTTCTTTGTGATGTGTGCCAGTCTCTGTGGAGTGAAGTGGCACCTCTTTGTTGTTTTGATATGCATCTCCCTGATGATTAATGATGTGGAGGGTTTTTTATGTGCCTTTTGGCCATCTGTATTTCTTCTCTGAAGAAATATTTGTTCATTTCTTCTCCCCATTTTAGGATACAGTTAGGTGTTTTATTCTAGTTAAGTTCTGTCAGTAACTTACATATCTTAGATATTAGCTTCTTTTTTCTTTTTTTTTTTTGTTTTGGTTTTTGGGTCACTCCTAGCAGTGCTCAGGGGTTACTCCTGGCTCTACGCTCAAAAATTGCGCCTGGCAGGCTCAGGGGACCATATGGGATGCCGGGATTTGAACCACTGCCCATCTGCATGCAAGGCAAATGCCTTACCTCCATGCTATCTCTCCAGCCCAGATACTAGCTTCTTATCTGATGGATAATGGGTGAATAGTTTCTCTTATTCTATGGGCAGCCTTTGTATCCTAGTCACTGTTTCTTTTAAAGTGCAGAAGCTTCTCAGTTTAATGTAGTCCCATTTGTTTATATCTGCTTCGTAAAGCAATCAACATAATACACCACATTATCAAAAGAAAAAATTAAAACCATATGATCAAATAAATAGATGCAGAGAAAGCATTTGATAAGGTCTGACACCCATTCATGATAAAAACTCTTAATAGGAGAAACTTTTCTCAATATAATCAAGGTCATTTACCACAAGCCCATGGCAAATATTATACTTTTTTTTGTTTGTTTTGTTTTTTTGGGTTACACCCGGCAGTGCTCAGGGGTTAATCCTGGCTGTCTGCTCAGAAATAGCTCCTGGCAGGCACAGGGGACCATATGGGACACCGGGATTCGAACCAACCACCTTTGGTCCTGGATCGGCTGCTTGCAAGGCTGCCACTGTGCTATCTCTCCGGGCCTGGCAAATATTATACTTAATAAAGACAAACTAAAAGCCCTTTTCTATAAAATCTGGTACAAACAAAACTGCCCCTTCTTGCCACTCCTATGTAACATAGTACTGGAGGTACTTGCCATAGCAATCAGACAAGAAAAAGGTATTAAGGGCATCCAGATAAGAAAGGAAGAAGTCAGGCTCTCACTGTTTGCAGATGACACAGTATAATATTTAGAAACCCTAAAGACTCGATCAAAAAGCTTCTAGTAATAATATATTTTTATAGCAAAGTGCTACAAAATTAATGAGCAAAAATAAATGTCTCTTATATTCAAATAATGATAGAAAAGAAATGGACTGTAAAAAAAAAACCAATCTCATTCACAATTTTGCCACAGAAACTTGAATACCTTGGAGTTAACTTAAGAGGTGAAGGACCTATACAAAGAAAACTACAAAACACTGCTTCAAGAAATAAAAGAGAATACAAGAAAATGAAGACACATACACTGCTCATGGATTGGGAGAATTAACATAATTAAAATGGCAATACTCTACAAAGTGTTGTACAGATTTAATGCAATTCCTCTAAGGATACCCAAGACATACTTCAAAAAAGTGATTCAAAAGCTTCTGAAATTTATTTGGAACAATAAACACCCACAAATAGCTAAAGCAACCCTTAGGGAAAAAGAAGATGGGAAGCATCACTTTCCCCAACTTTAAATTGTATTACAAAGAAATAATCATCTTTAAAAAGCATGATATTGGAATAAAGACAGACTCTAAGATCAGTAGAATAGACTTTAGTATTCAGAGAATATTCCCCAGACATACAATCAATTAATCTTTGATAAAGGGGAAAGAAATAAAAAAAATGGAGCAAGGAAAGCCTCTTCGACAAGTGGTGTTGAGACAACTGGTCAGCCACATGCTAAAAAGCTAACTCTAACCTCCATCTAACACTATGCATGAAGGTCAAATCCAAATTAAACCTTGATATCAGACCTAGAACCATAAGGTATATAGAAGAACATTTGGTAAAACACTCCAGGACATTGAGACTACAAGCAGCTTCATGGAGGAAACACCACTGTCCAAACAAGTGGAAGCAGATATTAACATTGCTTTTATTTCCTATTATGCTTCATGTTTATTCTTTATGTCTATCATCCCTATTTATTTAAACCACTGCTGCTTACCTCTCCACTCCACCCCAACTAGAATGCAGGGATCACAAGAGCAAAGATCTTGTTTTACTTGTTTTGGTACCTTGGTATCTAGAACAATGGAGGGCCCCTAATAAGTGTTGAATTAAAAATATTTTCCATAACCCTATCATTTCCCTAGGCAGAAGGGATGACAATAGCATATAATCACAAATGGCATATAATATGCAGATGTCCTCTTGGTCTTTTCCCCAAGTCTTACAGTTCTCACAGCACTCATGAGTGTAACTTAACATACTCTGAAAAGCACTAAAATAACTAATGTCAATGAATCCCTTAAGAAAATGAAAACTTAAGATCTATGGTTAAGAACTTTGAAGCTTGGGGTTTCGGTCTAAAGTGATCAGAAAAAAAATATTTGCAACTTCCTTTGCCAGTCCACAAATGAAAACAAACATGAAACACAAGTGTGTTTAAATTTTGCTCTTGGCTAATAGGCTTTCAATGTGTCAAAATTTTTTGTTTGATTTTTCTTTTTGTATTATTGTGGTGCTTCTTTTCCTTTTTTCCTTTCTTCTCTCAAACTGATGTTGAGAGCCTCTAACGACTCTGCCCATTTTTGACTTGTTTGCTTTTTACCCCATCTCATTGCTTTTCTCTTCTCCAAACAGAGCCACATAACTTGAACCATCTTGCTCCACCTCTCAAATCAAGGGGGAAATAATGGAGGGTACCAAAACCAAACAGTTGTAAGATCACTAAGTAGTAATAAAAATGATTGGACTTAAATCCAAAGCCAACGACAAAAGAATAGATACCCAATCTACAACAAGATAGACACAGAGGGGACCACTAATACTAGCAGCCCGGGGGCTATGGGATGCAAGCTGGGAACGGGGAGGGAGGGAGGACAACTTTGGTGATGGGAATCCCCTGATTCAATGTTAATATGTACCTAAAATATTACTGTGAAAGATATGTGATCCACTTTGGTCAAAATAAAAATTATTATTATATTAAAAAATTAAACTTTAACTTCAGTGCATAATCTTCACCCCTACTTTTCCCAGTCCAGTGGCTCCCATGCTTCTTTGACCTATTGTTCTCTTTTCAGAAAAATAAAAGAACTCAGCACTTTCCTGGTATTACCATCCTGGTAATTGGTCTTCTTTAAACAAACACACAGAGAGTATCCCCAGTCATACCGGAGGCTACTAATGTTTCCTAGATTATTTTTGCATTTCTCTCATCTTGGTAAATGAGATCACAATTCCTGTGAATAAAGTTATCAATATATACATATTCATGCATATATGTATGGTTCCTCTTTCTCCTTATAACTCTTTCTCCTTATAACCCTTTAGACTTCTTCTAAAGGGTACCTGATCCTACCATAACCATATGCATCCAAGTTTAAGGCTTCTATTTCTTACCTTGTTTCCCAATTGATCCCTCTAATTCCATTCTTGGTGCCCCACTTCCAATGGTCTATTCTACACTCAGAATCCCAGGTGATGTTTAAAAATGAAAATCAGGCCAAGGCATTCTCTTGTGACACAGTCCCATTCCTCTATGCTCCCTTGCATCCATTTCTCTCTCAGTGTAGTTTCCTATTGTTCTTGGGCATGTCAAAACATTCCATCCCAGGGGGCCGGAGAGCTAGCATGAAGATAAGGCATTTGCCTTGCATGCAGAAGGACGGTGGTTTGAATCCCGGCATCCCATATGGTCCCCCGAGCCCACCAGGGGCGATTTCTGAGTGTAGAACCAGGAGTAACCCCTGGTTACTGAGCGCTGCTGGGTGTGACCTCCCAAAAAACAAACAAAAAACCACAACAAAACATTCCATCCTAGTCTCTAATACCTGTAAATCTTTTCCCCAGACTCAATATCCAATCCTTTTTCTCAGATCTCTCCTCTTACCAAGAGGTTCCTTGATCTTTTTAGAGTAGATGAGATGGGAGACCAGTCTCTAACTTTCTCTTTTATCTTCACCTGTTGTTCAGTTCATAGTAAATAAATATAAATAGAGAATGAATTAATTAGTAAACTGAAAATAGAAAAGGTCAATATAGTTTTTAAATCTGAGGTAAAGATAACAGTGGGTATGATAGAAGCATTTCAAAAGATCTAGTTCAGATTTCTCAAAGTGATATTTATAAAAATTAATTAAATATTTCATTTAAACACCATGGTTACAAGGTTGTTCAGATTGAGTTTCTGTCATATGTTGTAAACTCCCTTCACCAGTGACCATTTCTCATCACTGCTATCCCTAGTTTTCCTCTTACCTTCCTCCCTGTCACTTCTGGGGCAGATATTTTACTTCTCTCTCTCTCTCTTTCTCTTCACTTTTTCTTTTTAGATACTGTGGTCTTTACTACTATTAATAAAGGAATATCATGCATATCACTTTATCTCATTTTAGAATCCAGTCCTTATCCAGAGTGATAAGCTTCAACTAACCTTGTCATTGTCGAAGTGGCTCTTTCTGTATACTAACTGTACTGTTTCACTATTTGTGGCAAGTTTTCTACCAGTTGATATTTTTTTAACCAAGGAAGAAAACCAGTAAGTCCTGGTTTAAGTACTACAATTTCCACTAAATATTTTCTAGCCATAAAAGAATAGGCAAGAAACTATCAAATGTGAAGGAAACCCTTTTTTTTACATTGAGCTTTTTTCTATTGTTGGAACGCAGTGTGTCTGGTGGAAACTGGATCACCAAGGTATCCTAAGAAACCAGCTAAGAAATGGGGATCTTTCATCTTCCACCTGAACATTTGTCATGGGGACTTGACTTAGACCTCATGCGATTGGACATTGACTGTCCAACCCCGAATCTTAGATCCCAACCTTAGAACTGACCCAGTTCCCTCCAACAGTATCAGGAATCAAACTCCTTTCGGAAGTTTTTATTTTCACTCAATGCTCCTGAGGCTGCTTGGCCCCTGGATCCCATCCATTATTTTTTCTCAGTTTGTAGGAAGGCATAGAAATATGAGGCAGAACAAGATGATTCATTTTCTATGGTTCTGCAAGAAAAATAATGCCTAATACCAGTTCTGGCACCAACTTGAGCCAGGGTAGGTTCATATGGCACCCTGATGATGAGGAAACAGCAACGATTTTGATCTAAGGGCAGGTTGCCCTAGCTCATCACCTAATGGTGAGATGAAATAAAAAAATCCTTCCATCCTAGGATCTGTGCAAAATCCAAGATCACTAATTACAGAAGACTGACTACAACAACCTTAACTGAGCAGAACTATTCCTAAGACCATAAAGAAAGACTCTACCCTAAGCTTTGTCCTAGTATCTGTGCAAAAACCAAGATCTCTAATTACAGAAGACAGATTTTGACAACCAAGACTGAGCAAACATTTCCTGGCACCATTGAGAAAGAACTTGGGGCTTACAACTAACATGTCCAGAGCCTATAGTTGGTCTCATAACAGTATACTTCAAGAGTAGATGGGGCTGGAGAGATAGCATGGAGGTAAGATGTTTGCCTTTCATGCAGGAGGTCATCGGTTCAAATCCCGGCGTCCCATATGGTCCCTCGTGCCTTCCAGGAGCAATTTCTGAGCCTGGAGCCAGGAATAACCCTTGAGCACTGCCGGGTGTGACCCAAAACCACACACACACACACACAAAAAAAAAAAAGAGTAGAAATACCCTAGGCCTGTAGAGATAGCATGAAGGTAAGGCATTTGCCTTGCATGCAGAAGAATGGTGGTTTGAATATCGGCATCCTATATAGTTTCCCGAGCCTGCCAGGAGTGATTTTTGAGTGTAGAGCCAGGAGTAACTCCTGAGCACTGCCTGGTGTAACCAAAAAACCAATAAAAGAAAGAAAGAAAGAAAGAAAGAAAGAAAGAAAGAAAGAAAAGAAAGAAAGAAAGAAAGAAAGAAAGAATGAAAGAAGGAAGGAAGGAAGGAAGGAAGGAAGGAAGAGGAAGGAAGGAAGGAAGGAAGGAAGGAAGGAAGGAAGGAAGGAAGGAAGGAAGGAAGGAAGGAAGGAAAGAAGAAAGGAAAAAAGATAAGAAAAAGGGTCTTCTGAGGAAACTGAGGACCTGAAGGGAGCTCTGTCCTGTGCTTCTCTTTCTTGAATTCTTGAAGCTCTCCTCAGAGCTCTGGGAAATGAACCCCCAAAACACTGGATTCTAAAGCTGCCCAGTGAACTAGTGAGTAAGAACTGGCTGGTTGTGGGGGTTGCCAGGTGGAGTGCTGATTGCTCTACCTGCAGAGACTTTGCCTTGCTGTGCTTCTTCTGAGGAAACTGAGGACCTGAAGGGAGCTCTGTGCTGTGCTTCTCTGGCTTTCCTAAATTCTTGAAGCTCTCCTCAGAGCCCTGGGAAATGAACCCCGAAAACACTGGATTCTGAAGCTGCCCAGTGAGCTAGTGAGTAAGAACTGGCTGGTGTGGGGGTTGCCAGGTGGAGTGCTGGTTGCTCTACCTGCGGAGACTCCGCCCTGCTGTGCTTCTTCTGAGGAAACTGAGGACCTGAAGGGAGCTCTGTGCTGTGCTTCTCTGTCTTTCCTGAATTCTTGAAGCTCTCCTCAGAGCCCTGGGAAGCGAATCTACAAAAACTGTCACCTAGAGACCCCAGAGCTTTGCTTTGCTTCACTGCCATGCACTCTTTCTAACCAATAAACCCCACCACAACATGCAGGAAAAACCACACTACTAGCGTGACAATGGGGAAAACTCTCAGGCAAACACCATGCACAGAGAATGAAGACAATAGCTTGGATGACCTAAAAAATTTCAACCATCTGATTAACCTCTCGGATAAGGAATGTAAAATAGAAATATAGAAGATGTTTTTAGAACTCAAAGAAAGCATAGATCGATATGAACAGAATCAAAGACAGAAATCAGAAAACTCCAAACTGAAATAGCAGATCTGAAAAACATGGTAGCTCAACTGAAAACCTCAGTGGATGGCCTCACCAGCAGGGTAACAGCAGCTGAGGACAGAATCGGAGTACTGGAAGATGAGATGCAGAAAAACTCAACACAGCAGAAGAAACTGGAAAAAAAATTAGGACAAACGATCAGGCAATGGAAAAAGTACTCAAGGAATATGAACAGATTAAAATAGAAGTCTTAGATAAACTCAACAGAAACAACATAAGAATCATCAGAGACCCATAGGCCCAGGTAGGAGATCTCCAGGAAGAATCAACTGTCAAAGACATCATCAAAGACATACTCCCAGAGGTAAAGCTACATGCAATCAAATCCTGCATGCCCGAAGAGTACCAGCTAAAAGAGACCCAAAGAAAAGCACCTCAAGACATATCCTCATTACAATGACAAATCCCACAGATAGAGATAGAATACTAAAAGTAGCAAGATCAAAAAGGAAAATTACATTCAAAGGAGCATCCCTAAGAGTTACAGCAGACATGTCACAAGAAACTCTCAAGGCTAGAAGACAGTGGTGGAATATTGTGACAAGACTGAATGAAATGGATGCCTCACCGAGAATACTGCACTCTGCCCGACTCACGTTCAAATTTAAAAGAAGGACACATAGCTTCATGGATAGACAACAGTTCAGAAACTTTACAGATGAAAAACCAGCCTTAAAGGAAAAACTGACAGGTCTACTTTAAGACAAGAGAGATCAACAAACACAGCAAACTTATCTACAAAGATAACATTAAATCCTATGACAATCATCTCCCACAATGTCAAAGGACTAAATTCACCAATTAAAAGACACAGAGTGGCAAAATGGGTCAAAAAGATGAATCCAATCTTCTGCTGCCTACAAGAAACACACCTGAATAGTCAGAACAAATATAGACTCAAAATCAAAGGCTGGAGGAAAATCATCCAAGCAAACAACACCCTCAAAAAAGCTGGGGTGGCCATATTAATATCTGATGACACCAACTTTATACTCAGAAAAGTTGTAAGGGACAAAGATGGACACTATGTACTAATCAAGGGATATGTGCAACAGGAAGAAATCAGACTATTAAACATATATGCACCCAATGAGAGACCAGCAAATTATCTCATACAGTTACTGACAAATCTGAAAGAAGACATCAACAACAACACAATAATTGTGGGAGATCTCAACATGGCCCTATCAACACTTGATAGGTCAACCAGACTGAAACCCAACAAAAACATACTAGCCCTCAAAAGAAAAATGAAAGAAAAAGGACTAGTAGATATATATAGGGCACTCCATCCCAAAAAACCTGGATACGCATTCTTCTCCAATGTACATGGGTCATTCTCCAAAATAGATCGCATGCTGACACATAAAACATACCTCCATAAAATCAAGAGGATAGAAATCTTGCAGGCTACCTTTGCTGACCACAAGGCTCTGAAATTAGATGTGAACTACAGAGGCACACAAAAGAAAAACTTTAACAATTGGAAATTAAACAACCTGCTACTGAACAACCAGTGGGTTCAAGATGAAATCAAAGAGGAAATAAAAACTTTCCTGGAAACAAATGACAATAAAGGAACAAACTGCCAGAATCTATGGGACTCAGCAAAAGCGGTCCTGAGAGGAAAATTTATAGCTCTACAAGCACACATCAGGAAGGAAGAATGGGCATACCTGAATAACTTAATGATGCAGCTCATAAAATTAAAAAATGACCAAAAAAAGGAACCAAAAATAGGGAGACAGAAGGAAATAACAAAGCAGAAAGCAAAAATCAATGAAGTGGAAAACAAAAAACAATCCGAAAGATCAAGGAAAACAGAAGTTGGTTCTTTGAAAAAAAAAATAAACAAGATTGACAGATCATTGGCAAAACTTACAAAGAAAAAGAGAGAGAGAAACCTGATAACCTATATTAGAAATGAGAAGGGGGAGATCACGACAGATATTACAGAGATCCAAAGGGTAATCAGAGACTACTTTGAGAAACTTTATGCTACTAAACATGAGAACCTAGAAGAAATGAAAAAATTCTTGGACACTTATAACCTTCCACAGTTAAGTAAGGAGGATGTAGCATATCTAAACACCCCCATCACTACTGAGGAAATTAAAACTGTAATCAAACATCTGCCCAAAAAGAAAAGCCCAGGCCCAGATGGATTTCCTAATGAATTCTTTCAAATTTTTCAAGAGGAGCTACTACCAATCTTAGCCAGGCTCTTCCATGAAATTGAAAAAACGGGAACACTCTCAAACAGCTTTTATGAAGCCAACATAACCTTGATACCAAAACCAGACAGAGATGCTGCCAGAAAGGAAAATTACAGACCAATATCCCTGATGAATGCAGATGCAAAGATCTTCAACAAAATTCTGGCAAATAGGATCCAATGCATCATCAAGAAGATCATACACTACGACGAAGTAGGTTTCATACCAGGAATGCAAGGATGCTTTAACATCCGGAAATCTATCAACATAATACAAAACATCAACAAGAAAAATAAAAATCATATGATCACATCAATAGACGCAGAGAAAGCATTTGATAAGGTCCAACACCCATTCTTGATCAAAACTCTCAGCAAGATGGGAATGAAAGGAACCTTTCTCAATCTAGTTGAAACCATCTACCACAAGCCAATGGCAAATATTACCCTCAATGGAGAAAAAACTAAAAGCCTTTCCTCTAAATTCTGGTACAAGACAAGGCTGTCCACTCTCACCACTCCTCTTCAACACAGTACTGGAAATGGTTGCTATAGCGATCAGGCAAGAAAAAGATATCAAGTTAATCCAGATAGGAAAGGAAGAAGTCAAGCTCTCATTGTTTGCAGATGAAACGATACTCTACTTAGAAAACCCTAAAGACTCTACCAAAAAGCTTCTAGAAACAATAGACTCATATAGCAAGGTGGCAGGCTACAAAATTTACACACAGATATCAATGGCCTTTCTGTACACCAATAATGATACCGAAGAGATGAATGTCAAGAAGGCAATCCCCACATGCCAGGATTTCGTGTGCCTTTGACTGGTATGATGGGGGCTCTGGGCAGGACAGCTAGCCATAGGACCCCTGGGCTGACCACTTAGTCCAGGCGAGCATGATTCCCCCCACACCAGGCGGGTCTTCAGGGCCACACCTGGTTAATCGGGCCCTGGGGGGGGGTGAGAAATTCCTCCCTAGGCATCCAAAAACTACAGAACCGCTCACGCCCCCGCGGGTACTTCATGTATTCAGAATATTACTTATTCTTATTTTATGTTTTGCTTATACAGAATGTTCATTTTGTATTCTGCCCTTTCCCACACCCCTACAAAGCTCTTTTTTACTCCTTAACTCTCTAACCCCCTCTCAAACATCACTAACCTACATTACTCTTTTTAACTTCAGTAGTGTACAATTTTAATCACAGTCCAAAGCTGTGCATTGTGTGTGATAACCCCGAACTGTTTCAAGATACATAAAATGGACACGTATTTCTTTAGAATATTTTGTGTTTTTTCTCTGACAGCTATAATTCTTACTAAATGTTGTCTTATACAGTGATGATTCTAACTACTTTTTATCTTCTCTTTTTGAGCTGTTTAACAAGGAATTTTGGTGGAAGAGTCCTCCGGTTTAATGCTTATGATTGAACCATGTCATGGAAATCATTGGAATTGTTCTTATGGCCCCCATATGCACCAATAACACCACGTGGCATTGCTTCTTATTTGCATAGGCACATTAAAATGGGAAAATACTATACATACAAATAAGATCCTATCTGATAGCTATTGGAACACACAAATCTTGTAGTGCAAAGGGACCTTACACCCTGAACATTGACATAACAACCTGGCACAGACCTCAGAAGAAAGGGCATAATCCATTCTCCCCTGAACCAGGGAAGCCATCCACGAAACATCCAGGCTGGTCTATAACATCACCTGGAAGCAATCCTCTACCACAGAAGACCTACACTGCTCAGACTTCGACCTGCTCAAAAGAGACTTCCCTTAACACTGAGAAGACTTAACAACAACAACGACCTGCTTACAGGACAGGGCTCCCTGCATTGCCCTTTGATTGTGAGGTAAAAGGAGAGGATGCTCCCCATCCTGACTTCAATGTAAGATATGCAGATTCCAGGATCTTTAATACAGAAACATGATACCAAAAACAGAGACTGTGTGAAAAATAAAAGTGTGTTGGCACTACAGACAATGTATTGGATTGGACGATCTAACTTGCCTGGAGCCTAGAGCTGGTCTTGTGCCAGGAAACTTCAGGGGTCTGGTCTCTTTGTACTTAGGCCAAGGTTATTTCTTTCCATGTCCCTCATATTTTGGTGGGCCTATGCAAACAACAATTGCCACTCTAACACCACTTTTACTGTGCTCCTTTGACTCTAATCCTTAAAAAGAACTCACTTAAAATTTGAGGTTAATTTAAGCTAATTTGCATGTATATGGAAATGTAAGAAAATACTATGCCTGTAATGTTTAAGGAGTTAGGTAAGTTTTATGGCTTTAGATTGCCTTGTCTACTGTTAAGAAATATTATAATGTGTTACAATCTGGGTACTTGAGGGACAAAGTATTTGTACATGGATTCTGTCTTATTTATCTTAATGTTCTTTGGCTGAAATTTCAAAGTTAAGATATCAGCAAGGGGACTTCTGAGAATTATGTTATGGGTGATTGTCCTTCCACTGTAACTTTACCTTTCTTCTTTCTTTGCACCCTTGTTCTCATAATAAATAAATAAAAAAAAGAAGGCAATCCCATTCACATTAGTGCCACACAAACTCAAATATCTTGGAGTCAACTTGACCAAAGACGTGAAGGACATATACAAAGAAAACTATAAAGCCCTGCTCCAAGAAATAAGAGAGGACACATGGAAATGGAAACACATATCCTGCTCATGGATTGGTAGGATTAACATAATTAAAATGGCAATACTACCCAAAGCATTATACAGATTTAATGCAATCCCCTTAAAAATATCCATGACATTCTTCAAAGAAGTGGATCAAACACTTATGAAGTTCATCTGGAACAATAAACACCCTCGAATAGCTAAAGCACTCCTAGGGAAAAGAAAAATGGGAGGCATTACTTTCCCCAACTTTAAACTATACTACAAAGCAATAGTTATTAAAACAGCATGGTATTGGAATAAAGACAGACTTTCAGATCAGTGGAATAGGCTTGCTTTCTCAGACAATGTTCCCTAGACATACAATCACCTAATTTTTGACAAAGGAATAAGAAATCCTAAGTGGAGCAAGGAAAGCCTCTTCAACAAGTGGTGTTGGCATAACTGTCTAGCCACTTGCAAAAAATTGAACTTAGACCCCCAGTTAACCTAAAGTACAAAGGTAAAATCCATTTGGATTAAAGACCTCGATATCAGGCCCTAAACCATAAGATATATAGAACAACACATAGGCAAACACTCCAGGACATTGAGACTACAGGCATATTCAAGGAGGAAACTGCACTCTGCAAGCAAGTGAAAGCAGAAATTAACAGATGGGAATATATTAAGCTGAGAAGCTTCTGCTCCTCAAAGGAAATAGTGCCCAGGATACAAGAGCCACCCACTGAGTGGGAGAAACTATTCACCCAATACCCATCAGATAAGGGGATAATCTCCAAAATATACAAGGCACTGACAGAACTTTACAATAAAAAACATCTAATCCCATCAAAAAATAGGGAGAAGAAATGAACAGACACTTTGAAAAAAAGAAATACAAATGGCCAAAAGACACATGAAAAAATGCTCCACATCACTAATCATCAGGGAGTTGCAAATCAAAACAACTATGAGGTACCACCTCACACCCTAGAGATTGGCACACAACACAAAATATGAGAACAAACAGTGTTGGCGGGGATGTGGAGAGAAAGGAACTCTTATCCACTGTTGGTGGGAATGCCATCTAGTTCAACCTTTATGGAAAGCGATATGGAGATTCCTCCAAAATCTGGAAATCAAGCTCCCATACAATCCAGCTATACCACTCCTAGGAATATACCCTAGGAGCACAAAAATACAATACAAAAATTCCTTCCTTACACCTATATTCATTGCAGCACTATTTACCATAGCAAGACTCTGGAAACAACCAAGATACCCTTCAACAGACGAATGGCTAAGAAACTGTGGTACATATACACAATGAATATTATGCAGCTGTCAGGAGAGATGAAGTCATGAAATTTTCTTATACATGGATGTACATGGATTCTATTATGCTGAGTGAAATAAATCAGAGAGAGAGAGAAAAAATGCAGAATGGTCTCACTCATCTATGGGTTTTAAGAAAAAATGAAAGGCATTCTTGCAATAATAATTTTCAGACACAAAAGAGAGAAGGGCTGGAAGTTACAGCTCACCTCATGAAGCTCACCACAAAGAGGGATGAGTTTTGATAGAGAAATAACTACATTTTGAACTATCCTAATAATGAGAATATATGAAGGAAATTAGAAAGCCTGTCTAGAGTACAGGCGGGGGTTGGGTGGGGAGCAGGGAGACGGGACATTGGTGATGGGAATGTTGCACTGGTAGTGGGTGGTGTTCTTTATGTGACTGAAACCCAAACAACACAATCATATATGTAATCAAGGTGTTTTAATAAAAATATATTAAAAAGATAAGAAAAATAAATATGAAATACCCTGTATCTCTTAGGCCAAGGGTATTTTCTTTCTAATATCCCCAATGTTTGCTGCACCTATGCAAAAAAAAATTGCCACATCTGCCCCCATATTTTCTTCTTTATTTTTCCTTTTTTCTTCTTTTAATTTTATTTATATTTATAGCTTCTTGACAAAGGCTCCCTCCCACTTATTTTTCTTGCAGAACCATAAAACATGAATCATCTTGTTCTGCCTCAGATTTCTATGTCTTCCTACAAACTGAGAAAAAATAGTGGATAGGACCCAGGGGCTAAGTGGCCTCAGGAGAACTGAGTGGAAATAATAAATGGTCAGACCTAAATCCCCAAACCAAAGTCAGTGACAATAGAATCAAGATACCAAAACTATAACAAACTACCCACAAAAGTGACCTGTTACACTAGCAGTCAGGAGGGCTAAGGGTGGAGGTTTGGGATGCATGCTGGGAACTGTGGTAGAGGGAGGTCAACACTGGTGGTGGGAATGGTCCTAATTCACTGTCACTATGTACCTGAAATACACCTGAGAAATACTTGTAATTCACATTGGTCTCAATAAAATTTATATAAAAAAGAAATGGGGCCTTCATTCTTTTAATCACTGGAGTCCCTCTGAAAAACTATAAAGAAGAAAGGAAATTGACATTCATTGAATGCCTCTGAAGCAGCAGGCACCAAGTGAGGCAATTTCATATTTGATAGTCAACTTCTTATATCATATTCAAAGAGAAAATGACCCGAAATCACTCAAAATGGTGTTGGTGCGAGGTCACTCTAATAGCGGTGTGTAGAATGGGCTGGGTAGAAAGGAACCTAGCTAAAGCCAAGAATATGACACTGGAAAGGAAGAGATAGACTTAAGGGACATAACCCAGGACACTGCAAACAAGTACCTTGTTTATATAAGCACATTATATAGCTATGTGCCAGCATATCTATGCACATATTTTTCCTAATTATCTTTTTTACTGTCTATTGACCTCAAAGACAAGTAATTAACTTAAGTTTAGAAAGTTCAAATATAACAGAAATACCTACCACATAATTTCCCCCAAAACTTTAGGAATAAAAGGATGGTATTATACAAATGGGATAGGTGAGGTAAGGCATTTGCTGGGTTCAGTCCCTTGAACCCCATATAGTATTAACAGGAGTAATCACTGAACAGAGAGTGAGGAGTAAGCCCTGAGCTCAAGTGTGGCCTCCAACCCCTCCTCCTCAAAAAGCACTTGGTGATAGAGAAAAGGGCACAGTAAAGGGAATGAAAGATGCCCTTGATGTTTCATCTTGAGGGAGGTACGAATAGCAGTGTTATTATAAGGGATTGAGTGTCCATGAATAGATACATTCTGCCTAGCTCATTCTTTGTTCCCATAACTTAAGGATTCTTTTGTTGTTTGGTTTTGGATCACACTCATCAGTGCTTAGAGTTTATTCCTAGTTTGTTCAGAGATCACTCTTGGCAGTGTTTGGGGAAGTGTAGGTCCTGTGTAATGCCAAGAATCAAAATAGGGTCAACTGCATGGAAAACAAGCACCTTATTCCGCATGCAATTTCTTGGCTTTCCTCCTATAGATTCATAGTCTGTGAAACAATCCCATCAGTGGAAGGAACATTCCAATCATCTCCTGACCCTGTTTCCATGCTTATGTCTCTTAAATACAAGGATTTCTGAATCCTAAGAAAGGGCAATGTCTGGAAGGCATTTGTTCTAGCCCATAGCCAGGCTCAACTTTCTTGTTTCTTGTATTTCTTTCTGTGGCAGCCGCACAGCTGCTATGGGACAGAAGGACACCCTAGTTTATGCCCCAGACCAGCCATAATCTCACAAATTTAGATATTTATAAAATATACCCTGAACAAACACTCTATATTAATTAGAGTTGTTTAGAGAAACTAACAGTAGATTGTTTAGAGTAACTGTTTGGGGGAATGAGATATTGGCTTATGATACATAAATGTTTTTAAAAAGAGTTTATTTATTTATTGATGATTAGTTTTGGGGCCACACCTGGTGATGCTCAGGGATTACTCCAGGCTCTATGCTTAGAAATTGCTCCTGGCAAGCTCGGGAGAACATATGGGATGCCAGAAATCGAACCAGGTCTGTCCCAGGTCAGCTGCATGCAAGGCAAAGGCCTAACCACTGTACTATCTCTCTGGCCCCTGATACATAAATGTTATTGTAGGGTGCCACACCTAGCATAGCTCTGTGCTCAGGAATCAATCCTTGTGGTTCTTGGGAGAGTATATGAACCTGGGTCAGCTGCATGCAAGGCAAATCTACTACCTGCTGAGATATTGCTCTCACCCTCAGCACATAAAATTCATCATCAAATATCATTCATATACATTTACAAATTATGTATATGTATTATACACACACATATATATCTACTTACACACATTACTTACACACATTGAAACATACAACTATAAATCCGTGACTGATTCAAGAAACATAAAATGTGGGGGTGAGGCCTGGGGGCTATTGATGTAACATACATTTGGCTCTGTACCACTAAATGACCAGAATATGCTCTAAGAAATAATTCACTAGGTAATTCCACTGCATGTATTTAATTGTATGTAGGTCTTTCATTGTATGTATATGTAATCCTTCATGTATTTCAATATATGAAGAAAAATGGCGTCATAAAATTTTGTTTATACATGGATGGATATGGAGAGTATTATGCTAAGTGAAATGAGTCAGAGGGAGAGGGATAAATATAGAATGCTCACACTTGTTTGTGGGATATTTTAAAAAAGATAGTATGTTATTAATATCCAGAGACAATAGAGACAAAGGTTAGGAGGACCAGTTCATGGTAGGAAGCTTGCCACAAACAGCAGGGGAGTATAGTTAGAGCAGAGAAGAAACCATTATGACAGTTACAGTTGGAACTGATCACTCTGGACAAGAACTGAGTGCTGAAAGGAGATAAAGTGATGTAAGTGATGTCCCACCAGTAACAATATTGCCAACTACAGTGTCTAAAGGAAGAAAAAAGCAAGTGTGTGTGGAAGAGAGTGACAAAGACAGAGACAGAGAGGGAGAGAGAGAGAGAGAGAGAGAGAGAGAGAGAGAGAGAGAGAGAGAGAGAGAGAGAGAGAGAGAAAACATTTGCCATAAAGGCAGGCAGGGAGAGATCAGGGAAGGGAGAGAAACTAGAAACTTTGGTAACAGGAAATGTGCTTTGGTAGAGGCATGGGTGTTGGATATTATATGACTGAAACTCAATCATAAAAAAACTTTGTAATATGTTTTTCATGATGCTTCAATTAAAGAATTTATTTATTAAAAACAAGACCAAACAAACCAACAGAAGAAATAGAAAGAGGAAAACAATATGATAACATATAGAGAAGAAAGTTCCTTGAAGGTATTTCTGCCAGTATGACTTACAAGTGGAAATAATTCAACTTAAAGAGAAAGAACTTTGTAAGTTATTGAAAATACAAGACACTGACATTAGAAGCAATGCATGAGAGAAGACATATTTGGTCAGCATTTTCTGTTACATTTTAAGTTTAATTCCCAACTACTAATATTTAATAGATGCAAAATTATGAGAATGCTAAAAATGAACAACTATCATAAAATAAAAATAAAATAAATTAGTTGGTCATGATTTTTTCATGAGGAAAGGGCAATTAGATATACGTCTGATTTTCCATAAAGAGATTCTAGGCTGAGATTGACTGACTCAATTGAGTAAGCAAAAATATCAGATAAACACCAAATCCTTAAATAAAGATATTATTAGAAGAAAAATACCATGATCTTATCTATTATTTAGTAGATACTTATTAAGTATATTAGATTGAATTGAGCCATATTAAATATCATTTTTGTATATACAAATTAAAATATCAGCCATATTTCTGTAGATTAAGCTAAGTTCCATAGTATGGAATATGAAGGTCAAAGATCTTGAAGACAATATATCTGCTTTTCGGGAGCTAAGAGTCCACAATGGGAATTTACCTGTTCAGTTACATCTATTTTTTTAGTTACATCTATTTTTAAATATGATTGCTTCATTTAAGCACCCTGGCTACAAAATTGTTCATAGTTTGGTTTCAGTAATAGAATGTACACCACCCTTCACCAGTGCACCTTTTTTGCCACCAATGTCCCCAATTTTCCTCCTACCCGCCATTCCCCCATCCACACCTATCCCTGGGACAGGCATTTTTCTTCTCTCTCTCACACTCTCTCTTTCCTTTTCGACACTGGCTTGCCCGACTGTTAATGAAAGGGTTCCATGAATGTCACTTTATCCCTTTTCAGCACTCAGTTCTTGTCCAGAGTGATCAGTTCCAACTGTCATTGTCATACTAGTCTTTTCTCTACTCTAACTGCATTCACTGCTCTTTGTGGCAAGCTTCCTACCATGGAACGGTCTTCCTGATCCTCACCTATTGTCTCTTCTCTGGATATTCTTATAATACTGTCTTTTCTTTTTCTTTTTTCTTTGGGCCACACTCAGTGACGCTCAGGGGTTACTCCTGGCTATGTGCTCAGAAATTGCTCTTGGCTGGGGGAACCACATGGGATGCCGGGGATCGAACCATGGTCTGTTCTAGGTCAGTCATGTGCACAGTAAATGCCCTACCACTGCACCACCGCTTGAGCTCCTTTTATTTTTCTTATAGCCCACAAATGAGTGTGATTATTCTCTGTCTATGCCCATGTTTCTTTCTGACTCATTACAGTGACATCTATTTTTAATGAATTTGTTGTCAAAGAAATACAAAAATACATCTTACTTAATGTGAACACTTTTGTAAGTTTGGACAAGGCAACCCACTCATGATACCATAACTAAAATCAAGGCAATAGACTTGTGCATCACCTCAAAAAGATTCCCTGTATCCTTTCTGTTCCTTGCTGTTTGTCAATTATATTCTTTAGGTTTGGGGGTTCAAGATTTATTCCTGGTTCTGTCCTCAGGGATTACTCTTGGAGGTGCTCAGGGGATCATATACAGTGCCAGGAATCACGCCTAGGTCAGCTACAAGCAAGGCAAGCACCTTAACCCCCGTATTATCTCTTTAGCCTCAGAAAATGAGAACACTGAACACAAAATTGATCCTCTTAACAAACTTGTCAGTATCCTATACCACTTTTTTTTTGTTTTTGGGCCACACCCAGCGATGCTCAGGGGTTACTCCTGGCTGTCTGCTCAGAAATAGCTCCTGGCAGGCACAGGGGACCATATGGGACACCGGGATTCGAATCAACCACCTTTGGTCCTGGATCGGCTGCTTGCAAGGCAAACGCCGCTGTGCTATCTCTCCGGGCCCCCTATACCACTTTTTAACAACAGATATTATATTGTGCAACAAATCCTACAACCTCATATCTAACAACACTGATGGATACATGCTGATTAACTCTCCATCCACTTCACCCTACTCTGCTCTGGAAACTACCACCATATTCTATGTGTTGCTATATTGTTGATTATTTCAGATATCTCATACAACTAAAACTATGCAGTATTTTTCTGTAACAAGCTTATTTCACTTAACATCATTTTATTTCAACTCATCACAAAAGGCAAGATTTTTATTTTTGAAGGCTGAGTGATATTCCCTATTGGATATTCAATATCCATTTTCTTATCCTTTCATCTCTCAATGAGTTTTTTTCCTCTTCTGGCTATTGAGAATAGAACTGCAAGGAAAGTGGGAATACAACTACTACCTTTAGATCCAGATTTCAATTTCTTTGAGTATATAATTTAGAAATGGAGTTGTTGGAGAAAATAGTAGTTCCCTATTTCATTTTTTTTTTGGTTTTTGGGCCACACCCGGTGGTGCTCAGGGGTTACTCCTGGCTGTCTGCTCAGAAATAGCTCCTGGCAGGCACGGGGGACCATATGGGACACCGGGATTCGAACCAACCACCTTTGGTCCTGGATCAGCTGCTTGCAAGGCAAACGCTGCTGTGCTATCTCTCCGGGCCCCCTATTTCAATTTTTAAGGTAACTTCAGATGACATTTTATATCTTAGTCAACAGTACAAAGTTTTCAATTTCTCTAAAAACTCATTAAGGTTTGTGTATGTTGTGTGTGTGTGTGTGTGTGTGTGTGTGTGTGTGTGTGTGTGTGTAAGAAAAGTTTGAGCCATACTCAGCAGTCAGTGCTCACAGCTTACTCCTTTGCCCATGATCATTCCTGACAGTACTCAGGAGACCAGTAGACTCAGGAGACTCAGTGGCAGGAATGGAGCCAGAGTCAGCACAGCTGCCTTAACATCTGTACTATCTTTCTGACACAAAACTTTTCTTTCTTCAATAGCCACTCTAACAGGTATCACACACTATCTCATTATGCTTTGATTTGCATTTCTCTGATATATTTGAATCTTGTAATATACCTGTTGGCACCTGAATGCCTATAGAGAAATGTCTGTTCAAGACCTTGCCCACTTTTTTAATTGGTTCATTATTATTTTATTAATGGGCTGCTGGCATTCCTTGTATATTTTGGAGAATAGATCCTTATTAATGATATGGGTTGTGAATAGCTTCTTCCATCACATTTCATTGCATTGAATGCTTGCTTTGCTGTGAAGAAGCCTCTTCGTTTTATGTAGTCTTGTTGTATGGTTTTTCTTTTGTTATCTGTGCTTGTGGAATAAACCCAATAATAATAATAATAGCAAGCACTTGTAAAGAAATTACTCTTTCCAAACACTATAATTATCTTGCATATTTAAATCACTTGATTATCACAATTTTATGAGGTATAAACTATTATTATTTCTGAAAAAGGTGAAAATAATATATTTAAAACAATATTGATTTTATTAAAATTTCATTTGAATCAATTCTTTAAAATTCATTACCATTCACTCCATGAAAAGTTTTCTACTTATAACCAAATTCTGTGAATCTCTTTGACCAATAAAATGGAATGTGGTGATACTCCCTGAGATCAGGCTTTAAGATATCTATGACTTTCCTTTTTATCCCGTTTAAAGTATTTTCTCATAAAAGCAAGTACTTGTTGAATTTCTACCACCCTATAATCATCTTTCTCTGAGGAAACTCAAGTCTACTACTCAAAGCAAGAAATACAACCATGAAGGTGCCATAGATAGGAGAAAGTTTTCAAGAACCTTATAACTCAATCTAAACATCTAAGTGACCCAACGCCAACACTTCTTAAAATACAATAACCCCAAGCTGAACCCTATTTATAATCTGACACCACTTCATTTCCTTGCAGATATAAGACTAAAATCCCTTGTTAGACCTTGTTGGCTGTCACCTGAAGTTGGTTCTCAGTTCCTAAATGTAGCCCATTGGTCCCTGCCAGAAGATGGGGATCCCAAGATCATAGATCCCAAGATAGTCTAATAGGAGAGTACACTGAGATCTCAGTAGAAATATGCCATCATCTTTGCTGTATCATATATTTTATACAAGCTTCCTACAGGTCTTATTCATACTCAAGGTCAAGGGTCCATATCATACTGTGGCCCAACTTCTACTGTGCTTGTCACCATTAGCTTTCCTTTGTCTCTTCCAAGATGTTCATACTTATGCCCATGAAATGCATGCACCCAGAGTCTTCAGAAACTCCAAAATGCCAAGATTTCAAGGATAAAAAAGTAATGTTTAATAAATGGAATAGACAGTCCACATGGTGGAGGAAGAAACAAAGATTACTGGCACCATATGCTTGAGAGAAACCAGCTATGTGGAATTGTCTCCTCTGTTAAGTGGTGGAATGAATCTGAGGCTATGGTTTGAATTTACTTTGTGTTTGGTTCTCTACCATTAAAAAGAACCATGGCTTTTTAAAAATTTTTACTTCAGAATGTGAGAGAGGAATAAAAGAGATTTTGTGTCATAAAGAGATACTCTAAGAGTAATGGGGGCACAGATGAAAAGCAGAAAATCTTTTTTTTATTAATTTATTATTTTAACTTATGAGAACAAAGATGCAAAGAAAGAGGACAAGGTAAAGTTACAGTGGAAGGACAATCAACCCATAAACAGAATTCTCAGTAGACCATTGCTGATATCTCTGAACTTTGAATTTTCAGCCAAAGAACATTAAGAAAAAAAAAACCCAAAACCCCATGTAGAATTACTTTTGTCCCTCAAGTCCCCAGTTGTAGTACATAAAATTTCTATAGCAGCCCACACAAAGCAATCTAAAGACATAAAACTTATGTAATTCCTTAACATTGAAGGCAAAGTACTTTTTTATATTTCCATGCACATGCATATTAGTTTAAGTTAACCTCAAAAGTTTAAGTGGGTTGTTTTTCTTAAGGATTAGAGTCCAAGGACACAGTAAATAACTCCGGTGTTAAGAGTGGCAATTATTGTTTGCATAGGCCACCAAAATATGAGGGACATGAAAGGAAAAGCGATGGCCTAAACACAAGGAGACCCTACCCCTGAAGTTTCCTGGCATAAGACCAAACTCTGGGCTCCAGACAAACTAGTTTGTCCAATCCAGGCTCATTGTCTGTAGTGCCAGTGCTACTTTTATTTTTTCACACAGTCTCTGTTGTTGGTATCATGTTTCTGTATTGAAGAATCCTGGAATCTGCATATCCTATATTGCAGTCAGGATGAGTGCAGTGTGTCCTCTTGTTCTCACCTCACAATGAAAGGGCAAGTGCGAGGAACCCCTGTCCTGTAAGCAGGTCGTTGTTGTTGTCAAGTCTTCTAGTGATAATGGAGGTCTCTTTGAGCAGGTCGATGTCAGAAGCCATGGTAGGGTCTTCCTGGTAGAGGATTGCTTCCAGATGTTGTTATAAAAACCTTGCGATGTTTCGAAGTAGCTTCCCTGGTTCAGGGGTGACTGGAGGATGCCCATTCTTCTGACGGCCCCTGTGCCAAGTCATTATATCAATGTTCAGCGGTGTAAGGTTCATGCATTACAAATTTGTGTGTTCCAATCTCTATTAGTTAAGAACTTATTTGAATGTTATAGTATTTTTCCATTTTAATGTGCCCTATGCAAACAAGGAACAATGCCACGTGGCATTATTGCGCATATGGGGGCCATAAGAACAAGTCCAACAATCCCCATGACATGGTTCAATCATAAGCATTAAACTGAGGGACTCTTCCACCAAAATTCCTTATTGAACAGCTCACAAAGATAAGACAAGATAAAATGTGAGTAGAATCGTAATGGTAAAAGAATATTTAGAAAGAGTTATAGCTGGGGCCGGGCGGTGGCGCTCGAGGTAAGGTGCCTGCCTTACCTGAGCTAGCCTAGGAGACGGACCGCGGTTCGATCCCCCGGCGTCCCATATGGTCCCCCAAGCCAGGAGCGACTTCTGAGCGCATAGCCAGGAGTAACCCTGAGCGTCACCGGGTGTGGCCCAAAAACCAAAAAAAAAAAAAAAAAAAAAAAAAAAAAAAAAAAAAAAAAAAAAAAGAAAGAGTTATAGCTGTTAAAGAATACACATAAAATATTCAAAAGACATATGTGTCCATTTTATGTCTTTTGAAACAGTTGGGGGTTGTTAAATCCAATGCACGACTTTGGTCTGTGATTAGAACTGTGTAGTAAAAAGGGTAAATGTGGGGTACTGATGGTTGGGGGTGAGAGAGTTTAGGAGTAATAATGAGCTTTGTAGGGGCGTGCAAAAGAACAGAATCTGTTGGGGCAAGAGGTCGATCTTGGTGCCTAACAAATTAAAGAACTGAGGGTAAAGAGGGTTAATTAAGGGGAAGATAACGAATCCAGATTGGGAAATGAGAGAGTAGAAGGGGCTCTGGTGTGGGGGAGGGGCAATATATCAGAGGCGCTATATACATTGTATAGATGAATTGTTTATGGATTAGGCTTGGCAGTCAGAGAGGACCACTGTATAGGAAGTCAAGTCTACATATACACTGATTTTAGGGACCTATTTAAATATTATCCTCCAAATCTAGGGAATTCCATTTTTTTTCCTAGAAACTGTTGAGAATTAAGAATTTTACTTGGAGTTGTTAAAAAGTATATATGTCGCGTGGGGCATGCGAAAAGCAGAAAATCTTTTAGAAGTTCCTCATCGGCTAAATTGATAATTCTAGAAACAAAAACAATGATTTGGTGATAGAAACATTATGATTAGAGATAAACCCATTGAGTATGCTGGATAGTAACTATAAATCTATGCTAATAGGAATAAATCAACAAGAAAATAAAATGCTCTTAAAAGTATAATACCCAGGGGCAAGAAAGATGGCATAGAAATTAAGGCCTCGCACACAACTGGCATGGTTCAATCTCTGGAACTGCATTGAGTTCTCTGAGCCCCTCTAGGAGTGATCCCTGAGTGTGGAACAGGAATAAGCCATGAATATTTCCAGGAGTGCCCTCTGACCTCCAAACAACCCCCCCCCCAAAAGCATAATGCCCAACAAATGTAGATAGATTGTGAAAGCAGAAAAGTTACATTTGACTACTGGCACTGTGGTTCATGGCACAGTGATCGCCAAAGATGGCTGAGGCTAATGAATGAAGTCACATGACCAAGATGATATTGACATGCTACATGGTACCAGTATATTACAAAGGGGAGAAATGATGACTTTAATGCAGAGAATTGGGTCTCATGAAGGGGGCACCCAGTGCAGAATCAGATGGCTATTGTGTGCTTCACAGGGTGAGGCAGTGAGAAGAGCATGGTGGGTTCCTGTCTGACAAGTCAGGAAGACTGAGGTTGAAAGACATCTTAGAGAACCCAAACCCTGTGATCTTTCCAACAGGCCTTGACCTAAAAGCTGGAACAAAATGAAGAACTGATTTAGAGAAAGAAGGCTAAAAAGAGAAGACAACTGTATCAAAATCTGTTCCCCAATGACATTTGGGAGTAAAAAAGGAAATCCACCTTGCTGAGACAATAGGTGAAACCTGAATGAAGTTTTTGAGTTGGATGGGAATGTTGCATCATGTGGTGTTTCTTGTTTTTGATCTTTTTCTTTTAATAATATCTTTATTTATTAAAGATAAATAAAGCTGGAGGTAGGGCATTTGCCTTGCACATGGTAGATCCTGAACAGATGTGGTGCAATCCCCAACATCCCATACGGTCACACAAGCCAGGAGCAATTTCTGAGCACAGAATTAGGAGGAGTAACCCCTGAGCGTCACCAGGTGTGGTCCAAAAAACAAAATAATAATAATAATAAATATTTTTATTTAAGCACTCTGATTACAACCATGATTGCAGTTGGTTTCCAGTCATAAACAGAACATCCCCCTTCACCAGTGCAATATTTCCACCATCAAAGCCTCCTATCTCCCTCCTCCACCACTCCTGCCTATATGCAACACAGGCATTCTACTTCTCTCACTCATTTGGGGGGAGGGGTCATACCTAGTGACGCTGAGGGGTTACTCCTGGCTATACACTCAGAAATCACTCCTGGCTTGGAGGACCATATGGGATGCCAGGGATTGAACTGAGGTCCCTCTGTGTCAGCCGCGTACAAGGCAAATGCCCTACCACTGCTCTATAGCTCCGTCCCCTCAAACTCTTTTTTTCTTTAATACACTTTACAGTATTTAAGGGCCATTGAACTACATATAGTCTACTCAGATAACAGCAAGTGATGTTGTGTATTGCTAAATATAGATAAATGAATTAGCACACACCTAGAAGAGAGAGTAAATGCTGAGAAATATTAACAACAAGGCAATCTGGGTGAATGGGGCAGGTTACAGGAATTCTTTGGATTGAACTCACAAGTTCGCAGTCAGTTTGAAATGATTTCCAAACAAATTATATTTTTAAATATAGAGGATAAAAAGAGTAACTTAATCATCTTTCTTCCCCAAGGCCATTTCAGCTCCCTAAGAATAAAGCTCTGTCTCTGTTCCTGCTGTTATCCTTGGCATAGCACAAGGCTCATGGAGATCCCGGATGCAAAGTTGCTGGCATGCAGGCCACACGGGCTATAACATGTGACAGAGTTGACTGCACAGTTGACATTCTTGCACTTTACAAGTTTCCATGGATGGAGTGGGAAGTAATATGATAGATTAATTAAGGATTTCAGTTGTCTTCATAAACCCCTATGGTCTTTACCTTGATTGCTATGGGGAACAATCATCGTTAGAGGGAGGATAAAAAGGTGGGGGAACAGAGTAGAACAATAGTGCTGTTTTATCTCTGACGTTGGCTGGCCTACTGAACCTGCAAATGTCTGCTGACCATCTGGGGTTGAGAAACAGCCATTCCCTCGGATGGTCTAGTTGATTCAAGCCTGCTGGTACGTGCTGCTCAGCATTCAGTGACATTTAAGTTTGCTGTTGTCAGTTTTGATCAACTGAACTATTAGTTTTGATTTTCCGTTAACAAAGTACACACTTAAGCTATAAAAGCACCTTTACTGTTGAAATTCCTGCAGAAATAATTCTGTTATACAATAATTCTGTTATACAAGTTTGAAATACTCGGGCTTCTCATCCCTTTTGTTCCTTTGAAATAATTGTTTATGCAACACAATTTATTGATGCTTTCTTTTCCCCAAGACTCTAGTGCTAGGCTGGAGCACTTCAGAAGCACAGACTCAGTGCTGGAAGAAAATTTTGAGGTTGTCTAGTACATTGTGTCCAATCCAAGCAAAAGGCTGACTTCTGTATCTTGGACCAGGGGGTGCAGCTTTGAGGAAAAGATTCAACAGAAAAAAAAAAGACTGAAGCACAGATATCACCCTAGACCCCTAAAGGTACAGGCAGTAGCCAGCCAAAAACATGTCTTATTTAGTTATAAGCCTAATAGAAAATACAGGACTAAAAATGCACTCAAATCTTCCTTCATGCAGAGTTCTACCAACACCACCATAATGGGGTCTGAATCTCCCTCTAGTAAGGGGATCTTGGCTCAGTTGAAGATGTGGTATTTGTTCCCTGTCACCCCTCCTCCGTCGTGGCTCTCCCTATCCTTGATGTCTATGCAACCAGAAGGCCAGGCTATGAGGCTTATTTCTGAGGCAGCTTGGAGAGGTGTAAGAGGCCCCAGCTTCGCCCCCACCAAGGGAGTGCTGTGACTGTCACTTGCCCAGAGTCTCTTTGATGGCTTTGTGCTCCATGCTATAAATAAATGATTTTGAATGCTTATCTGCTTCCCTCTGTCTGCTTTTCAAGTTATTTTTGGGTGACAGGCCTCAATGTGATAGGTGGGGGCCTGCATTATTGAAAACCAGGCATGCCTTGTCAAAGGGAAATAAGGTCAGAGCACACAGGGATGGACAGCCAGGGGGTGTTGAGCTTGTCTTGCCATTCCAAGTTAGATGTCCCAGGCTGTCAATAGGCCTGCACTATGATCCAAGCTCCCCCCTAAGCTGTCCTCTCCTTGAACTTTGTGCCCATAGAAACTGGTTCCACTGGCACTGAGTCAGGAATCTAGGAGATGCTTTCAGGTCTACTGGGTGGCCTGAATTATTTTCCTCCTTGGCATTTCAGTTTGGTAGCCTTAACAGTACTTGCCCAGACTGCCCTGTTAGCACACCATTAGTAGGTGGAATTTCCTCTGCTCCTATGGTGGCCAGCTCTCCTGCTGAGGTCTCAGGATTGCAGTAAGTTGGGGCTCAGACAAATGCCCACCACCCCTCTCCCTGCAAGGCACATTTCTTGGGTGATTCAGCTGTGTTCTTGAACAAGTGTTCAAGTTATCAAGACACCCTAAAAGAGAAATGCAAGAGTAAACTCTGAACAGAAGTAAGTGTGGCCAACCCTCCCCCAAATCCCCTCTCGAAAGAAAGAAGGAAGGAAGGAAGGAAGGAAGGAAGGAAGGAAGGAAGGAAGGAAGGAAGGAAGAAAGAAAGAAAGAAAGAAAGAAAGAAGAAAGAAAGAAAGAAAGAAAGAAAGAAAGAAAGAAAGAAAAGAAAGAAAGAAAGAAAAAGAAAGAAAGAAGAAGAAAGAAAGAAGAAGAAAGAAAGAAAGAAAAGAAAGAAAAGAAAGAAAGAAAGAAAGAAAGAAAGAAGGAAAGAAGAAAGGAAGGAAGGAGAAGGAAGGAAGAGAAAAAAAGGAAGGAAAGAAAGAAAGAAAGAAAGAAGGAAAGAAAGAAAAAAGAAAGAAGAAAGAAAGAAAGAAAGAAAGAAAGAAAGAAAGAAAGAAAGAAAGAAAGAAAGAAAGAAAGAAAGAAAAAAGAAAGAAAGAAAGAAAGAAAGAGAAAGAAAAGAAAGAAAGAAAAGAAAGAAAGAAAGGAAAGAAAGAAAGAAAGAAAGAAAAGAAAGAAAGAAAGAAAGAAAGAAAGAAAAAGAAAGAAAGAAGGAAAGGAAGAAGAAAGGAAGGAAGAAAGAAAGAAAGAAAGAAAGAAGAAAGAAAAAAGAAAGAAAGAAAGAAAGAAAGAAAGAAAGAAAGAAAGAAAGAAAGAAAGAAAGAAAGAAAGAAAAAAGAAAGAAAGAAAGAAAGAAAAGAAAGAAAGAAAAGAATAGGAAGAAAGAAAGAAAAGAAAGAAAAAAGAAAAAGAAAGAAAAAAGAAAGAAAGAAAGAAAGAAAGAAAGAAAGAAAGAAGGAAAGAAAGAAAGAAAGAGAAAGAAGAAAGAAAGAAAGAAAAAAGAAAAAAGGAAAAAAGAATAAATCATGGAATCCATAACCTCACTTGGCCTTGAGCCATGGCTTCCCCAAGGAGATAGAAAAAGTTCTTAGGCTCTGAGCCTCACTTTCCCCACCACAACAACTATAACTCCCCAAAGGAAGTTAAACCCTTACTTTTCCCCCCAGAGAACCCTTCTTAGCCCTGCTTCTCTTCTCAAACACTGCCAGAGCTTATCTCCCTCAGGGTCTCCTTCAAGTTCACATGTCTCTTCCAAAAGATATTTGTCCCTTTAGCCATTGGTTGCAATTTTTGAAGCTTTCTGAGTTGAAGCAAAGAAAATTGCTTCCCTATATCAGCTGCTTTATAAACTACAGGGGTGCCACTACCTCAAGAAAATGTCCATAGCTCTGGGAGCCAGTCATCTTTCTTTGGCGATACTGTGTTCTCCATGACTCTGACCTGGATAGGTCATATTACCATTGGAATATGGCTGGGCTCTGGTCTCAGGCCTCCAAAACCTGACCACATGTCCCCTTTTGGGATTCCCAGCTGAAGTGGCCATTGCTGTTGCTAGCATTGCTGGCAGCTTCCTTGGCAGGACGCCCTGTTCCTGGCCAGCTTGGGGGTGGCTCGCCATCAATCTGTCGCCAGCTGTATCCTCACCTTCCCTGCCCCTCACCTCATCCTTCCAGCTTGGCTCCTTCTCAGGACCTTGCCTGCGTTTCACCCTTCAGTGCTCTGCGGCAGGTTGCAATTAATAATTTTAAATGGTCACCAATTTTCCTCAGCCTTAGGCGATAATGGAGATTTAGGTCTAAATGAAAGTTTGCTGATTTAGAAGCATTGGCCCACTAATTGTTGCTGAAGTGTGTTTGCTCTTAGCAGGCCCATACCTTCCTGTCCCCCCCCCCCTCCACCTTCTCCTTCTGTCTCTGGAAGGGATAACCCAGTGTTTCATAATCCAGGCCATATGAGGGGACATAGGAGAAGTCTGGATACACCTGTGTTACTAGTTGGAAAGTGTGAAGTTACCCACTGTGGACCTGAGTGGGGGAAAAACTAGAGCCTGTAGATTCTGGAATCTATAACAAATGGGGCACCCTTCCACATCCAAGAATTACCTAATCCCAAAGGTCAATAACGCTGAGGTGAAGAAACTTACACCTCATTCTGGATCCATTGATGGAGGGAGGTTGACGTTGGTGGTGGGAAGGGCCCTGACACACTGTATATCTGAAATTCCACTAGGAAGGACTCAGGAGATCATAAGAGTTTTAATAATGTATAATTTCAAACTCTGCATCTTAACCATTCCCAGGCTGCTCCCCAGAAACCTTTCTTGATGCAGTATCCAACATTCTCTAAAGAAGACTTTGAGGCTTTTGTTTCCAGAGATCTAGTCATCTGGCAGTATCCTAGATGTTGTTCTTAGGTGTTCTTGATCTGTTTTTGGTCAGATCATAATGTTTTTGTGGAACCTGAATTCAAAATCAGAATTTGCAGCAGGTCCTGAAAATTGTAAGATAGGTTAACTCTAGTCCCTATTCCAGGATGGCAGTTTTCAGGAAGGGAACTGAGTGGGATCCCCCCTCCCATAGTACTGCTTAGAGTTGTGTTGATCACAGTCACAGTCTCCAACCTTCCTGTCACTCTCTGCTCTGTATCCCCAGAGAAATGGCAACATCAAATACGGGCTGAAATGTTCCTACAGCATGCACCATTTTTTTTTTTTTACTTACATAGACAGTGGGCATTTCATTGTCTGCAGCCTCTATTCCAAAAGTGCTGCTACCAGGACCAGTTAAAGACTCAGTCCCCCATAATGTCTGCCCTGCAGAAACCCAAGAGTCTTGGAAATATGGGGAAAATGTGCCCATGGGTCCCAGCTCCAGTTGGAGATGAACCTCATGGCAAACAGGTGCCCAAAGTCCCACATCAAACTCACCATTGTAGAGATGCAAAAGCAAAATGTTAAGCAAGTCTCAGACAGACATCTACCCCATCCTCAGAGCATCTTCAGGGTGGTTGACTATGAACCCCAGACTTTAATGTAGGCTTGCTGCTTGCTTTATTAACAAAGTTATTTAAGAGGCAGTAAGGGCCGATTTGGGAGCTGCAGCCCATGGTGTGTAGGTTACTGGGGATCTAACTGAGGATTTCCATATGCAAGACATGCCCTCCAGTTTTTTGAGTTACCTCGTGATGATGGTTAATAAAATATTATTGGCATATTTACCTGCTGTCTGGGGTCACTTTCCTGCTCTGCTGTCAGAGCTGAGTAGTTACTTGAAGACTTTATGGCTTACAGGTACAAAAATAATGTCTGATTCTTCACGAGAAGTTTGAAGATCCCTCTTCTGACATGGCAGCCCTCCAGATTTGAGTTTGCAAAGTATGTTTTTTTGTTGGTTTTGTTATATTTTGTTTGGGAGACACATCTGGCAGTGCTTAAGGCTTACTCTTGGCTATGCGTTCTGAGATTATTCTTGGTGGACTCAGGGCACTTTATGTTGTACTAGGAATTGAATATGAGCCAACCATAAGCAAGAACCTTAACCCCCTACTCTCTCTCTCTCTCTTTCTCTCTCTAGCACACAAAGCATGCTTTTGATCTTCTCAGAAATCTTATACCATGGGATTGGCAAGAACTGTCAAAATTGATTTTTGAGGAGCTAGAGAGATAGTACAGTGAGCAAGATACTTGCCTTGCACATACCTGGCCAGGGTTAGATATATGGCATTCTATATAGTTCGCCAAGCACTTCTAAGAGTAATTCCTGAGTGCAGATCCGGGATAACACTGAGCATCACTGGTGTGTATACACACACACATATTTTGGGCTTCAGCTGGGTGCCAGGTACAAAGCTCTGGTCCCCTCCGAATCTTTTCTCAGACTCTTGTGAAGAAATTAAATTTTTGTTTTTTGTTATTTTAGAGTCATATCCACCTATGCTAAGGAATTTGTCCTTGTTTTATGCTCAGGAGTCACTACTGATAGTGCTTGGGGGAACCCTAGCTGGTCTGGGGATTCAAACCAAGGTCAAGTGTGTGCAAGGGAAGCGTCCTGCCTACTGCACCACCTTTCCAGCTCTTGGAATTATTTTAACTTTAGTGGATACAAAAGTAGCTAAGAGAGATTTGGCGACAGCCCTAAGGTCATCCCTGAAATCAGTTGACTCTGTGCCAAGCATCTCACATGGTCTCCACCTGCTATACAGTATAACGTATGCGTTTATAGTGGGGCTTTGCCCCAAGTGGCACTCCCTGAACCCCTGCCCCAGAAACGAAAATAACACTACAACCTTCACTACCCTGTTACTGGCAGTCTCCAAAGATAGAGAACAGTTGCACTAGAAACAATCTGGTCTATGTCTTTTTTTCCCCTTTCTCCAGGATATTTAAGATAACACAAACTATTCAGCAATGTCTCTTTGAACTGTCTCTCCCGATCAGTATAGTTTTAAGTGCAAAGTGATACCAGGATTACAAGCCTAGCACTTCTTAATCCCAACCATGGTGGAACTGGAATGACAGAGCTAAGATCCAGGGAGAGAGTTGGTAATTGCAAAAGAGGACAATGAGAGAGGGGTCTAAGCTGAGGAGTGCACATCCCAGTGGCCATCATGCAGACAAGCTCCAATAAAGCAGGTGAATGTATGCAGTCATGTTTCACTGCCATGTTTCACTGCAAACTGCCCCGTAGCCTGTGGAAGATAATGGCTACAAAGATTCAAGGATTTGCAATCCATCCCATCAGAATGAGTAGTGGAACCTGCACATTTCTGCATAATATTAGGTATTGCATTTACTCCCTACACTTGAGCTTTCCAGGTGCAGCCACATGTGTCTTGGCATGTTTATTTCATGGGAGGGAACTGAGTTTACTAAACCCATGCATTCAAATGACTTGTGTATATGTAGGAATTGAATGCCAGGTACCAGGAAGAAGTTCTGACACCAAAACAGTTAAGCCTGCTATGGAGTTTGAGGTCCTTCTATTTTGGATTCATTGTCTGCCTGATGATGAGGCAGGCCCCTGTAGATGCTCAGTGAATGTAAACTTGACTCTGACCTTTTAATTGGGTATAGGGTTTATATAGATGTGAGTGTGTTTGAATATATAAAATGTCGATGTACATACACATACGAATATTGTTATAGGCATATTCTATTAAGTATAAAGTCAAATGCAAATGTCATCTTTTCCCCAGGTTCATTAATGTCATCAATAAATATTAAATGTTTACAGCATGGATTTTTTTTTTGCTTAAATTGCAAGAATAAGCTGATATGAGAGAATAGGATACAGGCAGAGCTGATACATACAACAACTTCCAACTGAGTGGCTGTCAGAAAAGACTTACCAGGTAATGCAGGAATGAAGAAAGGGGCAAAGTTGGACAGCTTAGAGTTGACCTTGCTACATTCAGTAGAGGCTGGGGTTATCTTTGATAAATGGCAAAAGTAAGCTAGGGGCAGTCAGCTGAGCATTGACTTTAAAGTTTTAATTGGGAAGGCTAACAAGATAGCTCAATACACTGGAGTGCAAGCTTTGCATGCAATTGACCCAATTGGATCCTTAACATTGCATGGTTCCTCAAGAACCAATCTTGGAGAAAACTCTGAGCACTGCTGGGTAAGCCCTCTAAAACAAACAAACAAACAAACAAACAAACAGATTCAATAGGAGTTGAGTTGTGAGATAGCTTTGTTGGACATGGCTGTTATTCAGTACTGTCATCTGAGCAATTCTGAGGGTCCTCTACAAAGCAAGGTAGGCAAATTCTGCTCTTCTAGGGCAGTATCTGTGGAGGAAAGAACTACTGGCTTTCCCTAGCCAGAGGCTGTGCCTCCCAGTCCATCTTGATGCACGTTTCCAAGTGGATTCCTTGGGCGGGCGGTTGAGAGACAGTGCACAGCAAAAAAATCTCCTCTCTTCCCACTTGTATGCAAGTATGAAGTCCCTCTATAGTGCCAGGTGCCCTTTGTCTCTTGAGGATTGGGTAACCCCTCACCTCACTGCCCCACAACACAGTTCTCAGGATTTTTCTATGTGACAGTAAACCCTGTCAAACCAACAAACCAACCCACTAGAGATCAAGTTGGAAGGCCAGATGTGATAAGAAGCCACCTTTCTGACCAAGCATCTCTCTCTGTCTCTCCTCTTTCTCTCTCTCTCTCTCTCTCTCTCTCTCTCTCTCTCTCTCTCTGGCAGGATGCCTGGAGAGTCTGACATGATATAAAACAAAATAAAATAAAACAGCTTCATTATCTGGCAGAGAAAGATGATTAAACGAGTCTACTTTGTGTCCTGATGGGCTGTCTCTGAGCTGGGTGTCCAATATTACTTTCTGTCTGAATTAGGGCGACAGGATGAACTGTCTGTGGGTTAATTAGTTTCTTGGAAAGTTATTCATTTCTCCTACTGTCCTTTTGAAGGCACAGAACATTTGAGACTGAGTCAACTCTCGACTTCTAGCTGATGTGGTCAGAACAAAAGATGAATCAACCCAATGTCCTATTGCAGTCAGTTAGGTGGGTTCTTTGCCTTCTTCTGCAGCTTTGCTACCCACTATTCAGAGAGCCTCCACCAGCATGGTGTTAGGTGGGTCCACAGCTGCTTACCATGGATTCTGCCAGAGGATGAAGGAATTTTCCATTGAACTTGCCCTTCTCATTCCAACTTCTCACCATATCCATCAATATTGTCCTGACTGGACTATTTGCTCACACAGCCAGGGAGTCACCTGGGATTCTCTGCCTGTGTGTCCTCGTCACAGTAAACCTACACTCCTTTTTCTGCCACAATCTGAACCACAGGTTTCTTGCTCCTGCAAATTAAGGTCCAGAGTACAGGGAAGCTCTGCCTTTTTGCTTCAGAGGTGAGAAGGAATTATGCATGTTTGTGGATTCCATTTTTTGTTGTTGTTGCTTTGCCCTTTTCAATGTTATTTTAGCCACTTTACAAATGTGTTTTTCCTGCATCGACCACATTAACAATTCCTCTGAGGCAAAACTACATCTTATTATATTGAACTTTAAATACCCCATACCCTACTCACTTCATACTTGAATGGTCAGATGTTCAAGGATATGCTCATCCCCACAAAGCAAGGAGTATAGTGAAAGCCACCAAGGACCAAGAGACACCCATTCCCAACCCATCGCTGTGCATTGGTCATTCCATTCTACCTTGTCATTGCTTCCCTTTACACATCCATAAACGGAACAATGGGGGCCAAGGAGAGAAGTCAGGGGGTTCTGTCTTGTATCCTCAAGCATCTGAGTTCAATTCCAGTTACCACATGGTCCCTAGGAGAACTCTCAGTTCCAAAATTTCCCGATTGGCTTCTGAACTCCCTAAGTATCTACTGAAAGGCTTCTTAAATTGGAGATAATAGCATCCACCTTGTTAGGTCCTTGTGATAGTCACATGGATGGTGTCATATGACAAAGAAGGGGACCAGACACATGGGAAATAAATGCTGAGTGTTTGCAGTGCTTGCAGCCCCTAAGCACAGCCTGTGTTCCTTTACACGAGTCTCCAATTTCCCTCTGGTAAGTACTCTTGGCTAGTGAGAGGACAAGGCTGGAGAGGGCCCAGAGGGTCTTGGGTCTTGCTCCCTTTGCAGCACAGAGAAGGAAGTGCTCACAGACCCAAAGCAAAGCCTGGAGAGAACTTCAGAATGGCACAAAGACTTCCAGCTCTGCCTAAGGACTCCTCCTCCCAGCTGAGTTATTGCTATTTACTTTGCCATTCAGCCCCCTCCTCAGGCTTCTGACACCTATCTGTCCTTCTGGATATGTCACTCTCCCTCAAGTCCACTCTAGCCAGGACCGCGGAAGCTTTATTACTTGAAAAGAAAAGAAGCATGATTCAGCAATGTTGGGACCTGATTAAAATTCTCAACCAATAAATGTTTCTATTAAAAAGTTTCTTTATTTAAAAACAAATAAGTGTTTTTATTTAAGAACATTTCTCTTTCTCTAACAATGTAATCAGGTGTGGGAGGTGATAAGAGACAGTGAAGGGAGGCCAAGGGGGATATTATTTAATCAGGCTGTTAGTACAATACCAGTAGCTCCTGCTGATGAGGTGTGGGCATGGACATTAGTTAGAAATGAAAGCAGAACTGAAGTCTCTTTGCTGCTAGTGACATGGAGCACTGTTGCTCCAGCTTAGCATAGCCCCCGACAGGAGGCCAACATCTGCAAAACAACCTTCTGTCCCCGTGCCAGTTGGACTCCAGAGAAACTTGCTTTCTTCTGGCTGTCCAGTCATGAACAACTGACCGCAAAGACACTTGGTTTTCCTAGAGCCACAGGTGGAAGGCAGGAGGCAGGAAGAAGGAGGGTGGGAGAGGAGGCAGGGGAGGAAGAGGCAGCAAAGCTTCTTTGGGGGATAAAAGAAAAGATGGAGCTTTGAAAACAAAATAGAAGGGCAATTTCTTCCCTCCCCCTTTGCATGGAATCACTTTCGACTCCATAATGTCACCGTGGTCTCTTTTTCATCAAAGCTGCCCTAATACTCCTTCCATGCATGTTATTTGATGTCATTGTTATCAGAAAGACAAGGCAATGTGAACAGAAGGTGAGAGACGTGACTGTCTGGCCTCAACAGCTGACATTGCTAGCTCTGGACTTAGCAGTGCTGGCAGGGGAGCAGTTGAGGTGCCCAGGGCAGTTCCTCGTCTGTTCCTATGGCTGCTGCTGCCTTTCCCCCTGCAGCGTCCTGAACACATTTCTTCCTTCCAATAGACGGCAGGCAGGTGGCTTATTTATCTTTGTGTACTAATCACTGGAATAATGCCGAGCAAAGAGATAGTTCTCACAAAGGTTTGTTGAGTGATGAAATAAATAAAATAAATAAATAAACCAAGCAGAATTTTCAAAGCTATTTTCTCTCCCTAAGATTCATCTTTTTATGAAACGCATGCTCCCAAAACTTGCTAAGGAGAACCAGGGGCAAAATCTTGATGCTACTCAGCCAACCAAGCCGCACATTTCAGCTTTGGCCTGCTACTCTATTCAGACCCAGTGGGGCTCAGAGGGCCTCCCAGGCTATACCTTGTGGGGCTCAGGGGACCATGTGGTGCCAAGGATCAAACTGAGGTTGATTAACTGCATACAATTAACTGCATACAATTAACAACAATTAACTCCTGTACTATCTCTTTTGTCCTGGCTACTTCTTCTTGTATGTTTTTTGGTTTTGGTTTGGTTTGGTTTGTTGTTTGTTTGAACTACACCCAGTGGTGCTCAGGATTTATTCCTAGCTTTATGCTTAAGGGTCATTTCTAGTGGGATCGAGACAACAGCATACTGGAGATTTAGCCAGGTTGATTACATGCAAGGCAAATGGCCTACCTCACTATTGTTCTGGTCCCAGTATATTGATGTTTTCATCAATTTGATCATTTGAGAGAAAGGTATTGAACTTGAGAGAAAAATATTGGACTTGAGAGAAAAGAACTGTAAAAAAAAAAAAAGCCAATGTCAAGTTTCTTTTTTGTTTGTCTATTTTCAGTTTTGGTTTTGGGCCATACTTAGCTATTCTCAAAGCTTACTCCTGATTCATCAGTCAAGAATCACTCCTGGAAGGCTCAGGAGACCATATGAAGTATCAGGGAAAGAACCCAGGTTGGTTTCATTCAAGGTAAATGCCCTGCGTACTCTCCTATCACTCCAGTCCCTTGTCTCTCTTCTTAACATTATCTGGCAGTTCTCTTAAATTTTTAGTACCTGAAATAAATTGGAAAGCTGGTTTGGCTGAAAATGCTCAGATCTCCATGAGCACAGTAAGATTTCTATGTAATTTCTTCTAGAGTGGTCCTGTTTCATAAACTAATAAATGTTTGTACTTAAGTTCTTGGTAGATTCTTAGGATTTAGAAACACAGAAGTATTATAGACTACATGATATTATGGTGGAATGAGCTCATCCTCTGAACACTCCCTCTGATGCTAGGTGTAGGAAGTAATTGGTGGACCAATTTTTTGTATAGTTATTCAACCTGACTTTATCTCAGAGCTTCCTGAGCTTTGGCCTAGGGCCAAGAATCTTCCAGAAGCATAAAACAAAAACCAAAAGGAGAAGGTATCACCACCATCCTGCTGAATAATCTAATAATCTAGTGTCCATCAGAAGAGTCTATTAGGACAAGATCCACTTATTAAACTAGAAGCAATGGTTTCATTCGCAAACAACAATTCATTAGTCTAAATGGGTCTGAATGTCATCCCCATCCAAGGATGCACCAATTAATTACAGCACAAAGCTGAAAGGGAAAAATAAATACAACTTCTAAGACCTAACCATCTTTTCTCAGTCATGCTATATAAATTTTCCATGTTTCCAAATGCAGAGCAGGATTATTGATGGCCTTAGATGTGAAGCTGGAAAGGACTCTCAAGCGTGGGGGGATTTGACACAGGATGGTGGGTTTGGGATTGCGTATCTGCAGAAGCAAACGGGACTATTTAGTTCAGGTTGGAGGGCTGGACTACAGTTAAAAAAAATATGAACAATATTGGCCCACAGACCATACTTTGAGGATCCCCTGTCCAAGACTGAGAGGAGGAGTTGAGAGACAGAGAGAAAGAAAGGAGTCAGAGAGGGTGGCTGTATATTGCGCACATGCACACTGCCATCTCAGGACAAGCCAGCTGCTAAGGAGGACAGGCAGTAGCCTGATAAATGGGCCTGATAAATGTCCTCAGCAGGCAGCAGTTTAAGAACCCCTGATCTATATATTTATGTAATAATAATCTTTAAAAAAGCACCTGGATCTATGGAATTACTTTTTCCCTTTTTTTTTAATTTTTTTTGGGGGGTCACACCCGGTAGTGCTTAGGGGTCACTCCTGGCTCCACACTCAGAAATCGCCCCTGGCAGGCATGGGAGACCATATGGGATGCCGGGATTTGAACCACCGTCCTTCTGGACACAAGGCAAACACCTTACCTCCATGCTATCTCTCCAGCCCTGGAATTACTTTTTTCTTACTATACTATCTATCACATCTTTAGTGAGGTAACATACATAGGCCAAAGAATTGCTTGGTTTGGTTTTCCTTTATTTTTTTGTTTTGTTTTTTAGCATCCTATGATACAGTAGTTGATGCTTCCAAGCTGCTGAAATGTTCTTTACCAAAGATAGCTGAGGTTCAAACTAGTCTATGAAAATTCTTTTCTCCAAGTTTTCTTTTTGTGGGAACACACCCAGATATGCTCAGAAGTTACTCCTGGCTCCACACTCAGGAATAATTCCTGTGCTTGGAGAACTATATGGGATTCTGAGGGTCAAATCTGGATCAGCTGCATTCAAGGCAAGGCAAGAGAGCCTTCATCCACTATAGCTATTTTTCTAGGCTCTCCAAGATATTTTTTTTATCAACTAATACCCCTTAAAGCATTCTAAAACAGAGAGCCCTAAACTTGTTTACCTTCCTTTCATGAAAAAACATCCCTCAGATTTTCCCTTTGATGCCTACCTTTTTTAACTGAAAAGGAGAAAGCCACCCCCAATTGCATAGTCAGCTACAGCACCAACCTAGAAACATTTCAGTGTTCTTCGCATGCCCCCATGTCAACAGTATCAACTTTAGGAAGTCATGTTATAGGACAATGGTTTTAAGCACTGAATTCATTGGCAGTGGCATCTATAGCATGCTTATTAACTGTGATCTTTGGGTTCAGTGCTAGTCCCCACAGACAAAAAGGTTGTAACCACTGCTCCAGAAGATGCTTCCTGCTACATACACCTGATCAGAGATCTTAACAGCTTGTGGGGAGTGAGATTAAGGTTGAAAGGGTTGGTTTTAAACTGATAATGTTAACAGAGCATTGCTGGTTAAGGGACCAGGGTAGTGGGGCTGAGTTAAACTGTTACCTCGGGTTTAAAGGATTTTATTAAGTTTTGTGCGAAAAAAAACCACAATGGTCATTATTGGAGGTAGAAAAAGAATAGTGAGCTTCGGGCCTGGGAGGGCCTTCCTCCCTTCCTGGAGCAGGATTTTCAGCCGGCACGGGCTGGCTCCTGGCAGACCTCCGTATGTGCCAGGGGCCTCTTGGCCCAGCCTAGGGTAGGGGGGCCCGGACCTGGGTCACCCGACCCCCTCTCCTCCTTTCCTCCGGATCTCCAGGTGGGTTCCTGGGAGGACCTAATGGGGCACCCTGGGTTTTCCCCACTCCCAGGCCAGCTCCACAGATTGGCTTAGGGGGTGAAGTTTGATCTGGGGGGTGGCAGATAGCTGCTCAGTTATACTCAGGCTGTCACTGGCAATTTCATACCAGTCTACATGTTGCAAACATGTACTCCTCCCAACCATCAGTACCCCAGATTTACCCTTCTTAACTTCAGTAACACACAGTTCTAATCTCAGACCAAAGACATACAGTGGATCTAACAATCCCAGAACTATTTAGAAGGACATAAATTGAACACATATTGAACACATATATCTTTTGAATATTTTATGTGTATTTTCTTTAACAGCTGTAACTCTCTATATATTCTTCTACCATGATGTTTCTATCCACTTTTCATCTTGTCTTTTCTTTGTAAGCTGTTCAGTAAGGATTGTTGGTGGAACTGTCCCTCAGTTTAATGCCTATGATTGAACTATGTCATGGAAATTGCTGGTCTTGTTCCTATTGCCTCCAGATGGGCTGATAACGCTTCATGGCATTGATCCTTGTTTGCATAGACACATTAAAATGGGAAAACACTATACATACAGATAAGTTCTTATCTAATAAATCTCAGTACAATGTACCTTACACCCTGAACATTGATATAATGACCTGGCACAGGCCTCAGAAGAATGGGCATCCTCCATTCACGCCGGAACCAGGCAAGCTATCTACGAAACATCCAAGGTCTTTTATAGCAACAGCTGGAAGCAGTCCTCTACCAGGAAAGACACTACCAAGGGTCTGACATCGACCTCCTAAAAAGAGACTTCCGTTTACACTGAGAAGACTTGACAACAACAATGACCTGCTCTACAGGACATGGTTCTCTCTAATGCCCCTTAAGTGTGAGGTGAAGTGAGAGGATGCTCTGCACCATCCTGACTGCAATATGGGATATACAGTCTCCAGGATCTTTAATACAGAAGCATGATACCAACAACAGAGACTATGTGAGGAATGGAGGTGTATTGCCACTACAGACGATGACTTGGATTGGACAAACTAGTTTGCCTGGAGCCTAGAGTCAGTCCTGTGCCAGGAAACTTCAGGGGTAGGGTTTCCTTGTATTTAGACCATAATTTTTCTTTCCATGTCCCTTATATTTTGGTGGGCCTATGCAAACAAATGTCACTCTAACACCATTTTTTACTATGTTCCCTTGACTCCAATCCTTAAGAAAAACAACCCACTAAAACTTTTGAGGTTAACTTAAACTAGTAAGCATGTGCATGGAACTAGATAAATGTACTTTGCCCTCAATGTTTAAGGAGTTACATAAGTCTAATGTCTTTAGATTATATTGTGTGCTGCTAAGAAATAGTATGTACTACAACTGGGGATTTGAGGGACAAAGTAATTGTATTGTACATGGGTTCAGTTTTGTTTTTCTTAATGTTCTTTGGCTGAAAGTTCAAGGCTGGGATATCATCGATGGGACTACCGAGAATTCTGTTTATGGGTGATTGTGCTTCCACTGTAACTTTACCCTGTCCTCTTTCTTTGCATCTTTGTTGTCATAATTAAAATAAAATAAAAAAAGAAAAAGAATAGTGAGGCAGGAAGAGCATGATCATGATCATATTCCCATGATAATATCATGATGAGACTCTGATTTCCAGTGAAGGTGATAGAAAAGAAGATTTCATCCAAAAAAAGAAGGAAGAAGGAAGGAAGGAAGGAAGGAAGAAAGGAAGGAAGGAAGGAAGGAAGGAAGGAAGGAAGGAAGGAAGGAAGGAAGGAAGGAAGGAAGAAAGAAAGGAAGAAAGGAAGGAAGGAAGGGAGAGGAAGGAAGGAAGGGAGAGGAAGGAAGGAAGGAAGGAAGGAAGGGAGAGAGAGAGAAAGAAAGAAAGAAAGAAAGAAAGAAAGAAAGAAAGAGAGAGAGAGAGAGAGAAAGAAAGAAAGAAAGAAAGAAAGAAGGAAAGAAAGAAAGAAAGAAAAGAAAGAAAGAAAAAAGAAAGAAGAAAAAAGGAAGAAAGGAAGGAAAGAAGGAAGCAGGAAGCAAGGAAGGAAGATAGAAAAGAAAGAGGAAGGAAGGAAGAAAAAGAAAAGAAGGAAGGAAGAGAAAGAAAAAAGGATGGAAGAAAGAAAAAAGAAAGAAGGAAGGAAAGAAAGAAAGGAAAGAAGAAAGAAAGAAGGAAAAGGAAAGAAAAAAGAAAGGAAGGAAGGGAAGAAAGAAAGAAAGAAAGAAAGAAAGAAAGAAGAAAGAAAGAAAGAAAGAAAGAAAGAAAGAAAGAAAGAAAGAAAGAAAGAAAGAAAGAAAGAAAGAAAGAAAGAAAGAAAAAAGAAGAGAAAGAAAGAAGAAAGAAAAAAGGAAGAAGAAGAAAGAAAGAAAAGAAAGAAAGAAAGAAAGAAAGAAAGAAAGAAAGAAAGAAAGAAAGAAAGAAAGAAAGAAAGAAAGAAAGAAAGAGAAGAAAAGAAGGAAGAAAGAAAGAAAGGAAGAAAGAAAGAAAGAAAGAAGAAAGAAAGAAGAAAGAAAGAAAGAAGAAGAAAAGAAAAGAAAGAAAGAAGAAGAGAAAGAAAGAAAGAAAAGAAGAAAAGAAAGAAAGAAAGAAAGAAAGAAAGAAAGAAAAAGAAAGAGAAGGGAAAGAAAGAAAGAAAGAAAGAAAGAAAAGAGAGAGAAATAAAGAAAGAGAGAAGAAAGAAAAGAAAGAAAGAAAGAAAGAAGAAAGAAAGAAGGAAAAGAAAGAAAGAAGAGAAAGAAAGAAGAAAGAAAGAAAGAAGAAACGAAAGAAAGAAAGAAAAGAAAGAAAGAAAGAAAGAAAGAAAGAAAGAAAGAAAGAAAGAAAGAAGAAAGAAAGATAAGAAAGAAAGAAAAAAGAAAAGAAGAAAGAAAAGAAAGAAAGAAAGAAAGAAAGAAAGAAAGAAAGAGCCTTAAAGCAAATGATCAGACAATGGAAAAAATCCTTAAAGACTGTGAGCTGATGAAAATAGAAGTCTTTGATAAACTCAACAGAAACAGCATAAAGTGTAATAAGATTTTTTTTTTTTTGCATTTTTTTCATTATTAGTAAACTTTGATCTGTAGGCCCATTTTATAGGCCTTTAGACCCCGGATGGGTTACAGGTTTCTTGAGCAAAAAAGAGCGAAGAATGGAAAGTTTTAACAACCTCTTTAGATGGCAGCTGCACAGCTGAAGAGGCCCGAGGAAGGGAAAGCGAGCCGGCATAAAATGAACATCTATTCCACACCACGTTCTCCATATGTGTTTATTCATTTGACATTCAGAGCAAGCCTGCGCTGTGCTATTATTATCTGTTTTCTAATGAGGCGATAGAAGCACAAAGAGGTTCACTCCGGACCACACTCAGCTTAATCAAGCCAGATGGGTAGAAGTCTACCTCCCTCTCAACATGAGCCCCATTATGGAAGCAGAAGAACTAGAAATCTAGGTCTGTCGTTCTGCTCCACAGATGACTGGGAGTGGGTGCTGGAGATTTCACATGGAACAGAGAAACTTCCTGGAAAGGGTAACTTGGAGAGGGATAATAGGGATATGCAATGGGGGTATTGATGTGAAGGCTCCAAAATGGCCTTCTGTGCGGGGGTGGCATTGCAGGTTGTAGTGCTGGGATGCACAGTATGTTACCTACAAGCCACACTAAAATTTGTGGTATTGGAAGGAAAGAAGGGAGTCCTAATGCAGATGTCCCCCTTAAAGTGGTGACTTTCTGCACCAGTAATTGTCTGTTCCTGCTGCACCAGGGAAGGTAGAAGTTTGGACCCTAGAGTCATCTCTTAAACACTAGGCTTGTTTTTACTAGTCAGTGACTGGTCGCAAACCACTCCTTTCATCCCCTACTGTCCTGGCCCTGGGCACCATTGCCCCACCCACCATCAAACAGCCTAGAAACTGTCAAAGATTCAGGAAAGATCTACAGGGCCCACTCTTTGCAAATCTAGCATCTCCATAGAGTCTTCAGATTCCTACATGTCTCTCCTATCCTTTCCCCATCTGGAAGCCACCTGCCGTCTCTAACTCTCATTATATATCTGGCTGTACCCCTAGTAGATGCCATGCCATCAGCATCATTGTTGTCATAGCTGGCATCATCTGAGGTAACATCTTGCTCTGAGTACAGTTTACTCATTAATTTGATGTTCTCATAAATCCTAAAGGCTGGATTAATACTATTATTTTCCACTTCCAAGGGAAAAGACCTCATGAGGTACAAGTGACTTGAGTCACTTTCCAGTTGTTGCTCTGTGGCAGAGTGGTGAGAGAAGGTGCTAGGAGTGGAGTATGAGGTCATCTTCCTGGATCCATATTTGATCATCATACATGAGATCTAACTAAAGCTTGGTGGATCAAAGAAAAGAAGAGTGGAGTTGGGGTTCCTTAAATGTCTTTGGCTCTAGTTCCTATCTATCTTGTTTACTTTCTTACCTTCTTTTCTGCCATCTGGTCCACTATGCTGCTTAGCTCCAATTCTAGTCTTCTGTAGAAAACATTCATGTTTATCTCTACATCCCATAGGAAATGGTGCATAATGGTCACAGGAGTGATAGCAGTGGAGCAAATGGGCATCAAGAGGGTTCATGTAGCTTCAAAAGGGTATGTAGCTCTTAGTCAGGGCAAGGGAGACTGCAATGCAGCCAATGTGGACCAGAATGTCTATTGTCTTCAGATGTTACATCAAGTCTGGTGGCTTCTTGAAAAATGGAAGATTTGTACTCCACAATTGCATTGAAGGATTAGAAGAGCATTTTTAGAGGTGCTTGGGATCTGGAATTTCTACTGTGGGGGGCCACATTAATAAGTTGAGGCTGCTTCCCAGGTTTCTGGCACCATCTCCTATCATATGTGCCTGCTGACCTGGATTCATCTGTCCCCAGAGAAGGGGAAAAACTTGTTATAAGAGACTCCTGCATGTCTGTTCTTATTACCATGCTCTTTCCTTCTCCCCATCCTCACCCCATACATGCTCTTCCTTCCTCAGTTGGACCCCCACCACAATACATGTGACCACATTCTCCCCAAGATAATTGAAATTTCAGAGAAAAAGGAAAGAAAGGGCCCTGTAGAAGACAACACCAAAATGGAAGTCCACATTCTGAGAGGTAAACAGGAGATAAACTAGTGGATTTGCCAAAGCTGGCGATATGAAACTTCTATCTTCTGTCTCTACATGAGTCAGAGTTAGGTCCCAGACCATGCCCTCACCATTGCCTGTGTCCTGTGCCTTGTCTATTATAGCACCATTCACTAATGCCTCGTCCGCCACATCCACACCCATCAAACACTGTCCACCATCACTCAGAAACTTCGAAAGCTCTAAGACAGGTGATGGCTGAGGAGGTGGAACCTAGGGCTCATCTTTGTGGGAAATGAGAGGACAAAGGCTGTCTCCAAGACAGACAGAGGAAGCTGTATGTTCAGCAAAAGGATACATTGCAAATAGAATCCTTTTGTAGTTTTTGCTCTTCAAACCTGTAGTTCTAGTCTCTCAGTGAGAAAAATACAGGACAAATCTTAATAGAAGGTTTGACCCAACTTCTGATGAATTCTCCTCAAAACTGTGAAGGTCATCAACAAGAAGAAAGTATCTGAAAGACTATTATAGTTGAGGACCCCAAGAAGAGATGAAGTCTTCAGTGTGGCATCCTGGATGGGAGTTGAGGGCAGGAAAAATATATTAGGTCAAACCTAAGGAAACTTGTATAAATAGGAATCTTTCATAATTGGTTCATTAATGTTGACAATGATGCCTACCATAGTAAATGTCAAAAATAGAAAAACTGAGCACAGAGTTACAAAAACTATTATTTTTGAGACATTATGTAAATATAGAAAGTGGTAAAAAATGTTTTAAAATCAAACAAGTCCATTAATGTTTACAGAAACAGCAAGAAAACCTGTAAGGCTTAACTTGATTTTGAGAGGAGGGTTAAGAAGTCTCTGCTAAGATTTCTTTCTTTTTTTTTTAAATTTTCTTTTTTATTTTATTATAATAATAATAATTTTTGTTTTGACCCAACTGGATTACGGACTTAAACACCAAATCCAAAGCCAATGACAACAGAATCAATACTCATTCTATAACAAGTTAGACACACATTCTTAGCCAACACGGGCGGGCAGCTGGCAGGCCTCCGTATGTGCCAGCGGCCCCTTAGCCCGGCCTAGGGTAGGGGGGCTCGGACATGGGTCACCCGACCCCCCTCTCCCCCTTTCCTCCGGATCTCCAGGTGGGTTTCTGGAAGGAGCTGATGGGGCACCCTGGGTTTTCCCCAATCCCTGGCCGGGTCCGGACCCTGGCCTAGAGTGGGGCTTAAATCCCTGTCCTTCGGGCTTGGGAGGGTCTCTCTCCCTTCCTGGAGCAGGATTCTTAGCCAACACGGGCGGGCAGCTGGCAGGCCTCCGTATGTGCCAGCGGCCCCTTAGCCCGGCCTAGGGTAGGGGGGCTCGGACATGGGTCACCCGACCCCCCTCTCCCCCTTTCCTCCGGATCTCCAGGTGGGTTTCTGGAAGGAGCTGATGGGGCACCCTGGGTTTTCCCCACTCCCTGGCCGGGTCCGGACCCTGGCCTAGGGTGGGGCTTAAATCCCTGTCCTTCGGGCTTGGGAGGGTCTCTCTCCCTTCCTGGAGCAGGATTCTTAGCCAACACGGGCGGGCAGCTGGCAGGCCTCCGTATGTGCCAGCGGCCCCTTAGCCCGGCCTAGGGTAGGGGGGCTCGGACATGGGTCACCCGACCCCCCTCTCCCCCTTTCCTCCGGATCTCCAGGTGGGTTTCTGGAAGGAGCTGATGGGCACCCTGGGTTTTCCCCACTCCGTGGCCGGGTCCGGACCCTGGCCTAGGGTGGGGCTTAAATCCCTGTCCTTCGAGCTTGGGAGGGTCTCTCTCCCTTCCTGGAACAGGATTCTTAGCCAACACGGGCGGGCAGCTGGCAGGCCTCCGTATGTGCCAGCGGCCCCTTAGCCCGGCCTAGGGTAGGGGGGCTCGGACATGGGTCACCCGACCCCCCTCTCCCCCTTTCCTCTGGATCTCCAGGTGGGTTTCTGGAAGGAGCTGATGGGGCACCCTGGGTTTTCCCCACTCCCTGGCCGGGTCCGGACCCTGGCCTAGGGTGGGGCTTAAATCCCTGTCCTTCGGGCTTGGGAGGGTCTCTCTCCCTTCCTGGAGCAGGATTCTTAGCCAACACGGGCGGGCAGCTGGCAGGCCTCCGTATGTGCCAGCGGCCCCTTAGCCCGGCCTAGGGTAGGGGGGCTCGGACATGGGTCACCCGACCCCCCTCTCCCCCTTTCCTCCAGATCTCCAGGTGGGTTTCTGGAAGGAGCTGATGGGGCACCCTGGGTTTTCCCCACTCCCTGGCCGGGTCCGGACCCTGGCCTAGGGTGGGGCTTAAATCCCTGTCCTTCGGGCTTGGGAGGGTCTCTCTCCCTTCCTGGAGCAGGATTCTTAGCCAACACGGGCGGGCAGCTGGCAGGCCTCCTTATGTGCCAGCGGCCCCTTAGCCCGGCCTAGGGTAGGGGGGCTCGGACATGGGTCACTCGACCCCCCTCTCCCCCTTTCCTCCGGATATCCAGGTGGGTTTCTGGAAGGAGCTGATGGGGCACCCTGGGTTTTCCCCACTCCCTGGCCGGGTCTGGACCCTGGCCTAGGGTGGGGCTTAAATCCCTGTCCTTCGGGCTTGGGAGGGTCTCTCTCCCTTCCTGGAGCAGGATTCTTAGTCAACACGGGTGGGCAGCTGGCAGGCCTCCGTATGTGCCAGCGGCCCCTTAGCCCGGCCTAGGGTAGGGGGGCTCGGACATGGGTCACCCGACCCCCCTCTCCCCCTTTCCTCCGGATCTCCAGGTGGGTTTCTGGAAGGAGCTGATGGGGCACCCTGGGTTTTCCCCACTCCCTGGCCGGGTCCGGACCCTGGCCTAGGGTGGGGCTTAAATCCCTGTCCTTCGGGCTTGGGAGGGTCTCTCTCCCTTCCTGGAACAGGATTCTTAGCCAACACGGGCGGGCAGCTGGCAGGCCTCCGTATGTGCCAGCGGCCCCTTAGCCCGGCCTAGGGTAGGGGGGCTCGGACATGGGTCACCCGACCCCCCTCTCCCCCTTTCCTCCGGATCTCCAGGTGGGTTTCTGGAAGGAGCTGATGGGCACCCTGGGTTTTCCCCACTCCCTGGCCGGGTCCGGACCCTGGCCTAGGGTGGGGCTTAAATCCCTGTCCTTCGGGCTTGGGAGGGTCTCTCTCCCTTCCTGGAGCAGGATTCTTAGCCAACACGGGCGGGCAGCTGGCAGGACTCCGTATGTGCCAGCGGCCCCTTAGCCCGGCCTAGGGTAGGGGGGCTCGGACATGGGTCACCCGACCCCCCTCTCCCCCTTTCCTCTGGATCTCCAGGTGGGTTTCTGGAAGGAGCTGATGGGGCACCCTGGGTTTTCCCCACTCCCTGGCCGGGTCCGGACCCTGGCCTAGGGTGGGGCTTAAATCCCTGTCCTTCGGGCTTGGGAGGGTCTCTCTCCCTTCCTGGAGCAGGATTCTTAGCCAACACGGGCGGGCAGCTGGCAGGCCTCCGTATGTGCCAGCGGCCCCTTAGCCCGGCCTAGGGTAGGGGGGCTCGGACATGGGTCACCCGACCCCCCTCTCCCCCTTTCCTCCAGATCTCCAGGTGGGTTTCTGGAAGGAGCTGATGGGGCACCCTGGGTTTTCCCCACTCCCTGGCCGGGTCCGGACCCTGGCCTAGGGTGGGGCTTAAATCCCTGTCCTTCGGGCTTGGGAGGGTCTCTCTCCCTTCCTGGAGCAGGATTCTTAGCCAACACGGGCGGGCAGCTGGCAGGCCTCCTTATGTGCCAGCGGCCCCTTAGCCCGGCCTAGGGTAGGGGGGCTCGGACATGGGTCACCCGACCCCCCTCTCCCCCTTTCCTCCGGATCTCCAGGTGGGTTTCTGGAAGGAGCTGATGGGGCACCCTGGGTTTTCCCCACTCCCTGGCCGGGTCTGGACCCTGGCCTAGGGTGGGGCTTAAATCCCTGTCCTTCGGGCTTGGGAGGGTCTCTCTCCCTTCCTGGAGCAGGATTCTTAGTCAACACGGGTGGGCAGCTGGCAGGCCTCCGTATGTGCCAGCGGCCCCTTAGCCCGGCCTAGGGTAGGGGGGCTCGGACATGGGTCACCCGACCCCCCTCTCCCCCTTTCCTCCGGATCTCCAGGTGGGTTTCTGGAAGGAGCTGATGGGGCACCCTGGGTTTTCCCCACTCCCTGGCCGGGTCCGGACCCTGGCCTAGGGTGGGGCTTAAATCCCTGTCCTTCGGGCTTGGGAGGGTCTCTCTCCCTTCCTGGAGCAGGATTCTTAGCCAACACGGGCGGGCAGCTGGCAGGCCTCCGTATGTGCCAGCGGCCCCTTAGCCCGGCCTAGGGTAGGGGGGCTCGGACATGGGTCACCCGACCCCCCTCTCCCCCTTTCCTCCGGATCTCCAGGTGGGTTTCTGGAAGGAGCTGATGGGGCACCCTGGGTTTTCCCCACTCCCTGGCCGGGTCCGGACCCTGGCCTAGGGTGGGGCTTAAATCCCTGTCCTTCGGGCTTGGGAGGGTCTCTCTCCCTTACTGGAGCAGGATTCTTAGCCAACACGGGCGGGCAGCTGGCAGGCCTCCGTATGTGCCAGCGGCCCCTTAGCCCGGCCTAGGGTAGGGGGGCTCGGACATGGGTCACCCGACCCCCCTCTCCCCCTTTCCTCCGGATCTCCAGGTGGGTTTCTGGAAGGAGCTGATGGGGCACCCTGGGTTTTCCCCACTCCCTGGCCGGGTCCGGACCCTGGCCTAGGGTGGGGCTTAAATCCCTGTCCTTCGGTCTTGGGAGGGTCTCTCTCCCTTCCTGGAGCAGGATTCTTAGCCAACACGGGCGGGCAGCTGGCAGGCCTCCGTATGTGCCAGCGGCCCCTTAGCCCGGCCTAGGGTAGGGGGGCTCGGACATGGGTCACCCGACCCCCCTCTCCCCCTTTCCTCCGGATCTCCAGGTGGGTTTCTGGAAGGAGCTGATGGGGCACCCTTGGTTTTCCCCACTCCCTGGCCGGGTCCGGACCCTGGCCTAGGGTGGGGCTTAAATCCCTGTCCTTCGGGCTTGGGAGGGTCTCTCTCCCTTCCTGGAGCAGGATTCTTAGCCAACACGGGCGGGCAGCTGGCAGGCCTCCGTATGTGCCAGCGGCCCCTTAGCCCGGCCTAGGGTAGGGGGGCTCGGACATGGGTCACCCGACCCCCCTCTCCCCCTTTCCTCCAGATCTCCAGGTGGGTTTCTGGAAGGAGCTGATGGGGCACCCTGGGTTTTCCCCACTCCCTGGCCGGGTCTGGACCCTGGCCTAGGGTGGGGCTTAAATCCCTGTCCTTCGGGCTTGGGAGGGTCTCTCTCCCTTCCTGGAGCAGGATTCTTAGCCAACACGGGCGGGCAGCTGGCAGGCCTCCGTATGTGCCAGCGGCCCCTTAGCCCGGCCTAGGGTAGGGGGGCTCGGACATGGGTCACCCGACCCCCCTCTCCCCCTTTCCTCCGGATCTCCAGGTGGGTTTCTGGAAGGAGCTGATGGGGCACCCTGGGTTTTCCCCACTCCCTGGCCGGGTCTGGACCCTGGCCTAGGGTGGGGCTTAAATCCCTGTCCTTCGGGCTTGGGAGGGTCTCTCTCCCTTCCTGGAGCAGGATTCTTAGCCAACACGGGCGGGCAGCTGGCAGGCCTCCGTATGTGCCAGCGGCCCCTTAGCCCGGCCTAGGGTAGGGGGGCTCGGACATGGGTCACCCGACCCCCCTCTCCCCCTTTCCTCCGGATCTCCAGGTGGGTTTCTGGAAGGAGCTGATGGGGCACCCTGGGTTTTCCCCACTCCCTGGCCGGGTCCGGACCCTGGCCTAGGGTGGGGCTTAAATCCCTGTCCTTCGGGCTTGGGAGGGTCTCTCTCCCTTCCTGGAGCAGGATTCTTAGCCAACACGGGCGGGCAGCTGGCAGGCCTCCGTATGTGCCAGCGGCCCCTTAGCCCGGCCTAGGGTAGGGGGGCTCGGACATGGGTCACCCGACCCCCCTCTCCCCCTTTCCTCCGGATCTCCAGGTGGGTTTCTGGAAGGAGCTGATGGGGCACCCTGGGTTTTCCCCACTCCCTGGCCGGGTCCGGACCCTGGCCTAGGGTGGGGCTTAAATCCCTGTCCTTCGGGCTTGGGAGGGTCTCTCTCCCTTCCTGGAGCAGGATTCTTAGCCAACACGGGCGGGCAGCTGGCAGGCCTCCGTATGTGCCAGCGGCCCCTTAGCCCGGCCTAGGGTAGGGGGGCTCGGACATGGGTCACCCGACCCCCCTCTCCCCCTTTCCTCCGGATCTCCAGGTGGGTTTCTGGAAGGAGCTGATGGGGCACCCTGGGTTTTCCCCACTCCCTGGCCGGGTCCGGACCCTGGCCTAGGGTGGGGCTTAAATCCCTGTCCTTCGGGCTTGGGAGGGTCTCTCTCCCTTCCTGGAGCAGGATTCTTAGCCAACACGGGCGGGCAGCTGGCAGGCCTCCGTATGTGCCAGCGGCCCCTTAGCCCGGCCTAGGGTAGGGGGGCTCGGACATGGGTCACCCGACCCCCCTCTCCCCCTTTCCTCCGGATCTCCAGGTGGGTTTCTGGAAGGAGCTGATGGGCACCCTGGGTTTTCCCCACTCCGTGGCCGGGTCCGGACCCTGGCCTAGGGTGGGGCTTAAATCCCTGTCCTTCGGGCTTGGGAGGGTCTCTCTCCCTTCCTGGAACAGGATTCTTAGCCAACACGGGCGGGCAGCTGGCAGGCCTCCGTATGTGCCAGCGGCCCCTTAGCCCGGCCTAGGGTAGGGGGGCTCGGACATGGGTCACCCGACCCCCCTCTCCCCCTTTCCTCCGGATCTCCAGGTGGGTTTCTGGAAGGAGCTGATGGGGCACCCTGGGTTTTCCCCACTCCCTGGCCGGGTCCGGACCCTGGCCTAGGGTGGGGCTTAAATCCCTGTCCTTCGGGCTTGGGAGGGTCTCTCTCCCTTCCTGGAGCAGGATTCTTAGCCAACACGGGCGGGCAGCTGGCAGGCCTCCGTATGTGCCAGCGGCCCCTTAGCCCGGCCTAGGGTAGGGGGGCTCGGACATGGGTCACCCGACCCCCCTCTCCCCCTTTCCTCCGGATCTCCAGGTGGGTTTCTGGAAGGAGCTGATGGGGCACCCTGGGTTTTCCCCACTCCCTGGCCGGGTCCGGACCCTGGCCTAGGGTGGGGCTTAAATCCCTGTCCTTCGGGCTTGGGAGGGTCTCTCTCCCTTCCTGGAGCAGGATTCTTATCCAACACGGGTGGGCAGCTGGCAGGCCTCCGTATGTGCCAGCGGCCCCTTAGCCCGGCCTAGGGTAGGGGGGCTCGGACATGGGTCACCCGACCCCCCTCTCCCCCTTTCCTCCGGATCTCCAGGTGGGTTTCTGGAAGGAGCTGATGGGGCACCCTGGGTTTTCCCCACTCCCTGGCCGGGTCCGGACCCTGGCCTAGGGTGGGGCTTAAATCCCTGTCCTTCGGGCTTGGGAGGGTCTCTCTCCCTTCCTGGAGCAGGATTCTTAGCCAACACGGGCGGGCAGCTGGCAGGCCTCCGTATGTGCCAGCGGCCCCTTAGCCCGGCCTAGGGTAGGGGGGCTCGGACATGGGTCACCCGACCCCCCTCTCCCCCTTTCCTCCGGATCTCCAGGTGGGTTTCTGGAAGGAGCTGATGGGGCACCCTGGGTTTTCCCCACTCCCTGGCCGGGTCTGGACCCTGGCCTAGGGTGGGGCTTAAATCCCTGTCCTTCGGGCTTGGGAGGGTCTCTCTCCCTTCCTGGAGCAGGATTCTTAGCCAACACGGGTGGGCAGCTGGCAGGCCTCCGTATGTGCCAGCGGCCCCTTAGCCCGGCCTAGGGTAGGGGGGCTCGGACATGGGTCACCCGACCCCCCTCTCCCCCTTTCCTCCGGATCTCCAGGTGGGTTTCTGGAAGGAGCTGATGGGGCACCCTGGGTTTTCCCCACTCCCTGGCCGGGTCCGGACCCTGGCCTAGGGTGGGGCTTAAATCCCTGTCCTTCGTGCTTGGGAGGGTCTCTCTACCTTCCTGGAACAGGATTCTTAGCCAACACGGGCGGGCAGCTGGCAGGCCTCCGTATGTGCCAGCGGCCCCTTAGCCCGGCCTAGGGTAGGGGGGCTCGGACATGGGTCACCCGACCTCCCTCTCCCCCTTTCCTCCGGATCTCCAGGTGGGTTTCTGGAAGGAGCTGATGGGGCACCCTGGGTTTTCCCCACTCCCTGGCCGGGTCCGGACCCTGGCCTAGGGTGGGGCTTAAATCCCTGTCCTTCGGGCTTGGGAGGGTCTCTCTCCCTTCCTGGAGCAGGATTCTTAGCCAACACGGGCGGGCAGCTGGCAGGCCTCCGTATGTGCCAGCGGCCCCTTAGCCCGGCCTAGGGTAGGGGGGCTCGGACATGGGTCACCCGACCCCCCTCTCCCCCTTTCCTCCGGATCTCCAGGTGGGTTTCTGGAAGGAGCTGATGGGGCACCCTGGGTTTTCCCCACTCCCTGGCCGGGTCCGGACCCTGGCCTAGGGTGGGGCTTAAATCCCTGTCCTTCGGGCTTGGGAGGGTCTCTCTCCCTTCCTGGAGCAGGATTCTTAGCCAACACGGGCGGGCAGCTGGCAGGCCTCCGTATGTGCCAGCGGCCCCTTAGCCCGGCCTAGGGTAGGGGGGCTCGGACATGGGTCACCCGACCCCCCACTCCCCCTTTCCTCCGGATCTCCAGGTGGGTTTCTGGAAGGAGCTGATGGGCACCCTGGGTTTTCCCCACTCCGTGGCCGGGTCCGGACCCTGGCCTAGGGTGGGGCTTAAATCCCTGTCCTTCGGGCTTGGGAGGGTCTCTCTCCCTTCCTGGAACAGGATTCTTAGCCAACACGGGCGGGCAGCTGGCAGGCCTCCGTATGTGCCAGCGGCCCCTTAGCCCGGCCTAGGGTAGGGGGGCTCGGACATGGGTCACCCGACCCCCCTCTCCCCCTTTCCTCAGGATCTCCAGGTGGGTTTCTGGAAGGAGCTGATGGGGCACCCTGGGTTTTCCCCACTCCCTGGCCGGGTCCGGACCCTTGGCCTAGGGTGGGGCTTAAATCCCTGTCCTTCGGGCTTGGGAGGGTCTCTCTCCCTTCCTGGAGCAGGATTCTTAGCCAACACGGGCGGGCAGCTGGCAGGCCTCCGTATGTGCCAGCGGCCCCTTAGCCCGGCCTAGGGTAGGGGGGCTCGGACATGGGTCACCCGACCCCCCTCTCCCCCTTTCCTCCAGATCTCCAGGTGGGTTTCTGGAAGGAGCTGATGGGGCACCCTGGGTTTTCCCCACTCCCTGGCCGGGTCCGGACCCTGGCCTAGGGTGGGGCTTAAATCCCTGTCCTTCGGGCTTGGGAGGGTCTCTCTCCCTTCCTGGAGCAGGATTCTTAGCCAACACGGGTGGGCAGCTGGCAGGCCTCCGTATGTGCCAGCGGCCCCTTAGCCCGGCCTAGGGTAGGGGGGCTCGGACATGGGTCACCCGACCCCCCTCTCCCCCTTTCCTCCGGATCTCCAGGTGGGTTTCTGGAAGGAGCTGATGGGGCACCCTGGGTTTTCCCCACTCCCTGGCCGGGTCCGGACCCTGGCCTAGGGTGGGGCTTAAATCCCTGTCCTTCGGGCTTGGGAGGGTCTCTCTCCCTTCCTGGAGCAGGATTCTTAGCCAACACGGGCGGGCAGCTGGCAGGCCTCCGTATGTGCCAGCGGCCCCTTAGCCCGGCCTAGGGTAGGGGGGCTCGGACATGGGTCACCCGACCCCCCTCTCCCCCTTTCCTCCGGATCTCCAGGTGGGTTTCTGGAAGGAGCTGATGGGGCACCCTGGGTTTTCCCCACTCCCTGGCCGGGTCCGGACCCTGGCCTAGGGTGGGTCTTAAATCCCTGTCCTTCGGGCTTGGGAGGGTCTCTCTCCCTTCCTGGAGCAGGATTCTTAGCCAACACGGGCGGGCAGCTGGCAGGCCTCCGTATGTGCCAGCGGCCCCTTAGCCCGGCCTAGGGTAGGGGGGCTCGGACATGGGTCACCCGACCCCCCTCTCCCCCTTTCCTCCGGATCTCCAGGTGGGTTTCTGGAAGGAGCTGATGGGCACCCTGGGTTTTCCCCACTCCGTGGCCGGGTCCGGACCCTGGCCTAGGGTGGGGCTTAAATCCCTGTCCTTCGGGCTTGGGAGGGTCTCTCTCCCTTCCTGGAACAGGATTCTTAGCCAACACGGGCGGGCAGCTGGCAGGCCTCCGTATGTGCCAGCGGCCCCTTAGCCCGGCCTAGGGTAGGGGGGCTCGGACATGGGTCACCCGACCCCCCTCTCCCCCTTTCCTCTGGATCTCCAGGTGGGTTTCTGGAAGGAGCTGATGGGGCACCCTGGGTTTTCCCCACTCCCTGGCCGGGTCCGGACCCTGGCCTAGGGTGGGGCTTAAATCCCTGTCCTTCGGGCTTGGGAGGGTCTCTCTCCCTTCCTGGAGCAGGATTCTTAGCCAACACGGGCGGGCAGCTGGCAGGCCTCCGTATGTGCCAGCGGCCCCTTAGCCCGGCCTAGGGTAGGGGGGCTCGGACATGGGTCACCCGACCCCCCTCTCCCCCTTTCCTCCAGATCTCCAGGTGGGTTTCTGGAAGGAGCTGATGGGGCACCCTGGGTTTTCCCCACTCCCTGGCCGGGTCCGGACCCTGGCCTAGGGTGGGGCTTAAATCCCTGTCCTTCGGGCTTGGGAGGGTCTCTCTCCCTTCCTGGAGCAGGATTCTTAGCCAACACGGGCGGGCAGCTGGCAGGCCTCCGTATGTGCCAGCGGCCCCTTAGCCCGGCCTAGGGTAGGGGGGCTCGGACATGGGTCACCCGACCCCCCTCTCCCCCTTTCCTCTGGATCTCCAGGTGGGTTTCTGGAAGGAGCTGATGGGGCACCCTGGGTTTTCCCCACTCCCTGGCCGGGTCCGGACCCTGGCCTAGGGTGGGGCTTAAATCCCTGTCCTTCGGGCTTGGGAGGGTCTCTCTCCCTTCCTGGAGCAGGATTCTTAGCCAACACGGGCGGGCAGCTGGCAGGCCTCCATATGTGCCAGCGGCCCCTTAGCCCGGCCTAGGGTAGGGGGGCTCGGACATGGGTCACCCGACCCCCCTCTCCCCCTTTCCTCCGGATCTCCAGGTGGGTTTCTGGAAGGAGCTGATGGGGCACCCTGGGTTTTCCCCACTCCTAGGCTGGCTACAGAGGTTGGCTAAGGGGCTGGAGATTGATCTGGGGGGTGGCAGATAGCTGCTCAGCTATACTTAGGCTGTCACTGGCAATTTCATACCAGTCTACATTTTGCAAACCACGCGGGGGCTAGCGCCCCCACGTGAACATATGCTCCTCCCAACCATTAGTACCCCAGATTTACTCTTCTTAAGTTCAGTAACACACAGTTCTATTCTCTGACGAAAGACATACAGTAGATCTAACCAATCCCAGAACTACTTAGAAGGACAGAAATTAAACACATATTGAACACATATATCTTTTGAATATTTTATGGGTATTTTCTTTAACTGATGTAACTCTCTATATATTCTTCTACTATGATGTTTCTATCCACTTTTCATCTTGTCTTTTCTTTGTAAGCTGTTCAGTAAGGATTGTTGGTGGAACTGTCCCTCAGTTTGATTCCTATGATTGAACTATGTCATGGAAACTGCTGGTCTTGTTCCCATTGCCTCCAGATGCACCAATAACGCTTCATGGCATTGATCCTTGTTTGCATAGACACATTAAAATGGGAAAACACCATACATACAGATAAGTTCTTATCTAATAAATCTCAGTACAATGAACCTTACACCCTGAACATTGATATAATGACCTGGCACAGGCCTCAGAAGAATGGGCATCCTCCATTCACGCCGGAACCAGGCAAGCTATCTACGAAACATCCAAGGTCTTTTATAGCAACAGCTGGAGGCAGTCCTCTACCAGGAAAGACTCTACCAAGGGTCTGACATCGACCTCTTAAAAAGAGACTTCCGTTTACACTGAGAAGACTTGACAACAACAATGACCTGCTCTACAGGACATGGTTCTCTCTATTGCCCCATAAGTGTGAGGTGAAATGAGAGGATGCTCCACACCATCCTGACTACAATATGGGATATGCAGACTCCAGGATCTTTAATACAGAAGCATGATACCAACAACAACAGAGACTAAGTGAGGAATGGAGGTGTATTGCCACTACAGAGGATGACTTGAATTGGACAAACTAGTGTGCCTGGAGCCTAGAGTCAGTCCTGTGCCAGGAAACTTCAGGGGTAGGGTCTCCTTGTATTTAGACCATAATTTGCCTTTCCAGATCCCTTATGTTTTGGTGGGCCTATGCAAACAAATGCCACTTTAATACCGTTTTTTACTATGTTCTCTTGACTCCAATCCTTAAGAAGAACAACCCACTAAAACTTTTGAGGCTAACTTAAACTAGTAAGCATATGCATGGAACTAGAGAAATGTACTTTGCCCTCAATGTTTAAGGAGTTACATAAGCCTAATGTCTTTAGATTATATTGTGTGCTGCTAAGAAATAGTATGTACTACAACTGGGGATTTGAGGGACAAAGTAATTGTATTGTACATGAGTTCAGTTTTGTTTTTCTTAATGTTCTTTGGCTGAAAGTTCAAGACTGGGATATCATCGATGGGACTACCGAGAATTCTGTTTATGGGTGATTGGGCTTCCACTGTAACTTTACCCTGTCCTCTTTCTTTGCATCTTTGTTGTCATAATTAAAATAATAATAAAAAAATTAAAAAAAAAAGAAAAAAAAAAAAAACAAGTTAGACACAGAGGGGACCACTTATACTAGCAGCTCGGGGGTCAAAGGAGAGGGATATGGGCTGCATACTGGGAACAGGGGTGGAGGGAGGAGAAAATTAGTGGTGGGAATTCCCCTGATTCAATGTCACTATGTACCTAAAATATTACTGTGAAAGATTTGTAATCCACTTTGGTCAAAACAAAAATTATTATAATAATAAAATAAAAAAGAAAATTAAAAAAAAGAAGTCTCTGCTAAGATTCTTAACCATTCATTTGAACGCAGCACCAAATCTTCAAATTGAACATTTAATTCCAAATGGCATTGGTTTGGCAAACCCCCCAAGTACCTGACAGACACCAACCAAGGCAAATCTATCTCTGGAAGAGTACAATTTATCTAAGAATCTCCCCAGATGAAGTTTCAAGAACAAAAAACGTATTATCAAAATTTACAGAAATCAGGCCCAAAGAAAAAGCACAATAGGTAGGGTGTTTGCCCAGCTCAAAGCTGACTCAAGTTTGATCCCTGTTATCTCAGATGGTCCCCCAGCATGGCCAGAAATGATCCTGAGCTCAGTGCCAGTAGTAACTACTGGGCACTTCTAGAGTGGCCCAAAATGCCAAAAAATTTTTTTCATTCACAAAAAAAAAATAATATGTTTGAAGCACAGAGAGCTAGCAGTAAATTCATAATCCTAAATGTTTTATATAAAAGCATTATCAGACATGAGCTATAAAATAAAATATGTGTTTAAGATGCTTTAGAGGTAACAAAAGAAAGAAACTTGAAAATAGAGAGGTAACAGAGCCCATGGTAAAATGACAAAGCATATTTGTAAAAGATTGATTATAGCTTCCATGGAAAATATAATTTAAGCCCAAAATTCAATGGATGGAAAAATAGTAGCTTCAATGCAATTGCAGGAGGATTTTGTGAAATAAAAAGTAGATTTAGAATGTAGTTCAGAAAAATAGAGATAAACTGTTTGAAAGAGTCATGAAGAATACGTTGAGAAATTGTATTATCTACCTAATTTGAATAAAGAAAAGGTAATAACAAAAAAAAAAGGTTAATGGCTAACAATCTTCCAGAACTGACACAGAACTTTAAACATCCATTGCAGGCAGTCCAATAAATGTCCATAACTGATAGAGGGCTCTAAACATTCATTTGGGCAGTGTAGATTATATCAAACTAAATTCTCCACTAGGAAAAGTAGAGTGAAGCTGTTAAGTCCCCCAAGTCAAAGAGGGGAAAAAAGGTCTGATAAGACATAAGAAGATTTAAGGCAGACGTGAAAACAGAATTTATTCTTGGAGAGATGGGAAATGACTCAACTGGGCTTTTACAGTACTTTACAGTACTCAGTAAACTTTATTTTCATTTTTAAATTCTGTGTAATTATTACATGAGTGTATTCACTTTTCATAGACTCATGCACAAATTTTCTGACTTACATACTTATTTTTTTTATTAAGACTGTTGTGAATTGCAAGTCTTTTAAAGTTGTATTTCAGGCATATAGTAACAGTCCCACCACCAGTGTTGACCTTCCTCCACCAGAGTTCCCCACATGCATTCCATATCTCCACCCTGGCCTACTAGTGTCACAGATCTATGGTTTGGGTCTCTTGATTCTATTGTTGTTGACTTTGACTTGGGTATTTATATCTGACCTTTTTTTTCTCTCAATATTCCTGAGACCACTTGGCCCCTGGGTCCAATCCACATTTTTTTTCTTTTCTCAATTTGTAGGAAGGCACATAGAAATATGAGGCAGAACAAAATAAATCAAGTTTTAAGAGTCTATGAAAATGGCAGGAGCCCCTATCTAGAAGATATAATAAAAATAAAATAAAATAAGAAAAAGGGGGACAGATGTGACAAGTTTTGTTTTGTTTTGTTTTGTTTTGTTTTGCAGAGATGCAGTAAGTATTGGGGAATTAGAAAAGAAATTCCCTTGACCTAAGAGATACAGAGTGTTTTACCCATGAAGCACACTGTCATAAGACCAACTATCATAAGACCAAGTACAGGCACCAGCATGTTGGTTGTCCAACCCCAAGGTCTTTTGGTCCCAGAGAAAGTTCTGATCAGTCTCGGCTGTCAAAGTCAGTCTTCTGTAATTAGAGATCTTGGTGTTTTGCACAGACCTTCGGATGGAGCATCTTCTGATTTCATCTACCATTTGGTGGTGAGATAGTGCAACCTGCCCTTAGATCAAGTTATTGCTGTTTCCTCCTCATCAGGGTATCATATGAACCTACCCTGGAGCAGGTTGGTGCCAGGGAGGCATTCGAGCCTACCTCTTCCAAGGTGAGTTTGATTCCTGGTGCTGGTGCTAAAAACTGTGCCAGTTCCAATGTTGGGATATGAACTCAAGGTTGAATGGTCAATGTTCAATCAATTGAGGCCTTAGTCAAGAAGACCCTATAACAAATGTTCAGGGTGATAGGTGCCCCTGCACTATAAAATTTATGAATTCCTATCCCTATCTGATAAGAACTTCTTTCTACATGTAGGATTTCCCTGTTTGAGTGTGCCCATGCAAAAAGAAACAATGCCACATTGTCAATGACACACTTTGTCTTGGTGCATATGAGGGTAAAAATAACAAAACAAAACAAAAAAGAAAAGGTAAACAATCTCTATAACCTCTTTTTAGCCTCATATCCCAACCAAGACTTTTCTACTAGGATATTTTACTAAGCAGGTCCAAAAAAAAGGGATGGGGAAGTTAGCTCCAAATATGGAAATAGATAAGGAAACGTAGCTACAGAAACATACAAAGGAAATATAGATATCCCCTTTAAGTCTTTTGAGATATTTGGGGGCTAGGGTAAAAGCCAAAGCACATTTTGCTCTGGAGTCTGAGAAATGGTTTGCAGAAGTAAGGTCTCAGGTAGTGTCCTCGAGCTGAGGCTCTCTAGGTAGCCAAATCCTGTAGCAAACAACAGTCCACAGTAGGGGTAGGTGGGAAAAGGGGACCATTTAAATGAGTCTGCAGTGGCTGCAGCTTCTTCTGGGGTAGACATGGTGGGCTGGGAGGGTGTCCTTTCACTTTGGGAATCAGTAGGCAGCTTGCTGGGGTAGAGGAAAGGTTACAGTTCCTGAAAAGTTAAGAACTGAGGGTAAGGAGGGTTAAATAGGGGAGATAGTGGGTCAGGGTTGAGGTGGTGAGAGGATAGGAGACTATAAAGTAATAGATGGGGGTAGGGATATTATATAATAGGAACTATATCAATATAGGCAGGGATTATGCGCTATACAAATTCAACAAACCTAGAGAACTCTACCACATACACTCATAGACACACAAATAGACAGACATTGGAGATCTATTCATAGGTTAGAGTTGAAGGACTGACCCTTATAGGTCAGAACACTTAAAAAAATGAGGACAGCACTTGGGGGCAGATTTTCCAGTTTCTAGGCAATTTATTGATGGCAGATATAAACTTTGCTAGATAAAAGCTTCCGGGGTTAGATTGTGCACAGAGCATTCTTAGAACAATCATAATTTTCATGTCTAGGGTGCTAAGCAATATGATGGTGAGCTCTGTAAGAGAAGTCTACCCCATTGTATATTTTCTACCATGCCTCAAGCATCCAGATTCCTTTCCTGGAAGCAAACTGAAAATGTGGACATTATGATCTAATAGTCCACTAGCTTGGTTTGAAAAACAACAGCAGGGCCCGGAGAGATAGCACAGCGGTGTTTGCCTTGCAAGCAGCCGATCCAGGACCAAAGGTGGTTGGTTCGAATCCTGGTGTCCCATATGGTCCCCAGTGCCTGCCAGGAGCTATTTCTGAGCAGACAGCCAGGAGTAACCCCTGAGCATCGCTGGGTGTGACCCAAAAACCAAAAAAAAAAAAAAAAAAAAAAACAAAAACCAAAAAAAAAAAAAACAGCAACAACAACAAAACCCAAATTGTAAAAATGTAGTCAATGAATGGGGCTTGTCTATGGTGTGTAGTTGCCTATTTCAATGGTCTCTGTGGATGTAAGCATTAGATTGCACTTTTTTGTATGGAGCATACCTGGCTGTGTTTAGGGATTACATCTAATTACACTCAAGGATCACTCTGCATGGACTCTATTTATATAGGGTGTTGTGGATAGAATCTTAGTCAGTAAGGCAAGAGCCTTACATGGTGTACTATCTCTCCAGCTCCAGCATAAACACTTTAAAATAAAAGACTATGTTATACTATGCATATATTTTAAGTCTTATAAGAAAGACATTACATTTAAAGGAATGCTAATTAGACTACTGGTTGGCTTTTCAATAGTAAGAGCCAAAGTAAAAAAAAAATAGCTGAACAATACTGCTAATGTTCTGAGAAAATGGCTTGAATTTCATACCTAATGAAACAATTTTTGGAGAATAAAGGTAATATAGCTACATTTTCAGACAAATAGCTCCCACTAACAGAAATGCTAACGTCTGCACACTAAACAGAAGGAAAATTATCCCAAATAAACTAAGAGAAGGAAAGTTAAAATTTTATATTGGTGGGGCTGGAGAGATAGCATGGAGGTAGGGTGTTTGCCTTGCATGCAGAAGGACGGTGATTCAAATCCCGACATCCCATATGGTCCCCCGAGCCTGCCAGGAGCGCTGCCAAGTGTGACCCAAAAACCAAAAAAAATTTTTTATATTGGAGATATATTGATAAATCTAAGTAAATGCTGAATGAATGAAGGAGCAAAGTTCCTATGGTGAGGCTACAAACAACCATAATCCAAAATACTAGATAAAAATAAAATATTAACTGGAAAAAGGATGATGAGAATTTAAGCATGATAAGGTCCTTAAATTTGAGTAGAGAAAAGAGACACTGTCTAATTTTCAACATTGTTAAATTAATTCTGTTTATTAAAATATCTAGAGCAACCACTAACGAATAAACATTATAAAACAAAATGTTCAAACCAGCCAAGGGGAAAAATGAAAGTATAATAATATTTAAATGTACTCCAATCAATCTAAAAGACAGCAAGTAGAGAAAAAAATGAGAAACAGAAAACCATCACACAACAGGAAAATGACAAAAATTAATTTAAAGATATCAGCAACTAGTAAATATAAATTGATAGATGCTTCAGTTAAAGAATTGCCACACTAGATTTTTTTTCAGTGCAAGCAATCCTTAAAATTGTAGACACAAAAATTGAAAGTAAAAGTTTAAAAACATGAAAAAAAGATAAACTGGAAAAATACTAGTTGTAATAAAGCTGGTGTGACCATAATAATATCAAATTAAATGAATGCTAAATAAAATATTAGCTATATATAGAAAAATGATTGCCAGACAATTTCAAAACACTGAAAAGATAATTGTGATTAAAATTTGTATATATTTACCAAAGTAGTGTCAAAATTAAATAATATTTAAAACAATCTTTAAAAGACTAAAGTAGCTTTGAATTTTAATTAATTAATTAACCATTTAATCAACATCAATGACATATATCATTAAATGCCAGCATGCACATAAACTTTATCACTAAGGGTCAGGAGAGCTAGTACATGGTTTAAGGCATTTACCTGGCACTTGGCCAACCCTGCTTCAAAATCATGCACAGCATGTGGTTCCTGGAGCAATGCTAGTAACCCCTGACTGAACACAGACCCAGGTATGACTCTTTTCCCAGCCATCCCCAAATAGTTCTTCATAAAATTGACTCCTTTCACTGTGGCTCCCCTCTGCCCTTCTTCTAAAGTACAGATATAAGTCTACTTATTTAATTATCTTATTAAGCATTGGCGTTACAATGCCCATAATACAGTTGGTTTTATTTTCACAGTTACCAAGTAGTTTGTGATTAAGTTTCAGTTATACAATGTACAACACCCTCCAGCAGTTTCTCTCCCATCTTCCCTGATGCTCTCTCCTTTGCCTGCCCCTATGGCAGACATTTTTCTTCTCTCTCTTTTTTTTAAAATCTTTCTTCCTTTTTTTCCTTTTAGACACTGTGGTTTGCAATGTTACTGAATATCATTTTAATCTCCTTTCAGCATCTAGTTCTTGTCCAAATTAATTATTTCCAATTATCATTGCTATAGTGGTCCCTTCTATGCCCTAACTGCACCTCCCTGCTATTTGTGGCAAGTTTCCTATCATGAACTGGTCCTCCTGGCCCGGTCTCTATTGTCTCTGTTGTCCTTGTCTCTATTCTCTCTGTATATTAATAACATACTATCTGTTTTTTAGTGTCCCACAAATGAGTGTGATCATTCTATGTCTATCCCTTGCCTTCTGACTTCATGATTTATCTTTTTCTAACTATTGCATAGTATTCCATTATATAAGTGTACCACAGTTTCTTTATTCACTCATCTATTCTTGGGCACTTGAGCAGTTTTCTGGCTATTGTAAATAGTGATGCAATGAACACAGAAGTGCAGAGACCTTTTCTGCCTGTGTTTTGAGTTTCCTAGGGTGTATTTATAGGAGTGGTATCGCTAGATCATATTATATAAAAAACATAAGCAGAAAACTCCATATCATTGAAGCTAAAGGCATCTTCAAGGATATAGCAGCATTTACCAAGCAAGTGGAAACAAAGCTAAACAAATGGAACTACATTAAACTAAGAAGTGTCTGCACCTCAAAGGAAATGGTGACTAGGATACAAAGCTGCCCAATACCTCTCTGATAAGGGGTTATATCTAAGATATGTAAGACACTGGCAGAGCTTAATAAGAAAAAAAATTAACCCCATCCAAAAATGGGAAGAAGAGATGAAGAGATATTTTCTCAAGGAAGAAAGACAGATGGCCAAAAGGTACATGAAAAAATGCTCTATATCTTTTATTATCAGAGTAGTGCAAATCAGAACAACAATGAGATATGATTTTACACAACAAAATTTAGCACACATTAAAAAGAAGAAAAACCAACGGTGGGTTGGATGCTAGTAGATAGAAACTTGAATTCACTGCTGGTTTGACTGTCTACTGGTTCAACCTTTTTTGGAAAACAATATGAATATACCTCAAAAATACTAGAAATATTCCATTTCTAAAAGACTCTAAGACAAAATGGTCAGTCTGATATAATGGAAAAAGAATAAATAAATGAGTAGAAAGTTCTTTGATCTACAGAGGGCTACATGGCAAGATGTCTAAATCTACCGAATGTATAGTCCCAAGAGTAAGCATATGTAAAGTACAAATTGGTTGATAATCCTGTGGGACTTTACTTCTCATGAATCTTCTACTTATTTAAGTGGGAAGGTTGCTTGTGGAAGAGGGTATGCCTGTGTGAAAATGCAAATCTATAGAAGTTATTGCGCTCGTTCCTTAATTGTGTAGTATATATTTAAAATGTTCTAAAAATATAGTCCCTCCCCCCCACTCCAGATGGTAAATGTAGTTAGAGAGATAATAAACTTGGTGAAAAACAGAATGCACTAGAATAGAGTGAGGGTGGTAGGAAAATATCGATTTATTTTTAATGACAATAGAGAAGGGAGAAAAGTGAGAAACAAAAAAGTAAACACAAAATAAAACTCAACGTTAAATGACACAAAGAAATCTTTGAGCAATTTTGATGAAAATGCTAAAAGAAATACTGATTGACAAATTTATCACTGACTCACTTCTCTAGATTCAGCAGACAAAAGGATTAGGGAGATTTAAACAACACACATTAAAAGATTATTCCAGTGAACACAGAAAATTTCCAGTTCCACAGAGCCAGTCATTCTTTCCAGCACCATAGAACATTTATAAAAAACTGACTAGCTGGTAGGAGGTAAGTCTCGAGAAATAGTTCTATTAGAACTTAATAGGTCTATATACTATAAGTCATAGTATCAGTCATGCAGATAAGTAAGAAATCAATTTTAAAGGGGGGATAAACCAATAAAATAACACACATTTGTAAAACAAGCATATATTTATAAATAATTTGATTATATAAAGCCATAGATAAAAATCATGTACCATATAAAGTCATCATGAAAATTAAAATTTAGAGAAGATTCCACATGCCAGGACTTCTGGGTGTCTTCGACTGGTATGTTGGGGGCTCAGGGCAGGACAGCTAGCCATAGGCCCCCTGGGCTGACCACTTAGTTCAGGGGATTGAGATTCCCCCCCCCCCCCGCCGCCCATGCCAGACAGGTCTTCAGGGCCACATCTGGTTAATCGGGCCCTGGGGAAAGTGTGGGGGAGAGAAATCCCTCCCCTATGCATACACAAACTACAGAGGCAGGGGCTGGGCTCAGAAGACTCAACATGCCAGCACTTCTGGGTGTCTTCGACTGGTATGTTTGGGGCTCTGGGCAGGACAGCTAGCCATAGGCCCCCTCGGCTGATCACTTAGTCCAGGTGACTGAGATCCCCCCACGCCAGACTGGTCTTCAGGGCCACGCCTGGTAAATCTGGCCCTGGGGGGAGGGTGGGGGAGAGAAATCTCTCCCCTATGCATACTGGACCCCATTCAGGAGTTTTTTTCTTACTAGTATTCATTTTCAAAAGCACGCGGGCACATATATACTTTTTATCAACACCCAAAAATATTCTTAATTCTCGACTATTTCTAGGGGAAAAAATTGAATTCCCTAGATTTGTAGGATAATATTCAAATAGGTCTCTAAAATCAGTGCATATGGATATGTGACTTCCTATACAGTGGTCCTCTCTGACTGCCAAGCCTAATCCAGAAACAATTCATCTATATAATGTATATAGCCCCTCTGATATATTGCCCCTCCCTCATACCAGAGCCCCTTCTACTCCCTCATCTCCCAATCCAGATTTGTTATCTTCCCCTCAATTAACACTCTTTATCCTCAGTTCTTTAATTTGTTAGGCACCAAGACCAACTTCTTGCCCCAACAGATTCTGCCATTTCACACACCCCTACAAAGCTTATTATTACTCCTTAACTCTCTCACTCCCAACCATTAGTACTCCACACATACACTTTTTAACTTCAGTACTACACAGTCCTAATCACAGACCAAAGTCATGCATTGGATTTAACAACCCCCAACTATTGCAAAAGACATAAAATGGACACGTGTCTTTTGAATATTTTGTGTATTTTCTTTAACACTATAACTCTTTCTAAATAATCTTTTACCATGAAGATTCTACCCACTTTTTATCTTGCCTTCTCTTTGGCCCCCTGGGCTGACCACTTAGTCCAGGGGATTGAGAGTCCCCCCACGCCAGACAGGTCTTCAGGGCCATGCCTGGTCTTTTGTCTTCTAAGAAATTTTGGTGGAAGAGTCCCTCAGTTTAATGCCATGTCATGGGGGACTTGTTCTTATGGCCCCCATATGCGCCGATAACGCTACGTGGCATTGTTCATTGTTTGCATAGGCACATTAAAATGGGAAAATACTATACATACAAGTAAGTTCTTATCTAATAGAGATTGGAAAACACAAATCTTGTAGTGCAATGGGACCTTACACCCTGAACATTGATATAATGACCTGGCACAGGCCTCAGAAGAATGGGCATCTTCCATTCACCCCTGAACCAGGGAAGCTATCTACGAAACATACAAGGTTCTTTATAACAACACCTGGAAGCAATCCTCTACCAGGGAAGATCCTACCATGGCTCTGACATCGACCTGCTCAAAAGAGACTTCCCTTAACACTAAGACTTGACAACAACAACCATCTGCTTACAGGACAGGGTTCTCTGCATTGCCTTTTAATTGTGAGGTGAAATGAGAGGACGCTCTGCACCATCCTGACTGCAATATAGGATATACAGATTCCAGGATCTTTAATACAGAAACATGATACCAACAACAGAGACATTGTGAAAAATAAAAGTGTATTGGAACTACAGACAATGACCTGGATTGAACAAACTAGTTTGCCTGGAGCCTAGAGTTGGTATTATGCCAGAAAACTTCAGGGGTAGGGTCTCCTTGTATTTAGGCCAATGCTTTTCCTTTACATGTCCCCCATATTTTGGTGGGCCTATGCAAACAATAATTGCCACTCTAACACCGTTTTTACTGTGCTCCTTTGACTCAAATCCTTAAGAAAAGCAACCCACTTAAACTTTTGAGGTTAGCTTAAACTAATATGCATGTGCATGGAAATGTAAAAAAGTACTTTGCCTTCAATGTTTAAGGAGTTACATAAGTTTTATGGCTTTAGATTGCTTTGTGTGCTGCTAAGAAATATTATGTACTACAATCTGGGGACTTGAGGGGCAAAGTAATTGTACAATGGTTCTGTTTTATTTTTTTTAATGTTCTTTGGCTGAAAGTTCAAAGTTAAGATATCAGCAATGGGACTACTGAGAATTCTGTTTATGGGTGATTGTCCTTCCACTGTAACTTTACCTTGTCCTCTTTCTTTGTATCTTTGTTATCATAATTAAAAATAAATAAAAAATTTTAAAAATATATCTAGGTATTTATCAGTACTAAAGAAAGAATACACTTTTATCAACTTGAACTATAGGTATTACTCAAATAATATTTAATTGTATAGTATTTTAAAATATTTTATACATAAAATTGTTCAAAAAAGGCTTTTGACTGATTCTCCCTGAATTCTATGGAGATCACATTATTTATATAAATTAAACATGGGCTCCAAGACTAGATAGAACTAACTTTCATATGGCCACCAATTCTCTCTTCCAGAGTTTATGCTTTATTAATGACCATTACAATACAATATCTTCTATACTATATAATCACTGGTTTCATTGCTAATACAACCTTTATACAGAAAGACCTACATATGATTTGTTTGTATGCTTACAACCACTGTAATTCCTTTGCATATTTAAAATGTTGCATTGAGTCAAGACTAGAAGTATACTAGCTTACCTCCAGGCCATGATGACATAAAGCAATATGCACTCTGTGTTTATATGCAAGTAAGGTGAATTTGACTTTTTTATTATATTGATTCTTTTTTAAAATTCTATAATTCTGAGTTTGTGTATATTGTGTTGCTAACTAATGATGTATTCTTAAATTACTGAAGACTTGGGTCAATAAATACTCTGTGGCTAACATCTTAAAAAAAAGAAAATTAAAATTTAGAATTGTTAACAAGAATTATCCAATATAAAAATTCATGGTCTCCCTCCTGTAACCCTTCACCTTCACCTTTCCCTCCCCTGACCCTTCCCTCTCCTCCCCCGACCCTTCTCTTCCCTTCCACCCTGTCCTATCTCATCTTCATCTTCTTTCTTTTCTCCCTTCTTTCTTTCCTCCCTTCTTTCCTCCCTTCTTTCTTTCTTCTTTCCTCCTTTCTTTCTCTTTTTTCTTCTTTCTTCTTCTTTCTTTCTTCTTTTTCTTCTTCTTTCTTCTTTTCTTTCTTTCTCTTTTTCTTTCTTTCTTTCTTTCTTTCTTCTTTCTTTTCTTTCTTTCTTTCTTTCTTTCTTTGTTTCTTCTCTTTCTTTCTTTCTTTCTTTCTCTTCTTTTTGTCTTTCTTTCTTTCTTTCTTTCTCCCTCTCTTTTTTCTTTTTCTTTCTTTCTTTCTTTTTCTTTCTTTCTCTCTTTCTTCTTTATTTCTTCCTTTCATTTTCCTTTCTTTCTTTCCTTTTCCTTTCCTTTTTCCTTTCCTTTCCTTTCCTTTCCTTTTTCCTTTCCTTTCCTTTTTACTTTTCTTTTCTTTCCTTTCCCCTTTCCTTTCCTTACTTTTCCTTTCCCCTTTCCTTTCCTTTCCTTTTCTTAAAAAAATCATGGTATGCAGCTAACACAGTAAGTAAAGTGAAATGTATAGACTTTAAAGTTTAAAAAAGAAAAAAAATTGAACATAAATTCGATATACTTTATCCACAAAACTTGAAAAGAGCACTAAACCACAAATATAGGAGAAGGAGATTTCTAGGGAGACCCTATTCTTGAGAACATGAATTACTTTAAAGTCCTTGATTTTCTTTCCTAGAACTTGGGAGTTAACAGTTCATTGTGACCTACAGAAGGCATAAATGTCAGAGATCTTGATATTTCAGTTGGCATATTTCAATACCTACTAAGGAAGGATCTAGGATTACCTCTAGCTCTCTGACCCTCGCTGAAACAAGTTATAGGTGACATCTAACCATTAAATTTTTATACAGTGGTTAAAACTTTTGTCTGAATTGGCTGTTTCCATTGGGGAACATCAATATTTTCTTATTTTTGTTTATTTAAGAATTATATATATATAACTTGTTTGGGGGCCACATCAAATGATGCTCAGAGGTTACTCATGACTTAATTAATCAGAAATCACTCCTGGAGGTCTCAGGGGACCATATAACACCAGATATCAAACCCAAGAAGGTCATGAATAAGGTAAGTGTCATCTCTGCTGTGTTATTACTCCTATTTCACTTTCATTATTTTCTGCATATGAGTAAGAACATCCAAGGCCATTTCTTGAATCCTCTCTATTGTCAGTGGTTTTGCTCTTCAAAGCAAAGCAAAATAAAAAGCTACCAGAAAAGGTAAGGAGAATGAGTTAAAGAGTTGAGTGTGGACATCAGATAGAAAACCACTTTTGGAGGTGCAAGGTTAATGATGAATCACATGAGCAATCTCTGAGGAGATTACTTACCACAGAGATGGAAATAATCCTTTCAATCCCAAACAGGAAAGTAAAGAGAAACTAAAACCCAGGATTAAGAGTTTTGCAGCTTATATTGAGAGAAAGTAAAGAAGAGTTCCCTGGTGGGAAGGTGGAGCATACAGCAGGGGCATCCTGGGCAGGATAAATGGGTTCCCCCTCCTCTCCATCTGCAGAGTCCCACTGGCCCCTCTTGCACTCTCTCCAATTACAAACCTCTGTAGAATTCATTAAAGTATTTTAAAACTAGTGGAGAAAAATTAGTCCATATGCTTAGGTTAGCCATGCATGCACAACCAAAAATACAGAAATAAAATCAAAGTAGGGGGAGAGTAAAGAACAAAACAACAAAATTAACCACGCTTTGAGCGAGTGTCTAATAAACTTGACATTTTTAACAGGCACGTTGAAATTTCTCCATGTGCGGGTGACAATGATAATAACTGAATGCATGAGGAATAAAAGTCTATTAAAACAGTGACAGCAACTAAAGCTGTTGAAAGCCTTAAAATTTAGACTTTTTAAGAACTCAGCATCTATGGCCCTTTTTCATTCAGCTTCCTGTGACCTTGCCTCTGGTGAGACTCTGGAGAGGGCATTGTATATGTGCTGGAATGAGCCTATCAAGGCACCCATGAGGCCTGAACCCCGTGAAGTCAGGACCCCTTTTCATCAACCCTCTCAGTTTTAGGGTGCCTTTGTAGTAGGAAAATGCCTTTGAGCACCAAACATAGAAACAGTTACATAAAAGTTCTGGAGCATGCCTTCTCTTCTCCTTTGTGCAGGTCCAGGAAGAAATGAAAAGTCTTCCATTATTCTTTTCCAATCGGAAGTGAAGCTATGGTAATCATAAAATGAATCATTTAAGAACACATTTATAGGAACTTCATTCAGCACTTTTGCTATATTGGAGAAAAACCTACTATATTTTGTTGCAAAACATATTTAATTACCTCAAAAACCCTGTACACATTAGTTTTTCCCAAGTCTCCCCTTCTCATAGATCCTGGAAACCACCAATCTGCTCGTCATCTCTCCAAATTTACTATTCTGGATCTTTTACATATTGGGCTCATACAAATGTAATTTAGTATGTTTGGGCTCTTTAACATAGCATATGTTTTCAAGACTTATTCATTTGGAGTCATATTTTAATCCTGAGTAATATTCATTGTATGGATATGACATTTTTGCCTATTTTTCCTTTATAGAGGTGCCCTGAGATTATCATAAATAAATAGCCATAATATTATAAACTTTGATGTTGACTATTAAAGAACAATAGAACAATTTAATTGTATTTTTTGGCTCACAATATGTTAGAACTCTAGTCCTTTGAATTAGGATTGTTAAAAATATAGATAAATGGATAAATGGGTGAGTTGTTTAGATAGGCAATTGAGTGGATAGATAATGGATGATGGACTGAAAGGAGGACAGATGAAGTGAATAAATGGGTAAATGGATGAGAAGGTAGATAGATGGGTGAATAGTTATGTAAGTGAATAGATGAATTAATTGATAATTGAATGAAGAGATGAGAAGGTATACGAATGATAGATAAGTGAATGGGTGGATATATAAATGAATGGATAAATTGATGTGTGAATGTATTGGTGGATAGTTATCTAAGTGGGTAGATGGATGGATAGATGGATAAATAAATGAGTGGGTAGATCAAGGGAAGTCTTGATAGATGAATAAGAATATAGATAATTGTGTGAAGAAATTCATTAAATGGAAATGCACTAAAATTACAGAGAAAAGCCCATTTCCATGTTTGCCAGAGTTTAGTACAATACACACAGTTACTTCATATGCATAGCATTAATTTCTTTACATGAAAAACTAGGTTATTAAAGAAGATGATTTCTTTTTTCTAAAGTTGAGTATATGTGACATGCTACATTTTATCAAAATATTTTATTAATTTTATTGAATAATTGAGTACCACAGAATTCCAATAGGAAACAGCATTAAAAAGAAAAGAAATCTAGACGATTTAATGGAAACATAACCTATAGCAACAGCTTTATTAGACATATTTTTGCTTTTTTGTTAATTCTTTTTATTTTTTCTTTTTATTTTGTTTTTAATTTTATTTTATTGAAACCATTGTGATCTACAAAGTCCTTTATAGTTGAATTTTGATATACAGTGAGTCAGAGCCATTCTCACCATCAGTGTCAACCTCCCTCCATCAATAAACCCAGAATGCATCCTATACCATCACCCTTTGCTCCTGGCCAGCCAGTAGAACAGGCCCATTTAAATTTAGATTGTTAAAGTTTAGGTCTCTTGATTCTATTGTTGTTGGCTTTGGACTGGATATTTAATTCTGTCCTTTATTTTCTCCACCAATGTATCTGAGACCACTTGGCTCCTGCCCCCATTATTTTTTCCCTTCTTAATTTTATAGAAAATGCAGAAATATGTGGTAAAGCAAAGTAATCTATGTTCCAAAGTTATATGAAAAAGGCAGAGCCCCTATTTAAAAGATAAGAAAAAAGAAAAGAAAAGAAAAAAAGGAGTGTGTGTCAGGTTTTTTGTTTGTTTGTTTGTTTATTTGGTTGTTTTTTTTGTTTGGGGTTTTTTGCATTAACACAACAAAAGATGGGGAAAATAGAAAGAAAAAACCTTTGGCTTAAAAACAGGGAGATCCTACCCACAAAGTATCCTGCCATAAGGCCAACTATAGGTTTTGGGGATAGTAAGTTGTCTAACCCCAAAGTCTTTCTTTGTGGTCCCAGTAAAAGTTTCTCAATCACAGTTGTCACAGTCAGGTTTCTGTAGTTAAAGATCCTGATTTTTTCATGATCCCCAGTCCCAAAGGTCCGGCAGAGACAATTGTAACGGAATGGGGCTTCTGGAAGCACAAAGAAAGACGCTATCCTAGGTGCCATCCTAGGTTCAGTGCAAAGACCAAGATCACCAACCACAGAAGATGGATTAAAATGACACTGAGGTAACAGAACCTCTAGAACCACAAAGACTGACTTCATCATAAGTCCCACCTCAGGATCTGCGCAGATACTGAGACCTCTAAACACAGAGCTCTGATTGTATCACCCTGGACAGAGCAGAAGTCTTCCACACACCACAAAAACACCACCAGGAGAGTAAACGATCCTGAGCAAAGTCTCGGATTGATCCCATGACAGTATACTCCAAGGACGGAGAAACCCCATAACTCATAGGGCAAGTGAATTCCTTTACGAATGACCCCAATATTTACTGTGCCAGGGAAGGAGGGAAAAAACAAAAATACAAAAAGCACAAAAACTTGGTTATTATATATATATATATTACCTTCATTTATTATTGTTATTATTATTTTTATTTACCTATCTATTTTGGTCGATTTCTCTGTTTGGGTGTGATTATTGAAATTGTTGTCCCCAATTATACTTATTTTTTTCTCTTCCTTTCTTTTCTTTCTTTATGTGCCATGCTATGTTTCTTATTTCAAGACCATGGCGTGTTTTTTGTTTGTTTGTTTGTTTTTGTTTGTTTTGTTTTGTTCTTTGTTTTTTTGTGGTGCTTAACAATATAGCCGGAGTCCTCACTGGATATTTGACACTTCTTTTGGTACTGGTGGAGTGTTTCACCTTCTTTTTCTCCTTCATCTCCCAAATCGATGATGAGAGCCTCTAGAAGGATTCCGCCAATTTTCGGGGTATTAGACTCTTACCCCAGTTTATTTATTTTCTCTTTTTCAGGCAAAACCACGCAACTTGAACTAGCTAGTCCTGCCTCCAGATAGAGGTGGAAATAAGAAAGGCATCAAGACCAAACAGGTGCAAGACTACTAAGTAGTAGGTTAGATATAGAGGGGACCACATATTCTAGCCGCCCTGGGGGTGAGGGAAGAGGAAATGGGAGGTAGGACAAAAACGGAGGTGTAGGGAGGACAATTTGGTGATGGGAATCCCCCCTGATTTTGTGTAAATATGTACCTAAAATATTATTGTCAACAATATGTAAGCCACTATGATCAAAATAAAAATTATATTAAAAAAAAAGATCCTGATTTTTGTACAGATCCTATGTTGAAGCCAGGCAGTCACAGAGCATCTTCTGGTTTCATATCACCATTAGGTGTCAATACAGGGATTTCTGTCTTGAAAGCAAGTTGTTGCTGTTTCCAAGTTGTTGGGATGTCATATGAACCCACACTGGAGTAAGTTGATGCCAGGGCAGCAGTAGGGTTTTCCCTGATAGAAGTCCTGTTCCTGGTACAGGTGCAGAAAACTGTGCTAGTTCCATAGATAGGATCCAAGGTTCAGGAGTGAATGGCCAATGTTCAATGCCTAAGCCAAGTCACTAAGGCAAATGCTCAGGGTGTAAGGGTCCACTGCAATATAAAATTTATGCGTTCCTATACCTATTAGATAAGAACTTCTTTCTATATGTAAGATTCCCCCCATTTTAATGTGCCTATGCAAAAAGGAACAATGCCACATGATACTACTGGTGCACGTGGGGGTAAAAATAACAAGTTAAACAATCCCTATAACCTGGTTCTAACATGAACTCAGAACTCAAGAGAAAATTATGTACTAGAATTTTCTACTAAACAGATCCAAAAAAGAAGGAATGTGGAAAATGATCTCTATATAAGGAAATATACAATAAGAATTATACCTATTAAGGAAATACATCTAAAGAATTATATAAAGGCAATATACATATGCCCTTAAGAATTTGAAATAGTCTAGGGGGAGATAAAATTCAGAGCATAGCTTCAGCCTGTAACATGAGCTTGTGTAGTCTGAAAAACATCTTCCAGTAGTCACATATCAGAAAATGTCCTAGAGCTGGGGGCTTCTCAAAAACCAAATCTGGTAGTGAGCAACAGTCTACAGCAAAGGAGGTGGGAGAAAAGGGACCACAAAGAGCAAATCATCAGCAGTGGCGGGGGAAGCTTCTTCTCGGGCTAAGGCAAGATGGGCTGGGAAGCTGTCTTTTCACTTTAGGAGCTGGATGGCAGCTAGTTAGGGTTGGGGAAAACATTCTGGTTCCTTGGGTGTTAAGAAATGAAGGTAAAAAAAGATAAAATAGGCAGAAATAACAGATGGAGTGCGATAGTGAAGGATTTGTAAAGTGGTAAAGAGAAGCAAGGACTGTAGAAAAAAGGAAGGACAATATATGGCATAGACGATATTATATATGTTACAGACAGACATTGATGTGGCCAACACATACACTCATGCACACACATAGACACTGATAGTCAATCCATGGGTTACAGTTGAAAAGCTGACCCAAGTGGAATGGGTCAGACTTAAAAAATATAAAGCCAGCAAGTCAGATATAAAGGTTTTCCACTTTCTAGGCCAATCATCACTGGTGAAGGTAAACTTTACCAAAGAAGGGCTTCCTGAGTTAGATTATGTATAGAGCATTCTTAAAAGTAATCAGAATTTTCAAGTCAGGAAAACTAATTGATATGGTAAGGAGCACTGTAAGAGGAGCCTACACCATGAAGTATTGTCTAGCAAGTCTTGGGCATCTAGGTTCCTTTTCTTAAAGCGAACTGAAATCATGATCCTTATGGTATATTGGTAAACTACCTAAAGTTAAAAATAAATTGCAAAAACATATTCAATAAAAGAGTAGTAGGAGTTTATGGCATACAGTTGCATATTCCATTGTTATCTGTGGACATAAACATTAGATCATATTAGCAGGCATAATAAAATGGAAAATAAATAGATTAGAATACTTGTTAAAACATAGTTTTAATGAGCACTGTCTTTTGAGTCTACTATAATACAGCATTGCAATCTAAAACTAGGGCAACTAACCTAGATCTCCAAGTACCATTGTGAACAAAAAGATCAAGGAGCTATTCTAAACACATTCTAGAACCATTAAAACTTCTTATAGCAAGCACTTTAGTGGGAGTCCATGGCTTCCAAATGTATTCTGCACCTGTTTCTGTGGATAAAAGCATTAGAATGTTATTATAGACATCTATAAAAACATGATGATTTCTTATAATCCCAGGAGATTCCCCTGGTCAGTAAGTACTCTTAGCATGAAGAGTTAACCTGGCTGAGGTACAGGTAACATTACACAAACCAAAAAATAGGTTGACTTTTATTATAGCTTCCCAAACTGAGCTTGAGTTCATCAAGACTTTCCTTTGAATCTCACTGGTCCTTCCATCTCTCATACCCACTTCCTTCTACACCCAAGAATTTCATCTTTCCTTGTCATACAATGCCCTTTATTACTCAGCTCCAGCTGTCTCTACTGTAGGCTGAACTTTTCCATGTTTATTTCTTTTTTCTTCTAATAAAACAACTAAAGTATCAAGGCTGGATGCCTGAGCTGAAAGGTCTGACTTTTTAGCAGCTTGGATTCCTCAGCAGGCCAGCACAGGTCCCAGGCCTGACTGTTCCTGGAGGCCATTCTCACCCACTACCCACCTCAGCTTCAGTTACCATCAGCCTCATGAACTGTGGGTTATTGCACCAATAAACGGTGTGCAGAGAGTTGCCATGGAAATCAGAAAGTGATTGATATCCCTGCAAACAAAGTGTGAGCCAAGCTGAAAAATACCAGAGGTGGGGAAGGAGCAGGGCTATCAAGAGAAATAGGAGAAGATATATTTTTCCATGATGTAAGAGAAAACAACTTCTTTGTGTTTTCCCACAAGAAAAGTCCCTGAGGAGAGTGAAGATAAGACTGTTAAGAACTGGATTTGGCCCCATTGAGACTGGTATTTATTTCCTAAAAGGAGGGTCTGGCCACTGCTGTTTTATTTATTTTTTTCCTTAGTAATGAAGATTAAAAAGAACAATCAAGTTAGGTCTGGTAATCAGATTCATTATTATGCATCTTCCCCAGATCAGGGGAGGTTCTGTTGAGCCCTGAGCAGGCCTCATAGATCACCAGGACAGTAACAAGCTGGAGGTGGTAATTGCTTTTGCTTCAAAGAATTTTCTTGCCATTGCTCTTCCCTGTGGCCCGCAGATCAGCTCCTGGAAGGGTGTCCACTGATGGCGACTTGTAAGCTTCTCCAAGACAACCTCCCCACACCATCTAACTATCTAGCCGATAGAGAGTTCCCTTGTTGAAGGAATAGTGATACCTAAATTGGCCAGGTCTGTGTATAGCAACTCAAATAATGGGTTTCTTGTCAAACCTTTAATAGGAATAATTAACAATTACAATAATAAATTCCAAATATTTAACTGGAATAATTTCATTACATCTGTGGTTGGAAAACTACATAAAGGCAGTTGACATAATAAAAGACATGGAGATCCTTGTAATAAATGTGTGTTTCTTTTTAATAGTTAATTGAAAATCTACACCTCTCTTCCTAGGAGGAGTTTCTAGAAGAGGAACTCTCTTCTGCCTCTTGGAGGCAGCCAAAAGTCTCCACTCATGATATTCAAGGTTGGTATGGGAGACAGATCAGCAAATTCTTTCTGAAGATATAAGCAAGGGAACATTAGGGGACCAGATATGTGCAACAAATTTGTAAGAGGCAGAAACTTCCTACTCGTATACCACTGCTCATGATAGGAGGTTTCCTATTGTGTATTTTGCTGACTAAATTAGAATGTTGGACCTTGGTTCTGTATTTAGGCATAAGAATGGACATTTGATGGAATATTTTGGAGAGATAAGCACGGAGATCCTCTGATCATTGTAGTTGTCTAAGACATTTGGGTCCTCTGTATCTTACAGAGTCCCATAAGACAAACTCTTCCATCACAAATTTTGTTCCTTGTAACAATAAATCTGTTCAATAGTAATATTTTATAACTGTGTTATCCCTTGGCCTCAGTGGAGATCAGAAAGTGATTCATAACCTCCTCCTCTTTCTCTTCTTTTTTCTTCTTCCTCCTCCATCACCTTCTTCTCATCACCCTCCTTATTCCTTCTTTTCCTCCTTCTCATTCTTCTTATTATTCTCCTTTTATTTCCTCACTCCTCCCTTTTTCTTATTTTGATACTTAATATTTATCAAAAAATGGATTCCAGACGTGTCATTCAACTATTACTTCTTGAGTGTCTGCTATATGATAGACACTCTTACAGACATTTTTAAAAATACAAGCCTTTGACCACATAAAGCTTAAGTCCAGTATGTGTGTGTGTGGGGGGAGGTAACAGAAAATATAACTAAATATAAAACATAAGTAGCATAAGTAAATAAAATAAACCAAAAGGAAAACTAAATCAGGATAAGGGTTGAGGGGTCCAGCGTGGTGCTGGGGAGTCTTTTTATATGACATGGTCTCTTATAAGGGACAATCTGAGCCAATGAAAAGAGAGGGATCTCCAGTTTGGGGAGAAGAAAGATTTATTATATGCACTCAAATTCTTTGATTCTCCAGAAATATAAATGTACAAGAATTCAGATCTCTATCCCAGAGTTTTATTGTGGTGAGGTGTGGAAGAAGAGGGGTGGGAATGAGTTACTGAACATGATATAGAATAAAGGAGTTTGATCCTGGGCTTTCAGAACTGCAGCTTGAGCTTTGAATTCAGTCAAGCAGAAGATGCACTCAACTCCAATGGGTAGGGCTAATGGTCTACACATGCATAGTAAGAGTCATTTGTGGAACAAGATACTCAGCCTACAGGAGGGTTCATAGCCTGAGATGCAAAAGTGGCTTGTTACTGCCACTCCAGGGGTGACAGTAGCAGGTCTTGGAGTTTTTCCCAGCCTTGCTGGAAGTGGGAGCAGGAACTTTGCAACCAAAAAGATCGATTCGCTTGCCCAGAATATGTTGCCTGACTTGAGTAGTGTTTTTCCTGGAGGCAAGTTCTTTAAGGTCTATATAGGACTTCACGATTAGAGTGAGAGACCAAAACTCATTCTACTCCCTTCATGCCAGATAACAAAGGAAGATAAAAAAACACACACACACAGTAGAAATAATTTTGGTAAGCTGTACCTCAGGCAACTGGCTTTTTTTGCTGCTTGGGGGAGGCAAAGCAAGTTGTAGATCTGGTTCAGAACTCAGGAAAGGAGCATAGCTCACACAGGGTCCTTATATGGCTATCTCTTTCTTCCTGTGCCTGACCCCACCACAGTGTTCTTGTGTAGCCATTCTAACTGGAATTGGGACCTGAACCCTGTCATCACTGGAACCTGAAAAAGTCATTTAGCCTTTCGAAACCCCCATTCTTTTGTGTGCATAATACAGATAAATGCCTACTTCTTGACCAGTTGTGACAATACTGTGAATTACTGCTATTTGGAACTCAGAGCTCTTGCACTCTTTTTCTTTTTTAAAAAAAATTATTTTATTAAAATCATTGTGATCTACAAAGTCCTCCATAGTTAAATTTCAGTTATATAGTGAATCAGAACCATTCCCACCATCAATGATCCCAGAGTGCATCCTATACCGCCACCTTTTGCCCCCACCCTACCAAGTAGGGTTCTACCAAGTAGAACAGGCCCATTTAACTTTAGAGTGTTAAAGTTTAGGTCGCTTGATTCTATTGTTGACTTTGGCTTGGATATTTAGTTCTGGCCTGTGTTTCTCCACCAATGCACCTGAGACCACTTGGCTCCTGATCCCCATTATTTTTCCCCTTCCTTCTTAATTTTATAGAAAGATGCAGAAGTATGTAGTAAAATAAAGTAACCCATGCCCCAAGGTTCTATAATAAAGGTGAGAACCCCTATTTAAAAGATAAGAATAAAAAGAAAAAAGAAAAGAAAAATAAGGTGTGTGTGTGTCAGGTTATTTTATGTTTATTTGGTTGTTTTGATTTTGTTCTTTTTGTATAGGCACAGCAAAAGATGGGGAAACTAGAAAGGAAAAACCTTTGTCCTCAAAACAGGGAGAAACTACCCATGAAGCATCCTGCCATAAGACTAACTATAGGCTCCAGGCATACTAAGTTGTCTAATCCCAAAGTCTTTCTTCATGGTTCCAGTAAAAGTTCTCAATCACAGTTGTTGCAGTCAGGTTTCTGTAATTAGAGATCTTGGCTTTTGCACAGATTATCTGTCTAAGTCAGGATGTCACGGAGCATCTGCTTTCATCTCACTGTTAGGTGGCAATGCAAAGAACCCTGCCATGAAAGCAAGTTGTTGCTGTTTCCAAGTTGGCAGGGTGTCATACGAACCCACTCTGGAGCAAGCCAGAGCCAGGGCAGAATTAGGGCCTTCCCTGGTAGAAGTCCAATTCCTGGTACTGATGTAGAAAATCATGCTGGTGCCACAGATAGAATCCAATGTTCCAAAAGGGATAGGGAAAACTACTTCTACATAAGGAAATACACAATAAGAATTACACCTATGAAGGTAGTACATCTAAAAAGATATATGAAGAAAATATACATATCCCTTTAAGTCTTTTAAAATAGTCTGGGGAGGGGACTAAAATTTGGAGCACAGCTCCAGCCTGCTACATGGTCCTGTGGAGTCTGATAAATGGCTCCCAGCAGTCATGGATCAGAAAATGTCCTTGAGCTGGGAGTTTCTCAAAAACAGAATCCAGTAGCAAACAATCCACAGCAAAGGGAGTTGGGAAAAAGGGCCACCAAGAGCAAATCAACAGCAGAAGTGGAGGAAGCTTCCTCTACGTGAGGCAGGGCAGGCTGGGACGTTGTTTTTTGGCTTTAGAAGCTGGTTGTCTGTCCTTTTCCCTGGCTCCTTCCCAGGGCAAAGGACTATACACAACCTAGATAGATATTATGTACATTACAGATGGACATTAGACAGACATAAATTTGGCCAACACATATACTCACGCACACTCATAGACAATAAAGATAGATCCATAGGTGCAGTTGAAAAACTGATCTAAGTGGAATGAGTCAGAACACTTAACAGTTATAAAGCTGGCAAGTCAGATCGAAAGAATTTGCATTTTCTTGGCAAATTATCATTTCATCCATCTTTCTTCCTTCACCTTCCCAGGTCTTCAATGTATTCAGAAAAAAACAAACCCTTGAGTGAGAGGTCCCTTCATGTTTGCATTTTCTTCCTACACTCCTGGATTAGAAAGGGACTAACTCAAAGACCACCTTTATCCTGGCATCTTACCCAGCTCCCTTAGGGCAGAAAGTTAAGGCCTTCTGTACAGGGCAGAACCTCCTAGATCCAAATCCCATTCTGTCCTCAGCCTAACTCTAAGTCCCTCCATAGTGCCCCAGAGTTCTAGAATTAGGGACAGGCCCAGGAGATGCCTGCAATTTGATGGTACAAAAAAGCAGTTTAAAGTTTTATTTTACAAAACAGAATAAATTAAAAATGCATTAGGAACGAGGCTCTTACTTAACTACAGGGTGTACTAATGGGCCTGGAACCCGCGCTCCCTCCTCCTTTAAGCTCTTAATGACTGGGCTTTAATGTATTTTATTTCTTGAAAAACAATCCCACAAGCGCTCAGTACAGTCGGAAAAACATCTCTGAAATCATTAGGCCTCTGCACAGTAAATATTCATCACAAATGCAGCTCCCACCTGCTTGCAATGAAGCATTGATTTTTTCCCTCTGCCTTGTTTGGCTTTCTCTGGCTTTTCATTTCTCTTCTCCTGCCCTCCTCCTCCACCCACTCACCTCACCTACCAATTCTCACTGAAACTTGAAGGTAGCTTGAGAGGGCTCTCCGGGATGATGCTTTTTTGAAAGGGAGCATGTTTCTGTCAAAAATCAGCTCACAAAGGGCCTGTAGGGCTGATTTCAGGGGTAAATGGTTCTGTCACCCCTTCTCCTCAGTCTCTGAGTCAAATATTACCCTTAGGGCTGCTTGATCCCACCTCAGGCAAAGTGGAAGGTTTCTTGAGAGATCTGGAGTCAAGGTTGAGCTCTGTGTGGCTTTCAACAGGTCACCTCTCCGCTCTTACTCTCAGAAACATCAGCTCTGAAATAATCTTTTTAATTGGAGTGCCTTCAGAGAAAGATTTTAATCCCACACTGGACACTTAACAGCATGTTTAAAGATGTTAAATTGAATTTAAAATTTCTTATATCTTTTGAGCCTCATTTTCTTTTTCATTAAGAGAGTTTCTTTTCTTAGGGCCTGAGTGGTAGTCCAATGGTTAGAGCACTTTCATTTGCTGATTGTCTACTCCCCATATAGTCCTGAGTCTGCCACGAGTGATTAATTCCTAAGCACAAAGCCAGGAGCCCTGAGCACAACTGATGGTCCAAGAACCATCAATTTTTTCTCTTCATATAAAAGAAATATCTGAAAAGAATGTATTGAAAAAATAAAATTGGTAAGATGGAATAAAATGGGAAAATATCCTATTTGATGCCCAGCAGATGCTGGAGATAAAGAAAATCAATGTTCTTGTGACCCAGTGAGGAGTCATTTTAGTTTTCTTTTAGTGCACATAGGAACTGATTGCTATTATGCTGGGAGAACTGGAAATCAGAAAGGTCCAGAGACAATGGGGAGATGGAAGGATGTCACAGAATGGACGGAAGAGCATGAAGACTAACAAAACCCTTGTGATCCCCCCACACACACCTCATTGGTCCTGATGACAGAGAGTCAGTATAGGGGTGACAACCAAGTTCAAGGAGCAGTAATGTCCTGAGGGCAATCACTAAGTGAGTACTTTTTTTCCTTTCTAACTTATTCTTATATAGGACCAGGAGGACAGAGAAAAGAGAGGAGCTGGATGCATAAGAGCAGATAATGTCCTATCCTCTCCATTCTATTTTTTTCCAGCACTAGCTGTACATCTAACCAGCCCTTCAGGAAAAGGAGGAGAACTTCAAATCAATCAAATGTGAGATAAAAAATTTTTCATGTGTAAGACTATGTTTAATAACCAGAATGAGGGAATTTTAATAACTAAATGTGACTGAAACTTTACGAAATCTGATTGAGTTATTCTCGTGGGTGTCTTCTCCTTGTGGGGAAAGCACAGAAGTAGTAGTTATTGGAAACAGTAAAAAAAAAATAGTCCCTGGCTATACCCCAATGAGTTTGAAATTTTATAATCAAGCTGTAGTTACACCCCTGATATAACAGAAAGTGGAAAATCTAGGATAGAACACAGTGCTTCTGATCTGGTTCCATTTTACAAAATGTGTAAAGGGCTTAGGGGACATATACTAGAGAGGTAAGGATAGATGAAATAATGAGTTATTTTAATTTTTTTTCTGCATGCCTCTTTTTATTCCCAGAATATCCTCAGTGGGCATAGATCACTTGTGTCACTTATATAATCAGAAAAATATATTCCCAAAAAAATCTTGCTGTCTAAATATCTTTTGCTGAGGCCCCACGTTTGACATAGACACCTCATCATTCTTGGCTGCTTATTTTTTATTTTTTTTTATTTTGCTAGAGGACCTTCAAGGACAGAGAAACAAGTAACATTTGAGATGAGGTAAAGATTTCATCTACCCCCTAATTTTACTTCAGATTTTGATATCCCAGAGATGCTGAGTCATGCAATCCTTGAAACTGTACCCAGAGTTCCAAGCATCACTGTCTCTCTACAAAAGGAGGCTTGGAAAATTTTTTAAGAAATCATGTTCTAAAAGCAACTGTTCATTGTGTGAATTGCAATTGGTTTTCTTGGGGTCAGACTAAAAGAATAGCATATGCTTGTAAGTACATCATGAGGAGCCTGGTGGGATTTTATCTATAGAAACAATCCTTATGGTGTCAGCTTGGAGTCTTCATCCTTCAGTCTAGAAGTTGCATGGAACTAAGAAAAACAGGATTCTCCTAAGGCATAGTTTTGTTTGTTTGTTTGTTTGTTTTGGGGGGCTATACCTGGCTGGCGGTGTACAGGTGTTACTCCTGGCTCTGCGCTCAGAAGTCACTCATGGCAGGTTCAGGGGACCATATGGAATGCCAGGATTCAAACCACCGTCTGTCCTGTGTTGGCTGCATACAAGGTGAATGCCTTACTGCTGTGCTATCACTCAGGCCCCAGACATAGTTATTTGTCTGAAGCTGAAGCTTGGTTTCTAGAACCCAGTCAGGAAGTGATCCTTTAGCACAGAGCCAAGAGAAAGCCCCTGAGGACAGACATGTATGGCCTCAAGACACATTAATTAATTGATTAATTATTAATTAAAATTAAGAGGAAAAAAGAAAACAAGAGGGCCAGAGAGATAGTTTAGCAGGTAGGGTGTTTGCTTTTCATATAACCTTCTGGATTTGTTCCCTTGTATTAGATATAGATCCCAGGGAACCTAGAGAAATAACTCCTAAGCACAGAGGCAGGAGTAATCCTTCAGCATACCCAGTTGTGGCCCAAAAACAAATAAACAAAAAATAATGGAGAGATTAGATGGTCATCTGGATTAAGAGGGCAATAATATGACTTTCTACTGATAAAGAATTATATTTCTAATGAACCATTAATATAATAAACGAAGTTACCTGAGGAGAAGAAAGTGAGTGGGGATAAAAACAAGGTGAGGTACTGAATTTTGTTTGACTTTTAAAATTCAAAAATCAGTATCTTAAAGATATTTAGTTCACGATGAGAAGAAAGAAATTGTATTTGTCTTTAGTATTTATGCCACATTCTCACCATTTTTTTTCATCAAAATGAAGAAGGAAAACAAAGCAGAATGCTAGAAACTCTTCAAAGGCCATGACAAGTGCTGGGCTGTCACCCCAGAAAGATGCCCTAGTTATGATATATTTGGGGCTTAGAATAAGACAGAGTGAAAGAAAAATCAGTGGTCACAGAAGCTGATATGTTTATACTTGGGATGTGACAGATGAGCCTCAGGACCCTCTTTGCCCCATCACAGGTGGAAACCACAGTTCCAGGAAAGATTAGTCAAAAACATAGATGAGGTATTCACATGCTCAAAGAGATTTTGGTCACTCAAATCACCTCCCTCTTGCCTTTCAATGCTGAGGCTGGGAGCAGAGATGAAAGCTTTTAGTTCCACTAAAAGGGATGTATTAATATTACCATGTCCCCTCCAGTGTAAACATTTGCCTTTACATTAAGAACTCTGGAAAGCTTTTGTTGTATGGAAATTTTTGTCACTACAGTACTGGGTCAAAAGTGGTAATGCACTTTTACCCAATGGAAGCTCATGTTAGCTTCCAAAAGATCAATTTCATTTCCTCTTGTGTTTCTTCCTTAGCTATTATCTTGTCTATGGCTGTCCCCCTTCTTCTATCCCTTGTAGTAGCTGCTATCCTCTTGTGCAAGGTCACAACCCCTGAGTTTTATCCCAACCACATACACTAGCCTCCTTATGGACTTATTTTTGTAATTTTCTCCTCTCTTTCTTGTATTTTCAGCATTGATTTTAGGATAGCTTTTTCCCTGCAGCCCTCCAAGCATATTCAAGTCATTTCTACCTTGAAGTAAACAGACAGCAACTCCCCGAATTAGTGTTTCTCCCATCTTCTTCACTCCTCTTTACAGATTTTTAGTAGATTTTTAGTAGATTTAGTAGGTTTTTAGTAGATTCTAATTGCCAGCTGCATCTTCTCATTTGTAATTTACTTTCATTCACTTTCAATTTGCTTCCCTTGGATTTTTATTCACCAGGCCCCAATGAGATTGAGATTTTATTTTTACTAATAGTCACAGTTGCTGGGACTCTTTCGATTCCAATCATTAGTTTGGCCTTTCTACAGTCAACTTAATGCTCACGAATACATCTAATGTTGAAATGATATCTTTGAAGACCTGGACATTCATACTTGGTCCTTTTTCACTGACTTCATTTTATCTACCTTTTTAAAAGAGGGAGTCCTGGGTGCTCTCCAGAGCTCTCACATCTGTCCCCCCAACCCAGGAATTGAACCTAGGTCTCCTGCATGTAAAGTATGTACATTACCATGTTACCACACCCACCAGCCCCTAGAACTTTCTTTAACCCACACACCCTCTTTAAGGAAACTCACTCTCTGCTCTCACTTTCACTACCAATTATATAATGATTTTCTAACTGTATATTTTCCCAAAATCTTCCCATTTATTTTAACCTTATATATTCTTACTGGATCTTTTACATTTTTTTAAATCTACATTTTGTCAATATAGAGAGAAAACTACAATTTTGTTTTGTTTCTGGGCCACACCCAGCAGTGTTTAGGGCTTACTCCTGGCTCTGCTAGAGATCTATCAAGTTGGTTGTGTGCAAGGCAAGTGCCTTACCCACTGTACTGTCTCTTTGAGTCCTCAAAACTATAATTTAATAGATGAAAAACTGAATTCATCTTTTTCTCTTAGAACCAGCAGGCAAAAAGCTAGATGTTGTTGGTGGTGGTGGTGAAAACAATCATTTATTGTTTTTCTTTAGCCTTTAGGCCTAGGTCTTTGGTATGATCAACAATTTACTTCATTGAATTAGTGCTAGTACTCTGTCTCTCTCTCTGTCTCTCTCTGTCCCTCTCTGTCTCTCTCTCTGTCTCTCTCTCTCTCAGGAACTATGTGTTCTTCATAGCCATACTAAAACTGCTCCCAATCTTTTATTCCAGTTACTAGAGAACTTCTCACAGACCCATAAATATGCTATGTTACATACCTTTACACCTTATATCCTCTCCCTGGACTCTCCCTGTAATTTCTTTTCATTTCTATGTTCAAAGACGTATATTTTATGCCTTGTATTAGAGAGATGAGTCTTTGTTTTGGTTCCAAACCTTGTGCATACCTTGTCTATTTTAGGTATATTATCAGATCTTACCTTTTTTATTTTGGTAACTGTCTTACCTACTAAGACTACTGGCTCTTTTTGGATCTAATTATTTTTATTTAATTTCCTTTATTTAGAAAGAACATTTGCATTATCATTGGGTCATTTTCAATAACTGACTACCAAACAAAATAGATATGTTATTTCAGTGCTCAAGTTTCTGTTTTAAAAATTAATTTTTATTTGGTTATAGAACTGTGAATTACAAAGTTATTGATAGTTTTATTTTAGGCATGTAATATTTCAACATCAATCCCACTATCAGTATTAACTTCCCTCCAGCAGTATTCCCATCCTCAATCACCCCCAAACCATCATCTACCACCCCAACCCCACCTGTCACCTTGATAGTTACATTACGAAGTTTGGTGGTTGCAACTTAGATCTCATGTTTTGAGTTGCTAAGTCTGTGCTTTGGATATATAGCTATACCACCTTTCCATATCATCAGTATAAATATTTATGGATCTAATTCTAATAACCTAATTATTTGGTGTGTGTTTCTGAGTTTTTAATTGTATGGCTTCCAGTAGATATTCAGTAATTGCTTTGAACTAAACTGATCTTTTTTTTCCTCATGAATTGAGGATCCAAAGAGTACTTCAAGATTTCTTTGTGAATGATGGCTAGCTCTAAAATGTTTGTACTTTTTGTTGAAAGGAAAACAAAGCTTTCTCTAGTCCTGTCCTTTTCTTTTTTCCCCCATCCTTTTACCCCTCATGCACCAGATATTTCCCTGTTACTCCCCAAAATTACCAAAAACATGGTGGCATGAGTCACACCTAGAGAAGATGTGCATGTGTTAGATTATTCCCAGTTCAACATGTTCAGAAGATCAATACTACATTCTCTTTATTATAAGATAACTGCTGAAAGAGGAACGCTCTAATTCATTCCAAATACTGCCAGAATCAGCAATGGAAATGGAAAGGCAAACAAGTTCCGAAGTCTAAACTTTTTGGATGAAGAATCTGGGCTCTGGACTTAGAAAATAAGAATGCAGAAGCCCTTCCTTCCTTCCTTCCTTCCTTCCTTCCTTCCTTCCTACCTTCCTTCCTTCCTTTCTTCCTTCCTCCTTCCTCCTTCCTTCCTCCTTCCTTCCTACCTCCCTTCCTCCTTCTTTCCTTTCTTCCTTCCTTCCTCCTTCCTTCCTTCCTCCTTCCTTCCTTCCTTCCTTCCTCCTTCCTTCCTTCCTACCTCCCTTTCTTCCTACCTCCCTCCCTTCCTTCCTTTCTTCCTCCTTCTTTCCTCCTTCCTTCCTTCCTTCCTTCCTACCACCCTTCCTCCTTCCTTCCTTCCTCCTTCCTTCCTACCTCCCTCCCTTCCTTCCTTCTTCCTTCCTTCCTACCTCCCTCCCTTCCTTTCCTTTCTTCCTCCCTCCCTCCCTTCCTCCTTCCTTCCTTTCTTCCTTCCTTCTTTCATTCCTTCCTTTCTCCCTTCTTTCCTTCCTTCCTCCCTTGTTTCCTTCCTTCCCTTCCTTTCCTCCTTCCTTTCTTCCCTCCCTCTTTCTTTCTTTCCTTTCTCCCTCCCTTCCTTTCTTCCTCCCTTCCTTCATTTCTTCTTTCCATTTCATTATGTTTTCATTTGGCTACATGACCTACCATGAGGCTAGACCCTTACCTTAGTATTTGAAGATAACCTATGCATAGTGCCTCAGTCAATATTTGGTGCACTTCTCCCTGAGTGGAGAAGTTATCATTGCTTCTCCACCCCTGAAAAGAAAATGGACAGCTTTTATGTTTGGGGAACCCACAGAGAGGACTGGGACCTGTCTCTCGTAAGGTTGCTGGAGGAGCAGCGTCTAATTCAGCTGAAGAGCTGAGGGGTGTCTGGAACAGTAGCTCCTTTTTCTTCCTTACTAAAGACTTCATGAAAAGGGAAATTTTGCTGAGCCTCTGAGCACCGGCTTTATTTTCCTTCTTTCTTGTTTTGCAGAGGAAAGCTTCTTGCTGGCCGTTTAAGCCCAGGAAAAAACTTAAGAAACACCATCAAAACATCTCCTCTACTCAGGGAAATTTGCCTTCCAATCCTGCAATTGGAGCAGGGTGAGCAGAGAAGAGGCTGAAAGTCTCATTACCCTTCTTTGCTGTGTCAGTCCTCTTTCCCAGAAGGGCATGCAATTCTTTCCTCATCATTCTCAACTCCTCGCATAAGTCAGCAGCTCCTTATTCTTAACTTATATTCTGGGCTGATTGTGTTCACAGGGATTTCCAAAAGCCTCCCCAAATACCTGTTAGCTGCTTTTCTCTGAACATTTCTGAGCTAGAACAGGGACATTCCTGTCCCCTGTTTGCTTCCTAATGCTAAAGAGGTTCAGGCTCAGAATTTTCTTCAGTGCAGACTTGGGTGGATGAGGGGGGCTGCCCTGCTGGACTAAATGGCCCATGACCTCAACTGATCCTCACTGTCACCTGTTTCTGTCCCAACTAGAGCTAGGAGTGTCTGCCCAGTCCTTAACACAGAGGTTCATCCATTCCTCCCCAAGGGGGACCCAGTCTAGATTCTATCCTTGACTTTGAAATTGCTGGAGCTTTTGGTTCAACTTATAGGACATTTTGCTCTGGCTTTGGCATTTTCCTGGATCAGGAACTATCCTCTAGATCTTGGTTAAGAATGTACAGAAGTTGGGACTGGAACACAGTGGTAGGACATTTGCATTGCATGCAGTAGATTCAGGAAGAACCTGGTTTGATCCCCAGTGTCCCATATGGTTCCCCACGCCAGGAGCGATTTCTGAGCACATAGCCAGGAGTAACCACTGACTGTCATTGGGAGTGGCCCAAAAACAAACAAATAAACAAAAAGAATGTAAAGTCTCAGCTTCCTAAGAGCTGAGATTCATCTGTTTGCTGCATGTTCAGAATCATTCAAATATAGAACCCTGATCTTATGGTCTACATTGAAATAATACAATAGTCAATTTATTACAAAGTTCAGGCACCATTTGAAGTGAAGTAACTACTGAATCCAACCATAACACCTCAAGTAGGGACTATTATCCTCATATTTGAAAGGTGAGGATTTTTAAACACAGAGAGATTACTTCCCCCATGCCACATAAATTGGGACCTGGTAGATCCGGGATCCTAATCTGGTAATTTACAAACACTTATTCTGACATTAAATTTTGAGCCTATGGCTGTCTGGAGTTAGTTAAGCGATGGGTCAGGGAGAGAGAGAAGGGAAACTCTGATTTGTTCTGCCTGGTTTTTAATCCAAGGACAAATCCCATCCACTCCCCATTCTTTCTTCTCCTTCCCCCTGTATAAAGATTCTATTCTGATCAGAGAAAATCTCCCTTCCTACCTCTACACTTGCTTGCCTGTTGTTTCCTCCCCTACTTGAACACAGATCACTGAGCTTTTCCTCGAAAATAATTGGTAAATCTTAACTACACTGAGAAAGATGTTCTAAGAAGACCTACCTTATGACTTTCATTCATTTCTTTTCATTCCAACCCTGCTCCATCCACTCTCATAGGGTGAGTAGAGAGGAGGCTGAAAGAGTCTCATTACGCAGGAATGGAAGCATTTTTATTACAAGAGTGATTATAGAGACCTCACCAAAGTTGATATATAATGATGAGGCCTGGGCAAGGAGACATGCTTACTCAATGCCCCAGAAGTCTGACTTTTTCCATTTGGTTTGAGAACCCCAATAAATGCTCAGAGGTTACTCTTAGTTTGGAGCTTAGAAACATAGGGGTCACTCCTGGAAGTGTTTTGTGAACCATGCAGTGCCAGGGATCAAACATAGGAATCCAGCCCTTTGAGATATACCCTGGTGCCAGAAATTTGTGTTTTTATGATCTTATTTGGTGCTTCATTCTTCTTTGAGAATGACACTTATAATGATATTTTGGGATTCTACATGATAAGCTGCAGTGTTTCTCCTTGACATCCTTGTGGTTTCACTTGGCGACTGAGTTTGGGTGGATAGTACATGTACATAAATAATAGTAGTGCAAGGAAGCAAGCCATTTTTGTCTCAGAGACAACAAGTAAGTACTCAAGGATCTTGAGACAGGAGAGATCACTTAGGTATAAGGAAGGGAAGTAGGGTAGATGACATTTGAGGTTAACTCTGAGGGATGAGTTTATTTTGCAGACCTGGTTTTCAAGGGCAGTATGAAAATGGCAATGCCAGAATCTGTGTGAAATAAGCATGCAAAATAAAATGTAAATTGTGGTCAAAATAGAAAATACCTTATGTATTAGAATCATCCATACGTAAGAAGCACAACTATTAGTGAATAAAGCATCCAACTTTTATAGTGTTTGTAATCAGAAACTGTTGTAGCTTTTTAAGGCAAGGGGAAAATAATCAGATATAACTCAAATACCATATAGAAGAGTTGAAGTATTACCAACAGGCTTTTGTAGAAAATTAAGCAGAGTGGGTTAGAAATAGCATAGGGAGTAAGGATCTTGCCTTGCATGAGTCTAACCCAGAGTTAAACCCCCACTAAAGTATAAAGTTCCCCCAATATTGCCAGAAGTAAAATCACTGAGCACAGGCCAAACCCAGAGTACAGCTGGGTATGGATACAAAGTGAAGGGACAAAGGAAGAAAGGAAGGAAGGAAGGAAGGAAGGAAGGAAGGAAGGAAGGAAGGAAGGAAGGAAGGAAGGAAGGAAGGAAGGAAGGAAGGAAGGAAGGAAGGAAGGAAGGAAGGAAGGAAGGAAGGAAGGAAAAGAGAAAGAAAGAAAGAAAGAAAGAAAGAAAGAAAGAAAGAAAGAAAGAAAGAAAGAAAGAAAGAAAGAAAGAAAGAAAGAGAGAGAGAGAGAGAGAGAGAGAGAGAAAGAAAGAAAGAAAGAAAGAAAGAAAGAAAGAAAGAAAGAAAGAAAGAAAGAAAGAAAGAAAGAAAGAAAGAAAGAAAGAAAGAAAGAAAGAAAGAAAGAAGAAAGAAAGAAAGAAAGAAAGAACGAAAAAGAAAGAAAGAAAGAAAGAAAGAAAGAAAGAAAGAAAGAAAGAAAGAAAGAAAGAAAGAAAGAAAGAAAGAAAGAAAGAAAGAAAGAAAGAAAGAAAGAAAAAGAGAAGGAAGAAGGGAGGGAGGGAGGAAGGAAGGAAGGGAGGGAGGGAGGGAGGGAGGGAGGGAGGAAGGGAGGGAGGGAGGGAAGGAGGAAGGAAGGGAGCAAGGAAGGGAGGAAGGAAGGGAAGAAAGGAAGGAAGGGGAAGGAAGGAAAGAAGGAAGGGAGGAAGGAAGGGAGGGAGAGAGGGAGCGAGGGAGAAAGGAAGGGAGGGAGGGAGCGAGGGAGAAAGGAAGGGAGGGAGGAAGGAAGGAAAGAAGGGAGGGAGCGAGTCAGGAAGGAAGGAAGGGAGGGAGGGAGGGAGGAGAGATTGGAGGGAGGGAGCGAGGAAGGGAGGGAGGGAGGAAAGAAGGAAGGAAGGAAAGAAGGGAGGGAGCAAGGAAGGGAGGGGAGAGGGAGGGAGGGTGGGAGAGAGGAATGGAAGAAAGGAAGGTAGGAAGGAAGGAAAGAAGAAAGGAAGGAAAGAAGGAAGGGAGGAAGGGAATAAAAGAAGGGAGGGAGGGAGAAAGAAGAAAAGGAAGAAAGGAAGGGAATGAGGGAAGGAGGGAAGGAGGGAGGAAGGAAGGAAGAAAGGAAGGAAGGAAGGAAGGAAGGAAAAGAGAAAGAAGAAAGAAAGAAAGAAAGAAAGAAAGAAAGAAAGAAAGAAAGAAAGAAAGAAAGAAAGAAAGAAAGAAAGAAAGAAAGAAAGAAAGAAAGAAAGAAAGAGAGAGAGAGAGAAAGAAAGAAAGAAAGAAGAAAGAAAGAAAGAAAGAAAGAAGAAAGAAAGAAAGAAAGAAAGAAAGAAAGAAAGAAAGAAAGAAAGAAAGAAAGAAAGAAAGAAAGAAAGAAAGAAAGAAAGAAAGAAAGAAAGAAAGAAAGAAAAAGAGAAGGAAGAAGGGAGGGAGGGAGGAAGGAAGGAAGGGAGGGAGGGAGGGAGGGAGGGAGGGAGGGAAGAAGGGAGGGAGGGAACGAGGAAGGAAGGGAGCAAGGAAGGGAGGAAGGAAGGGAAGAAAGGAAGGAAGGGGAAGGAAGGAAAGAAGGAAGGGAGGAAGGAAGGGAGGGAGGGAGGGAGCGAGGGAGAAAGGAAGGGAGGGAGGGAGCGAGGGAGAAAGGAAGGGAGGGAGGAAGGAAGGAAGGAAAGAAGGGAGGGAGCGAGTCAGGAAGGAAGGAAGGAAGGGAGGGAGGGAGGAGAGATTGGAGGGAGGGAGCGAGGAAGGGAGGGAGGGAGGAAAGAAGGAAGGAAGGAAAGAAGGGAGGGAGCAAGGAAGGGAGGGGAGAGGGAGGGAGGGTGGGAGAGAGGAATGGAAGAAAGGAAGGTAGGAAGGAAGGAAAGAAGAAAGGAAGGAAAGAAGGAAGGGAGGAAGGGAATAAAAGAAGGGAGGGAGGGAGAAAGAAGAAAAGGAAGAAAGGAAGGGAATGAGGGAAGGAGGGAAGGAGGGAGGAAGGAAGGAAGAAAGGAAGGAAGGAAGGAAGGAAGGAAGGAAGGAAGGAAGGAAGGAAGGAAGGAAGGAAGGAAGGAAGGAAGGAAGGAAGGAAGGAGGGAGGGAGGGAGGGAGGGAGGAAGAAAGGAAGGAAAAAGAAAGGAAGGAAAAAAGGAAGGAAGGAAGAAAAACTATTAGAGCCAAACAAGATTTAAATTCCAGTTATATATTTGGGTTTTGGGGCCACACCCGGTGAAGCTCAGAATTCACTCCTGGCTTGGGGGACCATATAGGATGCCAGGGGATTGAACCGCAGTCTGTCCTAGGTTAGCACATGCAAGGCAAATGCCCTATCACTCGCACCATCACTCCTGCCCCTCCAGTTCTATTTGTTTCCCTTAAAAAATAAGATTGTAATAAAGCGAGAATATTACATAAAAGCTCCTACCCAGTGGGATGCCTAGCATACAGGAGGTACTCGGTAAATGTTCATGCTTCATAAATGTTCATTTACTAGTCTGCCTAAATGATTTGTGTTTATCACAAAGAATGGAATGTAGAACTTGCAGCCCCGGATTCAAGTTTAATTTTGCCATTTACTGGCAAAATGACAGCATACATATCGTTCAGCCTCTCTAGGCTTCAAATCTTATTGTGACTGATCAAAACAACCTATATGAAACAGGGAGTCTGGTGAAAGTGAAATGAAATACTAGCCCAGGACCTTTGCCTTCATAAACTCTGCAAACAGCAATTATTAGTAGCAGCTTTTGGTGGGGTTAAAGGCAAGAAGGAATATAGGAAGTTAGCCTCTAAGGCATTAAAATAGTCATAAAGGGGTCAGAGAGATAGACTAGTAGATAATGTTCTTACCTTTCACATGTCAATCTTCAGAACTGAATATAAGCCCTGAGCCCTGCCCAGTAGTGACTCCTGAGCACAGAGCTAGGAGTAGCCCCTGAGCATACCACGTATAGCCCAAACATCACAACCACAAATGGTTACATGTAAACATTTTAAAAGTTTTAACCTGATGTTGTTGTTTTTTTTCTTAGTTTTGGGGCCATACCCAGTGACACTCAGAAGTTACTCCTGGCTATGCATTCAGAAATCGCTCCTGGCTTGGGGGACCATATGGGATGACCCGGATTGAACCAATGTCTGTCTTGGATCAGCCGCATGCACGGCAAACACCCTACTGCTGTGCTATGGCTCTGGCCCCATCAACCTGATGTTGTATTTCTTTCATCTGTGCCTAGCAGAGAAATTACAGAATAAAAGCCCTCCCAAAGGATGAGAGTTAAGGCACGGGGCAATGTGGCAAGGCTCTCCCAAGAATTCTGCTGGCACTGTCATCAGAGCCTTGGAGCCTCCCAGTTCAGCAGTACTTCTGGAGGATAGAAAATTAGAAAACATATTCCTACTTATGACACTGCATTTCCAACAGAAAACCACTCTCGGCCTACCACGTGTTCAAAGAGTACCATGTCACTCCACAGACCACAGACCAAATCGTCTTGAGGGAAGAGAAATAGCTCATCCATCTCACTCTGCTGCAGACACGGTGATGTCACTGAGGGAAGGAGGAGGTGAGAGGGAGGGCAAGGCAGCTGACTTCCATTTCCATGCTCATCCATGGGGACTTGTCCTGGAGGGCACCTCCCTGCTTGTTCACTGATCTGCTTTCTTCTCTGTGCTCAGCAATAACCCGGGAGCTTGGATGTTCCAAACTTTTGCAGTGTCATCTCTCATCTCCAATGACAGTTTGAGTTTATGAAGAAATAGGTGTTGCCTCTCCCTTGCCAGGTCTTAGGAAAGGGTGAAGTTGATTAATGCATGGGAGGCTGGACTGGGAGAAACAGGGGAGGGAGAAATTCTGAGGTTCGGCTTCATCTTAGAGAGGAAAATGAGGTCAAACATACATCTAAAGGACAGGAGGGGTGCAAAGATAATCCTTTAGAAACTGAGATCTGGAGACCCCCTGCTAACCCCTACAGTTGGTAGATCCTAGGAAGATAGTCTTAGGCTTTTTTGAGACATAGTGACTGACTTTGAGTTCATCTTGTTTGTTAGGAAGCCCTAGATGGGCACAGATTTAGTTTTGAGATGCACTGTGTAACAATGGCTGGTTGCCAACGTACCTTCTGATGTTTATTTGACTTCTGTAACTTGAGTTACAAAGGAGCTGTTTTGGAATTTTAACTCCCCTGAAGGAGCTATTTGAGAATTACCTTTATAGTCTGCTTAAGGAGATAGCCAGAATTCATGCACTGTTCCTCTATTTACCTGGATTCTTTACTTACCTCTATTTATCAGAGTTGGAAAAGTGGGGGAGTCTCTCTGAGACTTATTTACTTTAAACTGGAGGAAATACTACTCATTTCCTCAGCGTTAACAGACAGTGTGTGGCAGAAATCATGCTACATGTTTATGTTTATGGTTAAGATATGGGGTGATCCTTCAAAGAGTTTACTGACACTTCTGGTGGGATGGGGCTTGGTGAGGGGCACACCTGGCTATGCTCAGGGATCACTCCCAGCTCTGTGCTCAGGGATCAGCAAGAAACCTATCTACACTACTATTGTTTTTGACCCATGTCACATCAGACCATCTTGGTCTTACCAGTCTTTGACTCATATGACATTGAAGCATCCTCCCTTGGAAGCATGGGTTGTACCTAACCAATACAGCTTGTCAACACCATGCTCTTCCCTGCAGAATGACTGACTCTTGCCTCCTACAAAAGGCTTATCCCTCAACATTGCATCCTGAAACATTCCAGAACCTTACTTGGAACACATTCAAATGTCACCCTGGAAATGGGGTGCAGGGGAGTGAGTGTAGGGTTCCAGAGTAGAAGGACGAGACCACACAACTGGAATAAATTTGAACACTTTAATCCATCTGCCAACAAGATTGCCCAGCCTGGCCAGCCAGGGCCATCACCTGAAGGAGATGAGCCCCGCCCAAGGTCAAGATGAAGCTTATATAAGGAAGGGATATAGGGGGGTCCCAGCTTTCTGATGATCCTTAAAATAATTGGCTCTTGTCTAGGGATATCTTCCTACTACTCCCTTGTCCTTCCCTGATAGGCTACCTGGTACAGCCAAGTAGACTGAGGTAGGATCTATGGAAACAGGCTTCTGAAGCCCCAGCATGTAGCCCACACCAAGTGGTCCTTACAAAATGGTGTTTCACCCTGCTCAGAACCTAAAGAAGCTTGCCATGTGGCTTTTACAAAATGGCGTCCCTCCTTATTCAGAATTCAGGTCCCAACAGTAAGTATATGGTGGAGTAAAAGTGTGACCACTAGCAGATAAATTATGTGTATTAATTCTTCCCCTCTTTCTACTCCAGATGTATGTTGTTACAACATTATTGAATATGGCTTCTAGAAAGACTCTTATGAAGTCAAGTAACCAGTCAGATTTAGTAGCCAGGTAAATCCTTCCTTCCATCCTCTTTGCTCCCTCTCCAGTCCCATCTTCTACTTCCTCCACACAACCCCTGCAAGAAAAAAATCTTCTCTGAGATTGCATTTTATAATACAACAACATTGCTCAAATTCTTTGTTTGCTCACTTATTTTTCTAAATCAAATTCTGATTTTTGTCTTTGAATAAATCAAATTCTGATTTTTGTTTTTGGATTCTATTTTTTGTTTTGTTTTGTTTGTTTTAGTTTGGGGCCACACCCAGTGACATTCAGGGGTTACTCCTGGCTATGCGTTCAGAAATCACTTCTGGCTCGGAGGACCATATGGGATGCTCGGGAATCTAACCACAGTCTGTCCTAGGTTAGCGCAGCACAATACAAATGCCTTGTGCCTTGCGCCACCACTCTGGCCCCTGGATTCTATTTTCTTTATCCAGGCTACCACAGTTGGTAGACCACTTCCCGCACCCTACTGGGGCCAGGACAAGATTTTGGAGGTGAATTACTTTCTCAGAGTCTGTTAGCCAAAAGCACCTCACTGCTAACAGTAAGCAGGATGGTATGAACCTGTAGCACAGTGTTATCAAAGGACTAAACTTTGACTTTTCACTAATTGGGATGAACTACAGGCAAGACACTGAAATCTGTGATGCTTGTGCTACTTGAAAAGCATAGAAGCACTCATAATTATACAGAGGTATCTAGCTTTTGTTAACAAGTTGGAAGTCCTGACTAAAGAAAATGATAGGCTTGGAAAACTAGCTGGCTAGATAAGGCACAATGTGAAGTCAGTGGCCCTCCAGAATAGCTTAAGGAAATGTTCCTCTGAAGTTTCAGGCCATAAAGTGAGACAGAATTATCTTAGAACAGAGACTCTTAGATGATCAGACTCCTCTGAACCCTCCAAGTTGGTAAAATAGTTCCTTTCCACTCACTGGGATCAGCGGGCTTGCCCAGAGAACTTGGACTGCTTCTTTGAAGCAGGTGCTTTGCAAGATGAGGATTGTTTCTATCAAATCTTCAGTGATTCGTTGGTGCTTCAAATAAAATAACCAGGATCAATCCCAGCTCAGCTAGGACTGTAAAGGGAAGTCATTGGTCTGGGAAGAAATAGCTTACATGCTGGAAGGACTACAGAACCTTGATAATAAGTCCTGGAAACCATCAGAAGAACATGTGTAGAAATAGAAATAGTGAGAGATAAAAAGCAGGGCTTAAATAATGGGGGTATTGGTGGTGAGAATATTGCACTGGTGAAGGGAGTGTGTACTTTTTATGACTGAAACCCAACTACAAACATGTTTGTAATCATGGTGCTTAAAGATATTTTAAAAATAAATAAATATAATCCCTGAGCACCGCTGGGTGTGACCCAAAAATAAATAAATAAATAAATAAATAAAAACTGAGAGAAAAATGGAATATAAAGTCTATAGTCTAAAAAACATTCTAGAAGAATAACAAAATACTAAAATCTAGCAAGTTAACAAAATACTAAAATCTAGTAACTTCTTATAGAAAATTAGGTAGAGACTTTGGAACTTCCTAATGTTTATGGAAGAAGGAATCACAGAACTCAGCAAAGGAGAAATACTAGAATGACCATACTCTGATAACACTCTTCCCATCCATTATTTCCTTTGCCTCTCCATTATAGCATTATGGAATACCATAGCAAGGGAAGCATTTGAATGTTTAAAATATTTTTTGTGATTCTTTTCTCTGTACATTGAAATTTCTGGTGAAGATGGTGCCAGGGAACCAAGCTCCTTCATATCAATGCGTTTTACAGGATAGAGAAATGTTGAGTGTTAGGTAACTGTACTTAATCACCAACGTAGACATAATTACCTCAAATGGACTGCAAGATCAGAGTAGAAATTAGTGTATTTAGACCATTAAGAGCCTGTAACAACAATAGTGAGAGTTCCATGATGTTTAACTGCCAGATATCTTTAAAAAGAGAGAGATCAAACCTTAGCATTTTCCAATTCAGATGGTGTAAATTCTCTCCCCATGCCCATTTTCTAATTAAATTTTTATTGACACCAATGTGAATTACAAGTCTTTCACAGTTATATTTATATTTCATTCTCACCACCAGTGTTGACCTCACTCTATCACTGTTCCCAGCATGCAGCCCATGCCTCCACCTTTAGACCCCTAGACTGCTAGTGTAACAGATTCCTTTTGTGTATAGCTTATTGTAGTTTGGGTCCCTTGATTCTATTATCATTGACTTTGGGTTGGGTATTTAGAGCTGATTTTTTTTTTTTTTGGTTTTTGGGTCACACCCAGCAGCGCTCAGGGGTTACTCCTGGCTCTATGCTCAAGAATTGCTCCAGGCACATTCAGGGGACCATATGGGATGCCTGGATTCAAACCACCAACCTTCTGCATGCAAGGCAAAAATGTCTTTCCTCCATGCTATCTCTCCAGCCTCGATCTGATTGTTTTTTATTTCCACTCAATGCTCATGAGACTGCTATGCCCCTGGTACCATTTGCTTTTATTTTTCTTAGTTTGTAGGTAAACATAGAACAAGATGATTCCTATTCTATGGTTCTGTAAAAAATAGGGAGGGGGGAATGGGGGAGACCGTATCTAGAAGCTATAAACATAATTTTTTTTATAAAAAGGGGCTGGTACATAAAGAAAGACTAGCCTCCATCTTATGACCTGTGCAAATACTGAGATCTCTAGTTACAGAGGCCTGCTTTTATCATCCACGACTGAGTGGAAAGTATCCAGACAGCACAAAAGGACCTAGAGAAGAGAAAAAGAGAAAAAGAGCATGTTATTCCCATGACAGTATGCTTCAAGAGCAGAGAACCCCTTTATCTCTTAGGCCAAGGGAACTCACTTTCTAATCTTCCCAATATATACTGTGCCTATGCAAAAAAAAAAAAAAAAAGCACAAATTAATTTTTTTGTTATTGTTGTTTTTGGTTTTTTTTCTTTTTTGTGTGTGCTTTGCTTTGTTTTTATTTCAGGACCGTGGTTATTGTTTGGTTGTTATCTTTATTGCTATAATGCTTTTTGGGTTTCTTTGTTTGATTTTTTTTGTATGGTTTTTATGTTTTTCTTTCTTTTTCCCTTTCTTCTGTTAAATTGATTTTTATAGCCTCTAGAAGGACTCCTCTCATTTCTTTCTTGTTTGATTTTTACCTCCCCTTTTTTTTCTTCTCTTTCTTTTTTCTTTCCTCCAAACAGAACCACATAACTTGAACCATCTTGTTCTGCCTCACAAATTGAGGGGGAAATAATGGAGGGTACCAAGACCAAATAGGTGTATGAACATTGAGTAGAAATAAAAAATGATCATACTTAAACACCAAATCCAAAGCCAATGACAACAAAATTGAAACCCAATCTACAAAAAGCTAGACACAGAGGGGACCACTTATACTAGCAGCCTGGGGGTCAGAGGAGGATATGGGATGCATGCTGAGAACAGGGGTGGAGGGAGGACAACATTGGTGATGGGAATGTCCCTGATTCAATGTCACTATGTACCTAAAATACTACTGTGAATGATTTGTAATCCACTTTGGTCAAAATAAAAATTATTTAACTTAAAAAAAAGAGGGGCTGGTGTGGCAAGGTATTTTTTTGTTTGTTTTTCTTTTTTTTGCATAGGCACAGTAAGTATTGGGGAAATTGGAAAAGAAATTCCCTTAGCCTAAGAGATACAGGATATTTCTACCATTGAAGCATACTGTCATGAGATCAACTAGACTCCAAACCTTTTCATTGTAAAACCCTAAGGTCTTTCTTTATGGTGCCAGGAAATGTTCTGCTCAGCTGTAGTTGTCAAAGTCAGTCCTTGTAACTAGAGATCTTGAATTTTGTACAGATCTTAGGACAAAGTCTTTCTTTATGGTCCCAGGTAAAGTTCTGTTCAGTAGCAGTTATTGTAGTCAGTCTTCTGTAATTAGTGATCTTGGTTTTTGCACAGATCCTAGGATGGATTGTCTTCTTTTTTTTTTAATTTATTTAAACAACTTAATTACATACATGATTGTGTTTGGGTTTCAGTCATGTAAAGAACACCACCCATCACCAGTGCAACATTCCCATCACCAATGTCCCAAGTCTCCCTTCGCCCCACCCGACCCCCGCCTGTACTCTAGACAGGCTCTCCATTTTCCTCATACATTCTCATTATTAGGACAGTTCAAAATGTAGTTATTTCCCTAACTGATTTCATCTCATTGTTAGGTGATGAGGTAGTGCCATCTGCTCTTAGATCAAGTTGTTGATGTTTCCTCATTGACAGGAGGCTGTATGAACCTACACTGGGCAAGTTGGTGCCAGAGAGGTATTAGGGTTCCCCCAGAGGGAGTTTAATTCCTGGTGCAGGAAATTGTGCCAGTTCTAAGGTTGGGATCTGGGACTTGGGGTTGAATGGTTGGTGTTCAATCGCATGAGGTCTAAGTTGAGTCTCCATGAAATATGTTCAGAGTGGAAGGCACCCCAGTATTATAAAATTTATGGGTTCTTACCCTAGAAGATAAGAACTTATTTCTGTACATAAGATTTCCTCCATTTTAGTGTGCCTATGCAAAAAGGAATGATGCCATATTATATTGTTGGTGCATTTGGGGGTAAAAATGGCAAGCTATACAATCTCTGTGCCCTGGTTTTGACTTGAGCTTTTATCTCAGGCAAGACTTTTCTACAAGAATTTAGTACTAATCATAAACAAAACAATCAAACAAACAAATAAAAAGGGGGGATGGAGGTGGCTGCCTTTACATTTGGAAATAAACATTCTAAGAGGTATAGCTATTAAGGAATTAAATATACAAAGAAAATTATATATATCCCCATTAAGTCTTTTGAGATATTCTTTGGGGGGGGGTGAGATCTTGGGTGCATTTTTATCCCACATTGTGATCTTATTGAATCTGAGGAATGGTTTGCTGCAGTGAGGGATCAGGTAGTGCCATGTCCAATTTTTTTCTGTTTTTTTTTTTGTTTGTTTTTTTGTGGGGGACCCACCTGGTGGCATTGAGGGGTTACTCTTGGCTCTGTGCTCAGAAATCGCTCCTGGCATGCTCAGGGGACCAAATGGGATGCCGGAAATCAAATCCAGGTCCATCTTGGGTTGGCCACATGCAAGGCAAATGATTTACCACTGTGCTACCTCTCTGCCCCCCCCAAACCCATTTTTAAGCTACCACTCAAACTGTATTGAACCTCAAGCTAAGAAGAAAGAGGAACAATCAGTTCTTGTAAAAATTATATGAACTGGTTTCAGCACACTACTGGGAAATGGCCAGTCTACATGGTGCTCTTAGGGTTTTACTCAACTAGTGCATTTTTTTAAAAAATGCTCAAGATCTGCTGAGCAGAAGACTATAATTCATTACCAAAGTAGAAATTTATGAACCCCTCCAACCCCAGCTGACTGAGTCTGAATCAGGGTCACTCATGAAATAATCCAAACCAGGCTGAAAGAGTGTAGTCTGGCAATCTTCTACCATGTATGGAGAGCAAGCTGCCTGCCAGAATTGCAGTTTTATTGGATACAGAGACCACCCAAGCAGTAAGAACTAATAGCTCAGGCTATCCTGAGCCAGTCCCACCCAGGTTTACAAGTAAGGCAATCTCTGTTTTGGGGTAAATGCAAGTTGTAAACAAACATACAAAAGAACAAGGGATGATCTTTGTTTTAGGTAAACTAAGGTGTGACCTAACAATACCTGTTATATTTTCCATCTAAGGCAGGACACAGTCCTACAGTCTACTTATTGAAGATAAGTCACCTTGAAAAAGGACCCTACATTATGAATAATGTCATTGTAAATTGTAACGGTAAATAATCCACTGGTCCTTCTGAGAGAAGCCAGTGACTACTGTGAACTAGGATAAAATAACCTGACTTTTAAAGAATATTCCATAGTGGTTCTGACACAGATTCACAGGACATAAAATGTCATAGCAGCTGTTACAAGAGGAGTTGATGAAGACCAGGTAGATTGAGTCCTGAACTTTTAGGAGACCATTTTAAGTATGTTTTTGTTTTCATTTTTATTTTTTAATAAAAAATGTTTAATTGAATAACAGTCAGACAAACAGTTACAAAGTTGTTCATGATTGAGTTTCAGCTATAATGTCCAAAACCCTTCACCAGTACACATTTCCTGTCACCAATATTCCCAGTTTCAATCCTGCACTCCTTCCTGCCCTCTTCCCTGCTGCCTCTGTGGCAGACTATTTTTCTATCTTTTTCTCTTTCTCTTCCTTTTTCTTTTTTAAACTTTGTAGTTTGCAGTATTGTTACTAAAGAATATTATGCATACCTTTTTGTCTCCTTGCAGCACCAGTTCTTGTCCAGAGTGATCAGTTCTATCACTGCCATAGTGGTCCCTTCTCTGCCCTGACTGCATTTTCCTGCTTTTTATGGCAAGCTTCCTATCATGGACTATCAAAGGTCCTTCTGAACTTTATCTCTATTGTCTCTGGATATTAATACAGTTCTATCATTTTTAATATTCCACAAATAGTGTGATCATTTTATGTCTATCCCTCTCCCTCTGATTCATTTCACTCAGCATAATACTCTCCATATCTATTCATGTATAAGCAAATTTCGTGACTTCATATTTTTCCTAACAGCTGCAGAGTATTCCATTGTGTAGATGTATACAATTTCTTTATCTATTTATCTGTTCTCGGGCACTTGGGTTGTTTCCAGATTTTTTGCTATTATGAATAGCGCTTAAATGAACAAAGGAATACAGAGGGCTTTTCTGTGCTGTGTTTTGGGGCCCCTAGGTTATATTCCTAGAATCATTATTAATGGGTTATATGAAAATTTAATTTCAGGGTTTTTATTTTAGGAATGTCCATATCCTTTTCCCAAAAGACTGGACCAGTTGACATTTTCAACAGTAGGAGACCATTTTGCCTCAGTCCCTTTCTAAAATTAAATCTCCGAGTGACAAAGATAAGATACTTTGGTACTCAGAACCAGCATTTAGTACTAGTAATTCAATATTAAGAAGCTAGTCTGTGAAATAAGGGGCATTATAGTAATAATGTCAAAATAAAATCCTCTGCAAGTGACTAACTTTTCTCTTCCGCACTGACAAAAATAGTAGTGAGACACACAGTCCAGGAGAAATTGCAGTGACTAGCACCACCATCCAATACCTAAGGTGATGACCCCTTCATCTACTCATTTAATTCACCTGTCTGGCCCTTGTAGAAAAATAGGCATTTTGTGGTGAACAACATGGAAATAGTTCTAGTCTTGATCAGTGATGCCTTGTTAGATGTGATATCTTAATTTGTCCAAATTAATGTCACCTCTGGAAGTTTGCATGCCACCAGCTCTCAACCCCTTTCAATGAGAGAATAGATTTACTTCTCAAAATATCAAAGCTATCTCAGGATACATATACTATCTTTCTCCAAGACTTTATTAATTTATTAATTCTCCATCACAATATTATCCCTGGGGTTTGTTTACCCTAGAATTCTACACCTTATTATTGTTCACTAGTAGTAATGTCTTACTGAACTCAGTGAGTAGGGGGAGGAAATTACTCAATAAGAAATGTATATATGGGACTGGGAAGGTGGCGCTAGAGGTAAGGTGTCTGCCTTGCAAGTGCTAGCATAGGATGGACCGCGGTTCAATCCCCTGGCGTCCCATATGGTCCCCCCAAGCCAGGGGCAATTTCTGAGCGCATAGCCAGGAGTAACCCCTGAGCGTCAAACGGGTGTGGCCCAAAAACCAAAAAATAAAATAAAAATAAAAATAAAAAATAAATGTATATACTAAAGAAATACATAAAAATAAGCCACAGGAGCTGGAGTGATAGTACAGGGGGTAAGGGGCTTGCCTTATATGTGGCTGACTCTTGGTACAGTCTCCAGCATCCCATATTATCTCTGAAAACTCCTGAACATTATAGGGTATCACTCACCCCAGACCAGACAAAATGAAAGAAAGAAATCAACCACAGTTCAAAGGTGAATTGGAACATGATTTCTAAGATAAAGTTCAAGTTGCATTACTTTGCACCTTCTACCTTTAAGAAAAAGTCACAGTGATGATGGACTTTTAAAGAACATTTTAGAGCAGAATATACTACACTAGGGAATAATACTCTGATCGGAATTTTGAATGACTCAGAAGGTTGCTAGTTTCAAATATGGCCAAGAACAAGAGAACTCTGCGGCAGCTTCAGTGGCGGAATAACCTACCTGCTATGGGAGTGTATGAGTCAGCAAATACAATACTGCGTGAGATTTCCATAGTGGATAAGGTTGCTCCTATTGGCAAGTTTCAACAGGAGAATTAAAAGTACAGAACCTAAAGTTCTGGAAAAGGCAGTAACTTCTACAGCAGAGAACTACTTTTCATTTGAAAAATAGCTACTGGTATGCTAATAGAAACCCCAATAGAAACTAAATAAATGCCTGACTGCTGAATACCAAAAGATTATTTGACCTGAGTTACCCCATTATGAGCTGAAAATGAACATACCTACCAAGTCATAAGTTCTGGCAAGCACAGCAAAAACTATCCAATAAAAATTATATTTTTGGAGTCAGGCCCAAATGGGTGCAAAGGTATAAATAAATAAAATAACTATGTGACTTAGAGAGCTCTATTGTCTACCTAAAATGCCCTGTCTCTTCCTCAACCCAAACCTACCACATGGGGCTTCACTATGACAGCTGATAGCGGAGGAGACAATTCAGCCAGGTCTCAGAGATGACCCAATACAGATCAGTGATGCCTACTGAAATGACTTTCTGTCACTATATAACTTATGTGTGGTCCTTTAAGCATAATCCAAAGGGTTATGGAGAAGAAAACTTGCTTCAGAAAGTAATGTACTTGTTCATGTACTTGGAGGGAGGGAGATGTGGCATTCTTGGCACTGGTAATGGTTTGGCTGGTTAAATATTCAAGGCTTCCAAAAGACGAAGAGTGAAAATTGGAAGATGAAGTCCTAAAGAATTAGAAATAAGTCATAGAGATATTTATGTATAAGCTAATGTTCACCAGAAAGCATATATACATTAAAGGTTCTGAGTAGTCAGTGAGGAGAATTGGTGATTCACTTTGTGATTAGTATCAAGCCTGCTCTGAGTCCCTCCAATAATGGACAGAGAGTGTGATGATAGGAATAAAGCTTATGGCAGAGATCCAGCAGCCTGGGCTCTCTCTCACCAAAGCTGATCTTTATATTCCCACCATGACCCTTGGTATATGATTCATTAGAGAATAGACAACCACTTGGGGATATATTCTACATGCCAGACAGGAATTCATGATGACTGGGAAACTTCTAAATACCATCATGAAGAACTTACAAATGTCTGGTTGACCCTGAACAACACTGCAAAAAAAAACCTAAAGGACTTATTTTACAACAAAAAGCAAATGGCGGGCCCGGAGAGATAGCACAGTGGCGTTTGCCTTGCAAGCAGCGAATTCAGGGACAAAGGTGGTTGGTTCGAATCCCGGTGTCCCATATGGTCCCCCGTGCCTGCCAGGAGCTATTTTTGAGCAGACAGCCAGGAGTAACCCCTGAGCATCGCTGGGTGTGGCCCAAAAACCAAAAAAAAAAAAAAAAAAAAAAAAAGCAAATGGCAATGATTCTGAGTTCATTGTTCTTACTGTATACCCTATAAACCAATAGTAGGGACTAAGGGACTCGGGAACCAAGAGATTGAAACAAGGTTGTTTCTCTTTCCCTTTAAGTGACCCTTTTCTCTCTGTTAGGGAACTTGATAAGCGATGGTAGGGCTGGAACAATAACACAGTGAGTAGGCCACTTGCATGTGGCCGACCTGAGTTCAGTCCCCAGCATCCCATATGGTCTCCTGAGCCTGCCATGAGTGATTTCTGACCACAGGAGTAACCCCTGAGTGCTACTTGGTGCACCACACACACGCGCACACACACACACACACACACACACACACACTAAGAGATTGTAGGCCATGATTATCAAGTAATATGAGTATAACTATATTGATCTCATGACCAACATCCAATAAATAGAATTTGGAAACTCATGGGGGTACTCAAACTTGCTACTCACAAATATCAGAGTTGTTCTTAGATTAAATAAATTTTATTCTTCCTGATAAGGGAAGGAGTTGAGGTAGACAAGGAGAATACATGGAGAACTCAAGAGATTGTACTAGGAAAGGGCTAAATGGTATAGAGGCAGCTGAAACAACCAGAGCTCCTTAAGAGTTTTAATTGATTCATGATGAGATACACAATTACAAAGTTGTTTATGATCTAATTTCACTCATACAATGTCCAACACCCATCAATTCCCCAGTGCACATTTCTCACCACCAGTGTCCTGGACCAGTTTCTTTTCCCTTCCTTTCCTTCTTCCTATCCTTTCATCTGCCTTTAAGGAAGACATTTTTCTTTCCTCTGCCTCTCTATATATCTCCATATCTTTAAGCTCTTTCTATTTTACTTTTAAACATTATGGTTTGTTGAAAAAAAAAAAGAAACCACAATATTTGTGCTAACCAAACTGACTCTAAATGAACTATTCAGAGATCAGTTATACAACCCAAACACCCAATTGTAACAACAACAACACTACATAATATAACAGCAAACAACCCGCAGCTGTTAATAATCTCCTTAAATGTCAATAAACTAAAATCTCCCATTAAAAGACATAGAATAGAAAGTTGGATCAGAAAACAAAAGCCGGATATCTGCTGCCTGCAGGAAACACGCCTAAAATATCAGGATAGACACAGGCTTAGAATAAAAGAATGAAAATCAATTATTCAAGCCAGTGGAAAACAAACCAAAACAAAAAGGCTGGGACAGCCATACTTACATCAGACCAAATTTCATTTAACTTCAAGAAAGTGCTTAGAGACAAAGGTGGACACTCCTTATTGATCAGAGGAACATTAAACCAAGAAGTACTAACTCTGATCAACATTTATGCCCAAAGGTAGAGCCAGAAAAATATGTAAGGCTTTTGATTGCAAAACTAGAAAAACATATGGAAAAATGTGATTGTAGTAGAAGACTTCAATACACCATTATCACCACTAGACAGATTCACTAGGCAGAAAACTAGAAAGACATAGGAGCCCTAAATGAGAAACTAGAAGAACTAAGGTTAATGGAGTTAACTGTCCATTCTCAGAAAGCAGAATATACATTCTTCTCAAGTGTACATGGAAGCTTCTCTAGAATAGACCATGCCTTAGAACAAAAATCTAACTTGCATAAAGTCACAAATATAAGAAATATACCAAGCACTCTATCATAATGCAACAGAGATCAAGATTGACTGTAAAAAGAAGATTAGAGATAATCTAACACCGGAAACTTAAACACTATAGTTTGTAATATTTTACTGAGGAGGAATCATTTATATCACTTTACTTCCTTTCAGCACTCAATCCTTGTCCAGAGTGATTATTTCCAGCTATCACTAAAGAGTTTGGACTTTATTAAGAATGAAAGGCGGGGCCGGAAAAACAGCATGGAGGTAATGCGTTTGCCTTGCATGCAGAAGGTCGGTGGTTTGAATCCCGGCATCCTATATGGTCCCCCAAGACTGCCAGGAGCGATTTCTGAGCATAGAGCCAGGAGTAACCCCTGAGCATTGCTGGGTGTGACCCAAAAACCAAAAACCAAAAAAAAATAAATAAATAAATAAAAATAAAAGCTAGGTCAAAGCACATGGGAAACAGTATCAACCAACTGATGTACTAACCCATTTGAAGGGAAATCGGGAAATCTAAACAAAATAGTGGATGTAGGAAGACTATTATGACTGTCAGTTATGGCTTAAAATCTAAACTAATGGGGTGGATTGTAGTTAAAACCATGAATACTTTTGCCTTCCCCTCTTTAGTGTTACTTCTAGAAAAACTGGAAAAGGTCCTATAATTGATCGGATTAGTTGTAGTTCCTTTTAAATGTCAGCATTATGGTCATATTGTTCTCACAAAAATGGTATTCCATAGAATAAAAAGGCAACGAGATATAATCAAGAGTTCAAGAAGATTTGTGCAGTACCAAGGGGTGAACTCTATTGGATATTTTCCATTGTTCCTCTTTATATTCTATTGGATCTTATCCCCTCTCTCTTTTTTCAGTTATTACCCCATTCACCAGCTTAGCAGATGTTCTGGCCAACTTTAAATAGAAATAGTCTTATACAACTTAGGTCCTTACTTGGAACAATGGTCCTCTTGCCAAAGGGCATTCTTATTGCTCCAATGACTTAGCATGCTGAAGAAACCTGGTGGGCACAAATAAATTGGAAATCCCATAATGCATGTACCAAATCTCTATCAGGAGCAAGGAACCAGTGACTATGTTCTTTGCCCACAGAATGATTCTTCTGAAAAGTCATGTATGCATTTCCTTAGGAAGCTAAACCAGGACTAGCAATCGTGTGTGGCAACAGTCAGCTTGAAACTGTGTCTATACATTAACAACAGTACAAACCATAGTACCAAAAAGGAAAGAGAGAGAAAGGCAACTTGCCTGTCCTAGAGCAAGGTGGGGAAGTAAGGAGGATAGAGAAATGGGAGACATCAGTAACAGTGCACTGTAAAGGATGGTGTGCATTTTATAGCTTAAACCCAACAATGGACAATTTTGTAACCACAATGCTTCAATAAAGCAATTAAAGTGAAAAAAGAAGAAAATGTGTTTATATATTGGTGTTTTCTCTCTCATTTTCTCTCACTATCTTATATCTTGAGCTTGAATGCCTTAATAAATCAGTATTTCTTTTATATATATTTTATATAAACACCTTGATTACATACATGATTGTGTTTGGGTTTCAGTCATGTAAAGAACACCACCCATCACCAGTGCAATATTCCCATCACCAATGTCCCAAATCTCCGCCTATACTCTAGACAGGCTTTCTATAACCCTGATACATTCTCATTATTAGGATAGCTCAAAATGTAGTTATTTCTCTAACTAAACTCATTCCTGTTTGTGGTGAGCTTCATGAGGTGAGCTGTAACTTCCAGCCCTTCTCTCTTTTGTGTCTGAAAATTATTATTGCAAGAATGTCTTCCATTTTTTCTTAAAACCCATAGATGAGTGAGACCATTCTGCATTTTTCTCTCTCTCTCTGACTTATTTCACTCAGCATAATAAATTCCGTGTACATCCATGTATAGGAAAATTTCATGACTTCATCTCTCCTGACAGCTGCATAATATTCCATTGTGTATATGTACCACAGTTTCTTTAGCCATTCGTCTGTTGAAGGGCATCTTGTTTGTTTCCAGAGTCTTGCTATGGTAAATAGTGCTGCAATGAATATAGGTGTAAGGAAGAGATTTTTGTATTGTATTTGTGTTCCTAGGGTATATTCCTAGGAGTGGTATAGCTGGGTCGTATGGGAGCTCAATTTCCAGTTTTTGGAGGAATCTCCATATCGCTTTCCATAAAGGTTGAACTAGACGGCATTCCCACCAGCAGTAGATAAGAGTTCCTTTCTCTCCACATCCCTGCCAACACTGTTTGTTCTCATTCTTTGTGATGTGTGCCAATCTCTGTGGTGTGAGGTTGTACCTCATCATTGTTTTGATTTGCATCTCCCTGATGATTAGTGATGTGGAGCATTTTTTCATGTGTCTTTTGGCCATTTGTATTTCTTCTTTGTCAAAGTGTCTGTCCATTTCTTCTCCCCATTTTTTGATGGGATTAGATTTTTTTCTTGTAAAGTTCTGTCAGTGCCTTGTATATTTTGGAGATTAGCCCCTTATCTGGTGGGTATTGGGTGAATAATTTCTCCCACTCAGTGGGTGGGTCTTGTATCCTGGGCACTATTTTCTTTGAGGTGCATAAGCTTTTCAGCTTAATATATTCTCATCTGTTAATCTCTGCTTTCACTTGCTTGGAGAGTGCAGTTTTCTCCTTGAAGATGCCTGTAGTCTCAATGTCCTGGAGTGTTTTGCCTACGTGTTGTTCTATATATCTTATGATTTGGGGTCTGATATCGAGATCTTTAATCCATTTGGATTTTACCTGCGTACATGATGTTAACTGGGGGTCTAAGTTTAATTTTTTGCAAGTGTCTAGCCAGTTGTGCCAACACCACTTGTTGAAGAGGCTTTCTTTGCTCCATATTGGATTTCTTTCTCCTTTATCAAAAATTAGGTGATTGTATGTCTGGAGAACATTCTCTGAGTATTCAAGCCTATTCCACTGATTTGAGGGTCTGTCTTTATTCCAATACTATGCTGTTGTGATAACTATTGCTTTGTAGTAAAGTTTAAAGTTGGGGAAAGTAATTCCTTCCATATTCTTTTTTCCAATGATTGCTTTAGCTATTCTAGGGTGTTTATTGTTCCAAATAAATTTCAAAAGTGCCTGATCCACTTCTTTGAAGAATGTCATGGATATCTTTAGAGGGATCGTATTAAATCTGTACAATGCTTTGGGGAGTATTGCCATTTTGATCATGTTAATCCTGCCAATCCATGAGCAGGGTATGTGTTTCCATTTCTGCGTGTCCTCTCTTTAAATCAGTATTCCAAGATTTCATCTCAGTCTTATTTTCTAGGGAACTCAGATGAAGCCAATATTTGGCAAAAAAAAAAATGCTGTAAGAATTAAATTTTGAAAAAAATAACAAAAGTCAAAGTGCTTCATAAACATATTATATATCAGTATAGTATAATTACTGGGTCTATTTCAGTTTACATTGCAGGGGTAGTAGATCAAAAAAATCCATAGGTCATAAAGCAGGTAAGCATGCACTCTTAGTTCACATCTTAGAATCCTTGTCATTCTTAAATTTCAAAGGCCACTTCTTACAGGAAAAAACATTAGTTAATTCCACTCCTTTTTTAATCTAATGATGATTATTAGCAACAATAGCAAATACAATCTCAGATTATCATTTTATGTCCCATCTCCACTGCTGATTAGAAATTAATCTCAGTTTTTGTGAGCTCCTGGAAAGCCGTATTTATGTTCTTTCTCTAATGTTACTCTCTCAGCGTATGATTTTTGGTTGTTTAGCTCTAGAAATGAGTGTTTTTCAAGATGGCAGGTGATACTAACAGAGTGGCATTGGTTGGGCAAACTTCTGTATTCTGACTCAGAACTCTGACCTCCAGAATTATGACTGCAGTCAGTGCTGTGGGGAGATAATTGTGAGCCAAAACCCCCTGCGCCTAGGACCAAGGTGGTCTCAAACCCCAATAAAGTAATTTTTGAGGCAGATCAAAGTCCAGGCTTACAATAATTTTCAACTCTACCACTTCCCCAAAAGGCAGGGGAGTCAGCTCAGAGATAATATTGCAGAATTTACCCTCTGAAGGTCAGAGCCCTCCCACTTCTGTTAAGACACAGGAACCAAACAATTTTGGAATGTTCCACCAGACATGGCTTCCTTGGTAAAGAAAGTTGAGTCGGGGATAAGTTGGGACATCTTTTCTATGAAATTATGTGGCTTGTATGCAAATAGATATAAGCCAATCATGTATGTTGTAAGGACTAAACTGTTTGTATTAACCAATTAAATATTTAAACTGTTAATGCCTATAAACCCTATATAAACTGTTTGGAAATTTGAATTGAGGTTCTTGTTAAGACTCCACTAGGTTGGATGAGATTTGGATCTTGGCTAGCCGAATAAACTCCCTTTTGTGTCTTGCATTATTGGAGGTGGTCTTTGACTCTCAATACCGATTAGGATGATTATATCCAATGGTCCTCAAACTACGGCCCGCGGGCCACATATTGTATTTTTCCCATTTTGTTTCTTCACTTCTAAATAAGATATATGCAGTATACATAGAAATTTGTTCATAATTTTTGTTTTTACTATAATCTGGCCCTCCAACAGTCTGAAGGACAGTGAACTGGCCCCCCGTCTAAAAAGTTTGAGGACCCCTGACTGACCCACATAATCTTGCAAAGACACTAAGGTCCTGGATCAGTAAGATCCTTACAGTAAGGTCCTGGATCAGCCATCTAAGTGCTGCCTGACTCAGAGCCCCATGGCTTTGTCTCTAAAATACAAAAACAATACAGAAAGCGCAACAAGTTAGAAACGTGCCCTGGTGTTGTTCTGAGCCACACAGAGGAAAGATATTGAAAGCTTATTTTTTAAAAACTGCAAAAAAGCTTCATACCCATATTAATTGGATTTATCGCAGCTCTCCATGCAGACCCCAGAGACAAAAAGAAAAAAGAATGAAGCTTTTTTTACAGGAAGAAGAATTTGTTTTGCAAGGTACAGAGCACCATAGGGACCTCTTCTGACATTTGACATTAGGGCCCAGAGATTTGTTCTAAGCCTCTGAGATCAGGAGAAGTGAGAGGAATGTAGCAAACAGAGCTTTGTTCTAATATTTTATCTTAACCAAAAATAACTTCTGTTTGTAAAGCATGTTAGCATTTACAGAGTACATTTTACAAAGCACATTTCCTTGCAGTTCCACAACTCTGTGAGGCAAAATTAATTGCTCCCATTTTAGAGATACAGAAACTGAGATGAGAGGGCTGGAGTGATAGCACAGTAGAGAGGGCACTTGCCTTGCACTTGGCTGACCCAGGTTCGATTCCTGACATCCCTTATGGTCCTCCAAGCACCACCAGGTGTGATTCCTGAGCACAGTATCAGGAGTATCCAGAGTGCTGCCATGTATGGCCCAAAAGACAAGAAAGGGAAGGGAAGGGAAGAGGAAGGGAAAGTGAAGGGGAGGGGAAGGGACGGGTAAGGATAGGAGAGGGAAGGGGAAGGGAAAGAGAAGAGAAGGGAAGGGGAAGGGAAGGAGAAGAGAAGGGAAAGGAAAGGAGAGGGAAGGGGAAGGAAGGAGGAAGGGAAGGGAAGAGGAAGGGAAGGGAAAGGGAAGGGAAAGGGGAGGGAAGGAGAAGAGAAGGGGAAGGGAAGGGAAGAGGAAGGGAAGGGGAAGGGAAGGGAAGGAAAGGGAAAGGGAAGGAGAAGAGAAGGGAAGGGGAAGGGAAGGGAAGGGGAGAGGAAGGGGAAGGGAAAGGGAAGGGAAGGGAAGGAAAGGGAAAGGGAAGGAGAAGAGAAGGGAAGGGGAAGGGAAGGGAAGGGGAGAGGAAGGGGAAGGGAAAGGGAAGGGAAGGGGAAGGGAAGGTGAGAGGAAGGAGAAGGGGAGGGGAAGAGGAAGAGGAAGGGAAAGGGAAGAGAAAGAGGAAGGGAAGGGGAGGGGAAGGGAAGGGAAGAGGAAGAGGAAAGGAAGGGGAAGGGAAGGGAATGGAAGGGAAGGGGAAGAGAAGAGAAAGAGGATGGGAAGGGAAGGGGAAGGGAAAGGGAAGGGAGGGGAAGAGAAGGGAAAGGGGAGGGAATGGGAAGGGAAGGGAAAGGGGAGGGAAGGGGAAGGGAAGGGAAAGGGAAGGGGAACAAGAAGTGGAAGGAAAGGGAAGGGGAATGGGAAGGGGAAGGAAAGGAGAAGGTAAGAGGAAGGAAAAGGGAGGGAAGAGAAAAAGGGAAAGGAAGGGAGGAGAAGGGAAGGGAGGGGAGGGGAAGGAGAAAAAAGGAACTGGGATGAGAGAGTTTAGTAATTTGGATTGAGGGGCCACAGTATGAGAATAATGGTCCTGGTATTCACCCAGATGAAGATTTAACTCTTCAGATAATTTGGTCAGGTTGAGAAAAATAAAAGAGAAAATATCAAGATTTTTTTATGACTTGAGTTTTAGTGCTTTCAATATCTTTGAGAAAACAACTACAAAGATTAAAAAAAAAAGAAAGAAAAAAGCCTGTAAATTCTCTCTGTACCTACAGAGAATTTCAAATGGTGCTTTTATCTTTCAGGATAAATTTTATCTTTCCCACCCAATGGAACCAGCCAAAATTCAATGTCATCAGATATTCAAAGAGACTTCTGCTCACAGGTTAGAGAAGGAAGTGTAGATACAGCCCACATCCCATGGCCAATCCTAGTCACCAAGATACAATATTCTGGTATCTCAGATACAAAGTTCTTGATATCTAAAGTAAGAGAATTTTGGTCCTGCTTCCCTCCTTGAGTCTTACCATACCCTCAAGGTTTTAGGTGAGAGAGGATTCAAGTTTGAAAATTATTACTTGGAGGTAAAGAAAAATAGAGGCAAGCATCTGGATAATGGAGTCAAATTGCTTTAGTGAGGCCCTTTGGGGAGAAAGAGATGGTAATTTACCTCTCCTGGTACAATCTCTGCAGCTGACAGGTATGGTGGGATGTCATAGAGTAACTGAGACTGATTTATAGAAATTTTTGTTTCTGAGATTGAATTTTCTATATGACCACCCAGCAGACACAGCCACTTAGTCTTCTCCTTTGAGACCTGGGATAGTGCGCGCTGTCTCAGGTTTACAAATTATTCTTCCTCTTCCTTAGTAGTCCCAGGACGAAGTCAAATCAGCAGGGAGATTTTCAGGACATTAAGTGTTGCAAATCCTTCAGCGCAGCCTTGGATAGAGCCAACAAACATTATCTTCCTTCAGCAGACCCGAAGAAGGGCTTTAGGGAGCATTCATTTATACTGTGGATGGGCCTTCCTGTAGATCTTGCTGGAGATTTGTAGCAATAGAGGAAATGCTAAATTTTCAGAGTTGTTTTTTTCTCTTCCTTTCACTGAGATTTAAAACTGTAAAGCATGGGGCCAAGGAAAAGGTTATCTAGAATGCAACTTTAGTACCAGCATCCTGGACATAGTAACAACACTGTAGTATCAAGAATCCTACCCTGTAAAGAATTCAAACAACCTTATTGGACTGCTCTTTAAGTTTTTCCTAGGTTGGTGCTCAATAAGATGCTGCTGAAAATGATCTGACAGTGAAGAATTGAGTAAGTCACAAATATTATTGTCACACTTAAAAAACAGAAAGAGTTCTTCTGGGCATTGTTCTCCTGGCCACTAAGGTTTTGTCCTTATCCCCCTCCACAACTGGCATTTGTTTTCTAGGTATCAATTGTCCTTTAGAAATAAAGATTTCTTTTGTTTATTGAGAGGCTATCATTAAACTATTAGGAAATCACATCATTTATGCTCTTAATTTCAAGGAAGCTTCCACAAACTACAGGCAAAAGATCCTTATTTTCATTTTACCCAATAAAAAACTGAGAACTGGAAGTTTTGATTTATTTTTTTTTTTAGTTTTATTTGGGGGCCACACCCGGCAGTGTTCAGGGGGTTACTCCTGGCTCTGTGCTCAAAAATTGCTCCTGGCAGGCTAGGGGATTATATGGGATGCCGGGAATCGAACCGGGTCCCTCCCAGGTCAGGCACATGCAAGGCAAATACCCTACTGCTGTGCCATCTCTCTGGCCCTAAGAACTGGAAGTTTGAGGAACTTGTAAAGTCTCATGTCTGGTGAACTCTACAGACACCTCTTTCCCCTGGGGGCATTCACCTTCATGCCTGTCATTCTCTGGGTTTCCTAAATTTGTAATAGTGGCCATACAGCCGCTGGGATTCACTGCATGTTAAATTTGGATTCATATAGTAAGCCCTATTTTATGTTAATGTGATTATTCAACTGGAACTTTGTAGTCAGACATTTTGTCACTTCACGGCTGCATGCCTTGGGCAAATTATTTTTCCACACTGGACCATTTCCTTACCTGTTGAAAAAGGAATTTTTGATCTTCATTATGTTTAAGATTTTTATGTGTATTTAAAATGTTCAGTAAAATAATACATGAAGCTATATAATATGATCTCTTTCTTAAGCACTACTAATTTATCTATTAGGTCAATTTATGTAGGGGTAAATACATATTTTAAACTTTAAAACAAAATTACAATCACCAATAAGCTGTATATCTAATGAACATTTATTTGATCTATAGTTCTTAAACATTTATATGACTTAACATTTTTACTGTTGTAAGTCACATTAAAATTATATTACTTTTTGATTCCAGGATTCCTGCTCCTCTCCTACGGGTATGGCTGGGAAACTGGGCAGACAGCTGGCCAATGGCCTCCTGGGCTGACCACTTAGTCCAGGAGACTGAGATCCCCCCCATGCCAAACTGGTCTTTAGGGCCAGGTCTGGCAATTGGGCTCTGGGGGGAGAGGGAAGGAGGGAAACTCCTCCTGTATTTATACTGGATCCCCTGCAGTGGTGTGTTTTCTTACTAATGCTCATTTTCATAACCACGTGGGCACAAATGCGCCCGCGCGACAAATATACTTTTTAAGCATTATCTAAAAATGTTCTTTATTCTAGACGGTTCCTAGGAAAGGAAACGGAATACCAAAGATTTGGATGATAACACTCAAATAGATCTTTAAAGTCAGTCTTTATGGACGTGACTTTCCATACTGACTCCAAGACAAAATCACAAACAATTCATATATATATGAATAGTATATAGCCCCTGTCATGTATTGCCTCTCCCCTACCCCTATGTCTTTTCTATCCCCTCATCTCCCAATCCTGATCCGTTATCTTCCCCTAATTTAACCCTCTTTACCCTCAGTTCCTAACTCAGTAGGCACCAAGATTGACCTCCTACCCCAACAGACCACCTTCCAGTTCCTCAGTGAAAGACACCCTCTGGTCCCCGTTCTCATGCCTCGGCAAAGAACTACAACCAGCACGACTGCTAACTCATGCTTGATGGCCCCTCTCACCCCCACCAAATTGTGGACTGTTGCACAATACAGGAATCTGCCTCAGCAAAACTCCCACCTCAAAGACACTATATGGTCTCATAATGCAGCAAAGCTTCTCTCAAACTCAATTCCAAGGCCTGTGAATCAAAAATTACCTTGGCTTTTACTCCCCATAAGAATATATCAAAAGACTTAATTGGGAGTCTTATACTGCCTATGGAAGCTCAATACCTGTATAATAATACATCTTAAGATGTGTATTCCTACACCTCTAACATGATATCCTGACAACGAGGAAAATGTGAACAACTTGACCTTAGAACAGATTAGCCTACCTTACCAGCCAATGACAAGACAAAACCAGAAGACTTGTCACCCTTTGGTAGGTCCAAAAGCCAAGATCGTGATTTATAGATGACTGGCTGCTAGAACCATGACCAGACTGTATATATCTTGGGACCAATAAAAAAGCCCTAGTTTAGGGTTTGAACTATGACCTGCACAATAATTATGATCCCCAGTTCCAAAGGTCTGGCAGAGACAATTGTAATGGAATGGGGCTTCGGGAAGCACAAAGAAAGACGCTATCCTAGGCGCCATCCCAGGTTCAACACAAAGACCAAGATCTCCAACCACAGAAGATGGATTAAAATGACACTGAGGGAACAGAACCTCTAGAACCACAAAGACTGACTTCATCATAAGTCCCACCTCAGGATCCGTGCAGATACTGAGACCTCTAGACACAGAGGTCTGATTGTATCACCCAGGACAGGGCAGAAGTCTTCCATACACCACAAAAGCACCACCAGGAGAATAAATGATCCTGAACAGAGTCTATAGTTGATCCCATGACAATATATTCCAAGGACGGAGAAACCCCATATTTCTTAGGCCAAGTGAATTCCTCTTTGAATGACCCCAATATCTACTGTGCCAGGGCAGGAGGGAAAAAACAAAAATACAAAAAGCACAAAACCTCGGTTATTTTTTATATATTATTTTTTATCTTCATTTATTATTATTATTATTATTATTATTATTTTTATTTACCTACCTATCTTTGGTAGATTTCTCTGTTTGGGTGTGATTATTGAAATTGTTGTCCCCAGTTATACTTATTTTTTTTTCTTCTCTTCTTTTCTTTTCTTTCTTTATGTGCTATGCCATGTTTCTTATTTCAAGACCATGGCGGTTTTCGTTTTGATTTGTTTTTGTTTGTTTCTTTTTGTTTTTGTTTTTGTTTGTCTGTTTTTCTTTGTTTTTTTTGTTTGTTTGCTTGTTTTTTTGTGGTGCTAATCGATATAGCTGGAATCCTCACTGGATATTTGACACTTCTTTAGCTACTGGGGGAGTGTTTCACCTTCTTTATCTCCTTCATCTCTCAAAGCGTTGATGAGAGGCCCTAGAAGGATTCCGCCCATTTTCGGCATATTAGTCTCTTACCCCAGCTTATTACTTTTCTCTTTTTCAAACAAAACCATGCATCTTGAACTAGCTAGTCCTGCCTCCAGTTAGAGGGGGAAATAAGGGAGACATCAAGACCAAACAGGTGCAAGACTACTAAGTAGTAGGTCAGATACAGAGGGGACCACATATTCTAGCCGCCCTGAGGGTGAGGGAAGAGGAAATGGGAGGGAGGACAAAAATGGAGGTATAGGGAAAACAATCTGGTGATGGGAATCCCCCTTGATTTTATGTAAATATGTACCTAAAATAATATTGTCAACAATATGTAAGCCACGATGATCAAAATAAAAATTATATTAAAAAAAAGATGTGTATTCCTAAATATACAACTAGCCTCCTCCACCACTTGTTTTATTCGAATACCTTTTCTTTTTAACTCAGTTTTATTTATTTGTTCTATTTTAATATATACATTTTTTCTACCCTTACCATTTTTGGTGCTGCTTGGTACAAAATGCCTTGACTGGGATAAAAGCTCAGAACAAAACCAGACGATAGAGACTGTGTGTGCAGCCTGTCATCCTTACCCAGAATAGCACCAGCAACACAGTATTGCACCATACCTTTTTGTATGGGCACAGTAAAAAAAAGGGAAAATCATAGACACAGAAACAATATTTTATCTTTTAGGGATAAGAACTCACTTTTTATAGCAGAAGGGTGCCTCCCATCCTGAACATGTGTCATGTGGATATAACCAATCCCCAGGAGATTGGACAGTGTTAATCCAATCCGAAACCCAGGATCCCCAACATAGAAGTGATACAGCTCCAGGCAACACCACCAGAAACTAAGCTCCATTGAAAGATTTATAACACTATTCTGGCACCAACTTGTGCCAGTTTTGATATGACAACGAGGAAAGAAAAACTTGACCTAAGACCAGGCTGTCCTATCACATCACCTAACACTAAATGGAAATCAGAAGAGATATCGTCCTTTGAACTGTGAAAAATAAGAGCACCAACAACAGAAAACTGACTTTGACAACCATGACTGAACAGAGCCTACCTTGGGACTAATAAGGAAAACCCTACCGTAGGTTGTAGCCCAGGACACATAAAAAACAACAACAACAACAAGATGTCATATTGCAGAGGTCCAACTTGGACAACAGAGACTGAGCAGAACCTTTGGATCCATAATATCCTAGGCTTCGGCTTAGGGACTGAACGAAAACAGGGAGCAAGTGTTACAGAAGACTGAACACAACAACAATGATGGATAGGAACCTCTAGAATCTAGACTCTATCCTAGACCCTGACCATTCTGTATTTATCCTTCTTCTGGTTTTCTTCATTTAACACAATATCTTCTAGTTTTATCCATGTTGCAATGAAGTGCATGATTTCAGCATTCCTTACAGTTATGTGGAATTCATTATATATATGTATGTATGTATATATGTATATATACATATATACATACATACATATATATATATATATATATACACCACATCTTTATGATCCACTCATCTGTTGCTGGACATCTAGGTTAATTTCACCTCCATTATACTGAGTGCTGTGATGAATAGTGGTGTGCTACTTTCCTTTTTGAATGAATGTTTTTTTCTGTCCTGGGGATAGATGCCCAAAAGTAGAATTGCTTTATCATATCGCAGCTTGATTCTGAGTTTCTAAGAAACCTCTAGACAACATTCCCACTAACAGTGAATGAGAGTTCTTTTTTTGCCACACACACACACACACACACACCCAACACAAACTGTTCCCTGTAATTTTGTGCCATCCTCACTGGTGTAAGATATTGCATAATCATATTGATTTGGATTTCCCAAATGATAAGTGATGATAAACATTTTTTCATGTGCCCATTGGTCTTATGCTGGTCTTCTTCAGAGATGTGTCTGTTCATTTCTTCTCTCCATTTTTGATGAGGTTTTTAGGTTTTGAGTGGTTAATATTTGTAAGTACTTTATATATTCGAGATATCAATGCTTTACCTGATGTGTTGAGTAGAAATATTTTCTCCCATCCAGTTAGCTGTCTCTCAATTGTAGCCCATGTTTCTTTTGTCATACAGAAACTTTTTAGTGTTATGTAGTTCTATTTAATCAGATTTGATTCTGATTGTCATTGGCATCATGTCATTGAAAACTTCTTTAAGGTCCAGGTATTGGAGTGTTCAGCCTATGTATTTTATGGATTCGAGTCTTATCTCAAGGATTTCGATCCACTTTGAGTTGTCCTTTGTATAAGATGTGCTAAATTAATCCAGCTTTAATTTCTTACTCATGGTTATTTAATTATTTCAACACCATTTTGGGAGGGGCACACCTGGTGATGTTCAGGGGTTACTACTGGCTATGCGCTCAGAAATCGCTCCTGTCAATTGGGGGACCATATGGGATGCCGAGGGATCAAACAGCAGTCTGTCCTAGGCTAGCACCAGCAAGGCAGATGCTCTGGCCCCTCAACACCATTTTTTGAAGAAATATACCAGTTAATGATCTTGGTTCCTATGTCAAAAATTAGTTGTCAGTGGATATTATATTCTGACTCATTCATCCAAAAGTCTGTCTTTGTTTCAATACCATGCTGTTTTTATCACTATGGTTTTGTAGTACAGCTTCAAATTACATAATGGGATGCCTCCCACTTTGTTTTTCTATGGTCTTGGCTATTTGGGGTCTTTCATGGGTCCACACAGACTTTAAAATTAACTGTTCTAAGTCCTTGAAGAATGTTGTCTGAATTTGGACAGGGATTGCACTGAATATATATATATATATATATATATATATAGTAATTTAGGTGAAGTGGTCATTCTGATAACATTGATTCTTCCAACCCATGAATATGAAATGTTTTTCCATTTCCTTAGATCTTCTTCAATTTCTTAAGTACTTTGAAGTTTTCAAGGTATATGTCTGTAGTCTGTTTTATTAAGTTTATTTCTATTTTTATTAAGTTTATTTGATGATTTTTGACACTATTTTAAGTGGAATGACTCTTTGATATCTTTCTCTGCCGACCCATTACTTATATATAGGAATGCAATCCATTTTTGTGTAGTGACTTTGTAGCTGGCCACTTTGCTCTATTGGTTTATTCTTTTTCAGAGTTTTTTGGTGACTCTTTAGGATCTCATATTATCATGTTTTTTATTGTGTCATCTGTAAATAGAGGTGGTTTGACTTTCTCTTTTCCAGTTTAGATCCCTTTGATTTCCTTCTTATGCCTGGTTGCTGTTGTTAGGACTTCTAACATTATGCTGAATGAGAGTGGAGATAACAAACACTCTTCATTGGCAATGTTTTCAGTTTTTCACCATTAAGAGTAATATTGGCCTGGGCTTTTTATAGATATCTGTTACTATGTTGAGTAAGGTTCCTCCCACCCTTCTTTTGTTGAGTGTTTTAATCATGAATGGGTGCTGAATCTTGTCAAATGCTTTCTCTGCATTGATTAATATAATCATTTTATTTATTCTTTTACTGATGTGGTGTATGATTTTAATTGATTTACAAATATTGAGCCATCCTTGCAACCCCAGGATAAAGCCCACTTAATTGTGACATAAAATATATGATGTGTTGTTGAATTTAATTTGCTAAGATTTTATTAAAGATTTTTGCATCAATGTTCATCATTGAGATTGGTCTGTAGTTTTGTCTCTTGGTAGTATTTCTGTCAGCTTTGGAAATCAATGTAATGCTAGCTTTATAAAGGTATGAGGGAGGGTTCTCTTTTTTTTTAATATTTTAAAGAGTTTAATGATCAATAGCAGTAAATCTTCTCTGAATGTTTGATAAAACTCACCTGTATGCCCATGTGGGCCAGGACTTTTATTCTTGGGGAGATTCTTAATTACTATTTCGATTTCCTTGCTTGTGATTGGGCTGTTTAGGCTATCTAACTCCTTGTACTTCAGTTTGGAGGATATTATGTTTCCAGAAATCTGCCCCATTTCTTCTAGGTTCTCTAGCTTAATAGAGTAAATTTGTTCATAGTAAGCTCTCATGATGTCTTGAATTTCTGGGGGTTCTGTTATAATTTCTTCCCTTTCATTTCTGATTCAATTTATTTGAGCACTTTCTTTTTTCTTTCTTGTAAGTCTTGCCAATGGATGTGTCTACCTTACTTATTCTTTCAAAAAACCAGCTCCTGATTTTATTGATTCTTTGTATTGTTTTCTTGATTTCTTGGTTTTCTTTATCATTGATTTCTGCTATAGTTTTGATATTTATTTACTTTTACTTGGTTTTGAGTTCCTTTGTTGTTGGTTTTTTAGATATTTAAGGTTTGTTTTTAGATTGCTGATTTTTTTTCTTCTTTCCTTATGTAGACATGTATAGCTATGAGTTTCTTCCCTAATTATTGTTTTTGCTGTGTTCATAAATTTTTGTAAATTGTTTATTATCATTAGTCTCAAGGAATCGTTTTAGATCTTCCTTGATTTCCTCTTTGATAGAACTGTTATTAAACAGTATGTTGTTCAATATCCAGGTGCTAGAGTTTCTTTGCATCTTTTTATAATCAATATTGTTCTGTGGCATTGTGGTCTGTGCTTCATATAATCACTTTGTGGTTATTTTTTCAGGTAGCAATTCCTTTTTTATTTCTTTATTTAAGCACCATAATTACAAACATATTTATAATTGGGTTTCATCCATAAAATGCACATTCTTCATCACCAGTGCAACTTTCCCTCCACCAATGTCCTCCATTTCCCTCCTACCCCAATACCCTGCCTGTCTTCAAGACTTGCATTGTATTTCTCTTTCTATTATTGTTATGGTAGATGCTAGTGTAGTTATTTCTCTAACTGCACTTACCATGCTTTGTGATAAACTTCTTCTCATGGGCTGGTCCTTTCAAATCTCATCTCTATTGTCTATGAATATTAATATACTGTTTTTTATTTTATTTAAATTCCAAAGATGAGTGAGGTTATTCTGTGTTTATCTCTCTCCCTCTGACTTATTTCACTCAGAATAATAGTCTCCATATCTTTCCATGTATATGAAAATTTCATTAAGTCAGAGAGAGAGAGAGAGAGAGAAAACACAGAATGGTCTCACTCATCTATGGGCTTTAAGAAAAATGAAAGACATTCTTGCAATAATAATTTTCAGACACAAAAGAGAGAAGGGCTGGAAGTTACAGCTCACCTCATGAAGCTCACCACAAACAGGGATGAGTTTAGTTAGAGAAATAACTACATTTTGAACTATCCTAATAATGAAAATGTATGAGGGAAATAGAAAGCCTGTCTAGAGTACAGGTGGGGGTTGAGTGGGGAGGAGGGAGATTTGGGATATTGGTGATGGGAATGTTGCACTGGTGATGGGTGGTGATTTTTACATGACTGAAACCCAAATACAATCATATATGTAATCAAGGTTTTTAAATAAAATAACAAAAGAAAATTTCGTGACCATTTTTTTCTAACAGCAGCTTAGTATTCCATTGTGTAAATGTACCACAGTTTCTTTAACTACTCATCTGTTGTCAGGCATCTGAGTTGTTTCCAGATTCTGGTTTCTGTAAATAGTGCTGCTCTGGACATAGCAGTGCAAAGGGCATTTTTGTATTGTGTTTTTGTGCTCCTAGGGTGTATCCCTAGGAATGGTATTGCTGGATCATATGATAGCACAGCTATATATAGATATAGTTATATATAATATATATTAGGCCAATTTCTTCCTTTTAGTTCTAGTATATTCTCATTAGGTTTCAGCCTGGTTGACTTATCAACTGGTGACAAAGCAGTATTGAAGTCTCCCACAATTCTGTGTTGTTACTGATATCTTCCTTCAAGTTTGTCAGCAGTTGTTTTATTTGTTTTTGGTTTTTTGGGCCACATCTGGTGGCGCTCAGGAGTAACTTCTGGTTCTGCACTCAGAAATCACTCCTGGCAGGCTCAGGGGACCATATGGGATGCCGGAAATCAAACTCAGGTACATCTGTTGTCTGCTACTTGCAAGACAAACACCCTACAGCTGTGCTATCACTCTGGCCCTCAGCAGCTGTTTTAAATAATTTGCTAGTTCCTCATTGGATGCATATATATTTAGGAGTGTGATTTCTTTCTTAATTATTTCATCCCTTAATTATTAAGAATTGCCCATCTCTGTCCCTTATAACTTTTTTTAAGTGTAAAGTCTGTGTCATCCAAAATTAATATGGCCACTCCAGCCTTTTTAAGGGAATCGTTTTCTTAAATGATTGCCCTCCAATCTTGGAGTTTGAGTCTGTGTTTGTTCTAACTATTCAGATGTGTTTCTTGTAAGCAGCAAAACATTTGATTCGGCTTTTGATTCATTTTGCTACTCTGTGTCTCTTCACTGGTGCATTTAGTCCATTGACATTAAGAGAGAAGATTGCCATGGGATTTAGTGTCATCTTTTAGTAGGAGTTTGGTGTGTCTTGTGGTCTGTATTATCTGAAATTAGATGTGTCAGTTCATCCTTAAAGGTTGGTTTTGAATCTGTAAAGTTTCTAAGCTGTTTTGGATTCGTGAAGTTGTGTATCATTTCTTCAAACCTGAATGTAAGTCTGGATGGGTGAAGTAATCTTGGCAATGCATTAATTTTATTGAGTTTTGTCACTATATCCCACCATTGGCTTTGAGTCTTGTGGGGTTTTTTGTGACAAGTCTGTGGTAAATATTAGGGATCCTCCTTTGAATGTAATTTCCCTTTTTGATCTTGCTGCTTTCATCATTCCATCCTTATTTGGGGTTTGTCATTGCGACTAGGATGTGTCTTGAGGTGCTTTTCTTTGGCTCTCTTTGGCTGGTATTCTTCGGGCATGTAGGATTTGGTTTGGGAGTTTCTCTGCAATGTTGTCCTTGATTGGTGATACTTCAGAGGGTTTTTTTTCCCTGTGTCTTTGGGACTCCAATGATTCTTACATTGTTTCTGATGAATTTATCAAAGACTTCTACTTTCATCTGCTCACATTCTTTGAGGACTTTTCCCATTGTCTGGTCATTTATTTTGAGGTTCTTTTTTGATCCCTTTTGTCGTATGGAGTTATTATGCATCTCATCTTCCAGCTTACAGATTCTGTCCTCCATTACTGTTACTCTGTTGAAGACGCTTTCCAGTGAGGCTTTCATTTTGCCTACCAAGTTTTTCAGCCTTTTATTTCAGTTTGGAATTTTCTTATTTCTACTTTCAGATCCTCTTATAATTTGTGGCATGCTCAGTTTGTTCCATGCTTTCATTGAGTTCTATGAACATCATTAATATTTCTTCTCTAAAGTTCTTGTCAGTGAGGCTAAAAGGTGGTTCGAACTTTCAGGGCCATAGGAGGCTAAGTATGGTGAAGGCCTGTGTTGTTTTTCTATTGTCATGGTTATAATGTTTTCTATGTCTCATGCTGACATTCCTTGACTAGGAAGAGCATGAGGCTAGAGAGCAGAGTTTGTTTGTGAATTTTTATATGTTAGATTTATGTCCTAAAATATGATCTATCCAAGAAAAAGTTTCATGTGCATTAGAGAAGAATGTATTTGGCTTTTTGAGGTTGAAAGGCCCTGGATAAATCCATTAGCCCTAGTTTTTTTGTTTCTCATTTAGAGCTCTTATGTCCTTACTGATGTTCTGCCTACTGGGTTTATCCAGTGATGAGAATTGCATGTTGAATCTCCCACTATTATTAAGTTTCCATTTATGTGTTTCTCTAAGTTTGTGAGCAAAACCCTTATAAACTTTGCTGACCCAACATTTGGTGAGTATATGTTGATTATAGTTAGTGCTTGTTGGTCTATTGTACCTCTAATCAATAAGTAATGTTCATCCTTTTCTCTACTTAACTTTTTTGAGATTGAATGTAATTTGGTCTGATATAACTATGGCTTCCCAGCCTTTAGTTTTTTTTTTGTTTTGTTTTGGTTTTTGTTTTTTTGGCTATGCCCATTTGATGCTCAGGGGTTACTCCTGGCTAAGAGCTCAGAAATTGCCCCTGGCATGGGGGAACCATATGGGACGCCGGGGGATCGAACCGCAGTCCTTCCTTGGCTAGCACTTGCAAGGCAGGCGCCTTACCTCTAGCGCCACCTCGCCACCACCCCCCCAGCTGTTAGTTTTTATTTTCCAATGGCTAGTATAATTGTTTCCATCCTTTCACTATGATTCTCTGTCTATACTGATATTTTAAATGTATTTCCTGTAAGAAGCAAATGGATGGGTTTGTTTCCTGACATAATGCTGGAAGGGGTACTTTTTAAAAAATTCAAAGGATCAAAGGATTCCCCCACTTTTCCATTTAGCAGAATATTTCTATTTAGTATGATCTGTAGGTTAATTGGGTGGTCTGGGAATTCTCAATGTTTTTAATAAAAATTAGTGATAATAGCATTCTTAGATAGTGTTAGCATGCCAATTTAAATTCATTCATTGTCTAAGCAAAGTTTTCAAGGGTAAGACTACAGTCTTGCCTATCTAAGCAAAATAAATTAAAAAAACTCATTTTTGATCAGTCAAATATAAAGAGGAGAGAAAAGAGACTGGACTGACTCTTACTGGTAGAATTGCTACCATTTTCATGCCTTATTCCTGCCACCAAGATGTAAGGAAGGCACTTGCACTTTGCCTCCCTCTAAACAAATGGTGTGGTTTCTATGGGCTGGAGATATAGTATAGGGGATAAGGTATTTTCCTTGTATACAACCAACTCTGGTTAAATTCCTAATACCACCTGGCTCACAGAACACTAACAGAAATAGCACTCTTGACTTCCAAATAAAATGTTCAAGAATTCTCTGGGCTCTATGGAATGCAGACTCCTAGAAACTCCAGTGTAATTGTTGGAAATAGTATGAAGTGAATAGGAAATATTAACAAGTTTATATGATTGTATGATTCTAACAAATTGAGCTTTTTGGAAAAACTATATTCAAAACAAAATAACACTTCTATCAATAAAAATTTCAAGGATACCTTCCAGTTAAAAATTTCACCTGGCAATTTCCCAGTGAAACACTTATCAGCTTTCCCACTCTAACACCTATGAAATCAAGATAAGGATGGGATGAAAATTCGCAAGTGGAAAATGAAGACATTGGGTGATTTAATGGCAAAATCTAGAGGCAATTTATGTTTTCTGGGAAACAGAGCTTCTTAGGGAATAAAACTCTTGCTCATTTTCCTTTGCAGCCTCATCTGCTATGCTGCTTTTTGCCTCCTCGTGACAAAGCCAGATGGAACTCACCTTTTCTTCCTGGGATCACATACATTCTCCTCCATTTTACAGATGCTCTTACAGTTGCATGAGTCTCCTCCTGGGGTCATTCCAAAGGAATATGAGCACAGTGTTAAGGACCACTTCTGGAACTGGCTCATAAAGATCTCCCAAATGCACTCCTTCAGGTTCTCTGTCTTGTTGGTGATTGAGAGTTGATAGGATCACCCAAGTTTTTCTTTGAATAGGAATGCTGGATCCAACACCATTCCCAACACCAGTTAGCATTGCAGAATGAGTGGAAACTTACTTCTTACTGTATTAATGAATTGAGATTTTGTAGTTGTAGAATCTCTTGTTGTATACAAACCAAATGGAAATGATCCAAAAACCTTGGAGGATGTGACCTGTCACTGGTTCTGAATTGGTACTATCTGTAGACATAAGGTTGTCTCCAGAAGGTGCAATAAGAAAAATCATACTGTTGTACATACTACCAATTTCAATTTTCTATTTATTAGTGCAATAAATATATATTATGTGTCTATTTTGTGCCAGGCTCTGTCGTAAGTATTGGGGTGCAGCATCAAATAAAATGGATATGGGCCTCACCTTGTTGCCAAACTTCTGGTGCAGAGCAAACACAATATAAAATATTACTAGTATGAATAAATTCATGAATGGAGGAATTATAGACCACCTGAGATTGAGGCAGATATCACCTTCCTAGACAATAAGAAATGAGAGCCACTATTTATTGGTACAGCATCTCAAAAAAAATAGGTGAGAATTAGAATAAAACTCATAGATACCAATTTGTGCACTGACTTAGTCCTATTTAGTAGGGATGCCTGTGGGAGAAGAATGGGAGAAACAAGTCTAGAAGAGTTTGCTTTGCACAAGCAATACAAAATACTTGATAGAAAGACTAAAAGAACAGGAATATTATGCAAAGACTCAGCAAGGAGCAAATAGTGATACAGCAAGAATGCAAAGGCAAAGTAGAAAGCAGATCAGTGGCTGTTTTTCTCTGTTAGATATATGATAAATGTGTTTCTCTGTTAGAAATGTGGCCAAATATACAAAAAGCATTTATAAAACAAAACTAAGTATTTCTGATTTAATTAAATTTATAATTATATGAGTTATGGTCTTTTATTCAGACAGAAGAAATAAAAACCCAACATTTGACAATATCATTGGTATTGTCAAATATTTTTGGCATGGGGCCAGGAAGAGAGTTCAGAGATAGAATGTTTGCCTTTCATAAAATTAACTCTGAATATCGTCCCTTGAGCTCTGCCAGAAGTTTTCCCTGAGCACAGAGCCAGGAGTAAGAACTGAGCACAACTGAGAATGGTCACAATACAAAAAAATTTCCAGTCAAATTTGTCCTCTGTGCTTATACCACTGAAAGTGAGATACTATAAGAATCAAAAGACAAAAAAAAGAATCAAAAGACAATGTCCAGGAATAATTTTAACAGATAGCAAAAATACAATGCTTATAAGATGCATGAACAATTCTTAAAAGACATGCATGAAAATAGACTGATATGTTTGAAAAGAAAATGATCTATGGAACAAGTTGAAGGAAAGTAGAAATAAGTTAGTAGAAGACTGAGAGTCCACATTAGAGATAGTAAATGTATGGCTTTTAGTAGAAAGGTAGCCAGTCATTTGAACAGAGGACAACTCCAAGATGGTTGAGGAAGGACATGGAAGTGAGGGAAGACTAAAGAATAAAGAAGCATATTGGAAAGAACTGAGGAGAAAGAGTAGATGTTTGTTAGAAGGTTCATCTTAGATAAGGGACCCCTTTAAATAATGTTTCATTGTTACCTTAAAACATTTAGTAAATTCCCTGCACATTTGTTATAGTGACTAGACTTAGGCATCAATGATCAGACAATAACCATTCACCCCTGAACCTTGTATACCATCAATGGAATCAGCATGATTTTCTGCACCAGCAACAGGAATCAGACTTCTACCAGAGAAGGCTCTAATGCTGCCTTGTCACCATCTTGATCCAGAGTGGGTTCATATGATACCACAAGGCTTGGAAACAGCAATAACTTGCTTTCAGGGCAGAGTTCCCTGCACCATTACCTAACAGTGAGATGAAACCAGAAGATGCTCTATGACATGCTAATTTTGACACAGGATCTGTGCAAAAACCAGAATCTCTACTTACAGAAACCTGACTGCAATAACTGTGATTGAGAATTTTTACTTGGACCACAAAGAAAGACTTTAGGACTAGACAATTTAGTATGCCCAGAACCTGTAGTTGGTCTTATGGCAGGGTCTCCCATCTCCCTGTTTTTAGGCCAAAGGTTTATCCTTTGGGGGGCAGGAGATTGGGCCACATCCGGCAGTACACAGGAGTTACTCCTGGCTCTGTGCTCAAAATCACTCCTGCCAGGCCTGAGGGACCATATGGGATGCCGAGGATTGAGCCCAGGTCCAACCTGGGTCATCAGCATTGCAAGGCAAACTCCCTACAGCTGTGCTATCACTCCAGCACCAGGTTTTTCTTTTTTATCTTCCCGACTTTTGCTGTGCTTATGCAAAAACAACAAATACCTGCCACCACACCTTTTTGTTTCTTTGTTTTCTCTTCTTTTTTACATTTTTCTTTTTTATCTCTTAAATGGGGGCTCCTATCTTTTTCATAGAACCTTTGTTTTATTACATATTTTTGCATTTTTTCTATAAAACTAAGAAGAAAGGTAAAAAGGAAGGATCAGGGTGAGGGGCTAAGTAGTCTCAGGTGCATTGGTGGAGAAAAATAAGGAATTGAACTAAATATCTAAGCCAAAGTCAACAACAATAGAACCAAGAGACCTAAACTTTACCAATCTAAACTTAAATGGGCCTGTGATACTGTTAGGCCTTGGAAGCAGAGGTTGGTGGTAAAGGATGTCTCTGGGATCACTGGTGGACGGAGGTCAGCAGTTGGTGGTGGGAATGTCCCTGATTCATTGTATAACTGAAACGCAACTATAAAACACTTTGTAGATCACAGTGGTTTCAATAAGTAAATCACAATGATTTCAATAAAATAAAATTAAAAATATTTAGTGAATTATAATAGTAAAAAGCATAAAAATTAAACATTTAAATGGAACTGTACTTTCCAATAGAAATGATAAGAGTGGGGAGACAATGCAAAGTCAAAACAAGCAGAAACTCTTTACAGCTATATCGAATTCTATCCCTGGAACACTGTCGAGCCACGGACTGGGGTCAGAGGACCGTCTGGAAAATAATTCACACACACGGATATAATGAGAAAATGTTTTTTAAAAGTTCCCCCACTTTACCATACACTCCTATTATCCAGCTGACAATCCAAGCCACTTCCTGGAGCTCTTAAAAATGAAATGGAAAAGAAACTTATTCCTATCCAATCAAATTTATATCTGAGGGAAGTAAGTCACACCTGAAAGGTGGAACATCTGGTTTTCACAGCTATCCAAGACTCTACACTCAAAGACCCAATGAGAAACAATGTGTGAAGATTGAGGTAGACACAGACAAATCCCCTAATTCCACACAGCTGCTGACAAACTACATACTGTCCACACATATGTGGTAGGCATTTTTCTAGCTGCCCAGCATTTGATTTGGTGGGCTTCAGCAAAGAATCTGAGGGTTAGGCCGTTCTCCCCTCTACATTCAGGCCAGACTGGAATCTTGGGTTCAGTCAGTAGATGCTCTAACTTGGAGTTCTACAGGTTGAGGGAGTGACCTAGAGTTGAGGGTATGCACAGAGAAGGTTTAGGATGACTACTATGAGATCCAGTGGTGGGTAGAAGAGACAAGAAGCAGTAGAGTCCGGGGTTGGCAGTAGGTAAGATCAGACTATTAAATCTGTATAATGCTTTGGGGAGTATTGCCATTTTAATGATGTTAATCCTGCCAAGCCATGAGCAGGGTAAGTGTTTCCATTTCCGTGTGTCCTCTCTTATTTCTTGGAGCAGGGCTTTATAGTTTTCTTTGTATAGGTCCTTCACGTCTTTGGTCAAGTTGACTCCAAGATATTTGAGTTTGTGTGGCACTATTGTGAATGGGATTGCTTTCCTGACTTCCATCTCCTCCCTATTATTATTGGTGTATAAAAAGGCCATTGATTTCTGTAGGTTGATTTTGTAGCCTGCCACCTTGCTATATGAATCTATTATTTCTAGAAGCTTTTTGGTGGAGTCTTTAGGGTTTTCTAAGTAGAGTATCATATCATCTGCAAACAATGAGAGTTTGACTTCTTCCTTTCCTATCTGAATTCCCTTGATATCTTTTTCTTGCCTGATCGCTATAGCAAGAACTTCCAGTACTATATTGAAGAGGAGTGGTGAGAGAGGACAGCCTTGTCTTGTACCCGAATTTAGAGGAAAGGCTTTTAGTTTTTCTCCATTGAGGATAATATTTGCCATTGGCTTGTGGTAGATGGCTTCAACTAGATTGAGAAAGGTTCCTTCCATTCCCATCTTGCTGAGAGTTTTGATCAAGAATGGGTGTTGGACCTTATCAAATGCTTTCTCTGCATCTATTGATATGATCATGTGATTTTTATTTTTCTTGTGGGGGAGGCATTACTTTCCCCAACTTTAAACTGTACTACAAAGCAATAGTTATTAAAACAGCATGGTATTGGAATAAAGACAGACCCTCAGATCAGTGGAATAGGCTTGAGTTCTCAGAGAACATTCCCCAGGCATACAATTACCTAATTTTTGACAAAGGAGCAAGAAATCCTAAGTGGAGCAGAGAAAATCTCTTCAAAAAGTGGTGCTGGCAGAACTGGTTAGCGACTTGCAAAAAAGCGAACATAGACCCCCAGTTAACATCATGTACGAAGGTAAAATCCAAATGGATTAAAGACCTTGATATCAGACCAGATACCATAAGGTATATAGAACAACATGTCGGTAAAACACTCCATGACATTGAGACTAAAGGTATCTTCAAGGAGGAAACTGCACTTTCCAAACAAGTGGAAGCAGAGATTAACAGATGGGAATACATTAAACTGAAAAGCTTCTGCACCTCAAAAGAAATAGTGCCCAGGATACAAGAGTCACCCACTGAGTGGGAGAAACTATTCACCCAACATCCTTCAGATAAGGGGCTAATATCCAAAATATACAGGGCACTGACAGAACTTTACAAAAAAAAAAACATCTAATCCCATCAAAAAATGGGGAAAAGAAATGAACAGACACTTTGATAAAAAAGAAATACAAATGGCCAAAAGACACATGAAAAAATGCTCCTCGTCACTAATCATCAGAGAGATGCAAATCAAAACAACGATGAGATACCACCTCACACCACAGAGATTGGCGCACATCACAAAGAATGAGAACAATCAGTGCTGGCGGGGATGTGGAGAGAAAGGAACTCTTATCCACTGCTGGTGGGAATGCCGTCTAGTACAGCCTCTATGGAAAGCGATATGGAGGTTTCTTCAAAAACTGGAAATTGAGCTCCCATTCGACCCAGCTATTCCACTCCTAGGGATATACCCTAGGAGCACAAGAATACAATACAAAAACCCCTTCCTCACACCTATATTTATTGCAGCACTATTCACAATAGCCAGGCTCTGGAAACAACCAAGATGCCCTTCAACAGACGAATGGCTAAAGAAATTGTGGTACATATACACAATGGAATATTATGCAGCCGTCAGGAGAGATGAAGTCATGAAATTTTCCTATACATGGATGTACATGGAATCTATCATGCTCAGTGAAATAAGTCAGAGGGAGAGAGAGAGACGCAGAATAGTCTCACTCATCTATGGGTCTTAAGAAAAATAAAAGTCATTTTTGTAACAATCCTCAGAGACAATTAGAGGAGAGCTGGAACACCAGCTCACTCCATGAAGCTCACCACAAGAGTGATGAGCACAGTTATAGAAATAACTACACTGAGAACTACCATAATCAAGTGAATGAATGAGGGAACTGGAAAGCCTGTCTGGAGTACAGGTGGGGGTGGGGTGGGATGGAGGGAGATTTGGGACTTTGGTGGCGGGAATGTTGCACTGGTGAAGAGGGGTGATCTTTATAGGACTGAAACCTTATCACAATCATTTATGTAATCAAGATATCCAAATAAAGAGAAAAAAAAATAATCTTAAAAAAAAAAAAAAAAGATCAGACTATTATGTGTCTGAGACTTGGACTCATGATCTCATTTCCTCTTACCTCCCATGGTTCCTGTTTTTTCTATAAGTCTGGTTCTGTATCTTCCTTGCCAGCTCATAGTGTTTTTCCCCTTGCACTGTTTGATTCGGTTTCTGTTGTGTACAAACATGATTTCAACTGTTATGGCATTAAAAAATGCTAGGAGTAAACCCACATCGGTGTTATAACAATAAAAATAAAGAGATTAAAAATTCCCTTTTGAAATACCAAAAAAATCTCATTGAGCTTAACGTTTTTAATAATGTGTTATTACAAAAGACACGCCTAAAACAATATAGCTCAAAAAGATTCATAGCGAAAGCACTGAGGAAAAGGCATTGGGTGAATTCCAATAAAAGGATACAGAGCTGAGATATGAAAACAAGCCCATGGTGAATTTAAGACAAAGAATTGAAGAGGCCTCAGAGGTGAAGTATATTGTGATTTACCCATAAATAATCTTTATGGGAATAAATTACTATTAAAATAAAATCAATATAGAAAAAGTTTGCAATCAAATATAAAAGGATTTGCTTTAGTTCCCCTTGCTTTTGCTCCATATCTGAGAAGTGATCCCAGTGTAAGCAATTGCAGTGTGAGTTGCTTGATCTTTATTTATATATGGCAGTTTGGGATTTTGATGAATCAACGCTGTGGCAGTTTGGGGCACATCTCTGAGAACTGAAGAAAGCCTCCAGCTCCCTCAGGATACTTATTGGTTGAGTCAAGGTTATGTTCCCTCTAGGCAGAAAACAACTTGTCACTTTGTATAATAGGGATCCCAAGGGCTTGGCCTCTTTCTTGCAAAGTATTTCTTAAGATCTTCCCATTGCATTAGCTAAGACTTGAGAGCCTGACCCCAAAACTGGGTTCATCCTAGCTCATCTCCTTCTACCCTCTTCTCCCAGGCTGTCCTATCTGTGCCCTACTCCACAGGTTCTCCCTAGCTTAGTCCAACACTCCCTTCCCTTTACATGCTATGACCATAGTTCCAATTTACCTCTTGAATTTCTAACTACATTTTGGCATCCTTATGATTGGTTCCAAAAGTGATTCATGGAAGCAGAGATGAGATGGAAATAACCTACTGCTCCAAGGGAAAGAGGCCTCATTGGAAGGCAGTAAAGGCCATCTATGGTTATCGAGCCATTGGTATTTCACTGTGGCAACTTAGAGAAACATCAGGGTTGAGGGGAATAGTTTGAAATTGAAAGGTATAAAAGAACAAGGCTCCCCAAGTCAAAGAAACTTGGTTGGTCATTACAGAACTGTACTCATGTGCAGAGGCATGCTAAGCAACTGAGGATACTTAACAGTTCAGAACTACCTGACTGAGGATGACAAGTAATTCCATCTCCCAGCAGTGGAAAATGGATGTAATATAGGATCTCATAGTTTGGGTCATTGAACTTGAGATGAGTTATGGACAACTTGGGGCACTTCTATGATGCTAGTCTTTAGGAAAATGCTTTTCCTTTAGGGGAAAATCCTAGGAGTGTGAGAACTAGGATGGACCTGTCAGAGGACAGAGTCTCTGCATCATCTGTGGAGACTCCTTGGCCTTCAGGGGAACATACAGCTTCCCTGGGGAGCACTAGGTTGTCCCAGTAAAAGAAGGAGTTCCAAAGGTCTCCCTCTTGTGAGGATAAATGGCATTCTCCATAGAAGCTCTTACACCCCCCCTCCTTCATTCTGCTCACTGGAGGTGAGTCTCAGCATGACCAGGAGGGGGAGGCTAGGCCTGGTGAGGGAGAGAAGAGACTGCACTTGGAAGGTGATATTAGCATTAGAAAAAAAAGGATGATCCAGAAAGATAGCATTGAGGTAAGGCATTTGCCTTGCATGCAGAAGGACAGTGGTTCAAGTCTCGGCATCTCATATGGTCCCCCAAGCCTGCAAGGAGCAATTTCTGAGCATGGAGTCAGGAGTAACTCCTGAGCACTGCCAGGTGTGACCAAAAAAAAAAAATCAAACAAAAAAAATGGATGGTACCAGGACCAAACAGTCGTATGAACATTGAGTAGAAATAAAAAATGATCAGTCTTAAACACCAATCCCAAAGTCAAAGACAACAGAATCGATACTCAATCTACAATAAGCTATACACAGAAGGGACCAGTTATACTAGCAGTTTGGGAGCAAATGGGGGAGATAGATGCATGTGGGGAACAGGGGTGGATGGAGTAAAACACTGGTGGTGGTAATGACCCTGATTCATTGTCACTATGTACCTGAAAAGTACTGTGAACGATTTGTAATTCACTTTGGTCACAATAAAAATTATTTAAAAAGAAAAAAGAAAACAGGCTCAGGTAGGAGTCAAGGCAGTACCTCTAGGACTAAGATTTGAAGAGGGACAGAGGACTGGGTTAACAAGGGTTTATTCACTTGGGGGCACTCTCTGGAGAAACAAAACTTAACACCCTAGTAAACACTTCACAGAATGGGACAACTCTCTACTAGGCTGATTGAAACTTAGAAAAAAGGAAAACAGTAAGCACAATTGAAGTAAATAGATTGTTGTGGCTCGTGGAGGCTGGAATCAAAGACTGAAGGAAGAGAGACCAGAGAGCCGCTTGGAATTAATAGGAAAGGGTCAGCTAACAAGAACAGGGCTGCCCTATCTCTACAGAGTTCATGCCTGACTCTGCAGGAAGGGCTAGACCTAAAGGAGGGAGAAGAGGTCACAGAGCGTGGCTGATTAGTAAGGAGGGTGATGTCCTGCAAATAGCCTCCATGCAAGCAAAGAGGTCAGGTGACAGCATGGAAAGCAGAAAGTTGCAATTACTATAATGACAGCCAAAGTCAGAATGACAACCATAGGAGACTGACCTGTAGAGAGTGTGGGCTGCCAACAAGGGCGCTGCCTAATGGTATGCAATCAACAGAAGGCAAGATTATATTATCAGCAGAGGGAGGCCAGTCACTCCTAGGAAAAGGCATGAACCCTTGCAGAGCTGAATTTTAGATCTAGAAATTATCTGATCAGGTGGTCACCTCCTGCAGGTGAGAGAGCCTGTAATTCTATGGCAAGTGAAAGCCCTGAAGACTTCTTCATTCCTTCCCCAAATGAATCCACTGGTACCTTCATACTGGGAAAGAGAATTATACAACATTTAGAGAACTATTGGATATTAGTTCCCAATGAAGATTAGCCACCACCTTCATTATGTCCCCCCACACCCCCACAGAGGTGGTGGTGCAGAGGAGTTAGGCAATACATGCAATGAGATGGAGTCTGCTTCAAATGAGTCCACTGGGACCTCTGGTGGTCATTCTCCTGATAACAGATGGGTTTGACCTCATTGGCCCTTGGAATCAGCTCTATGCTGTATTGATTCTTGGCCTGACAGTCATGTAATCTCATAGTGAAAGTCTCCAAGTGAAAGTCTTTATAGAATCTTTGGGGCCAACAGAGCAAATGGGGCCAAAAGAACAAATGGATAAAAGAGAACAGGCCTCAAGGGATAAGAAGGATGAATGTTCTCTGTAAAGATTTCTGCAAGCGTTGGAGTGCTTTTCTATCACTAATCCTCCACTCTGACTCCAAAAGAAACTGAGTAGAGTCTAGAGAATGAATATGGATTCAATCTGGTTCAACCCAAAAGGACTCCCAGATGCAGCTGCTCTGTCCACTTTAGTATCTTTCCCAGATCTTAAGTAAAAATGTCTGCAACAGATATTAAGGTAACAAGGTCTCAGGTACATAGTGTACAATTGATTCAGCAAATGTGTTCTTTTTGCCACAACCAAGAGCAGAATCAACCAAGAGAGATTTCAAGCTGACATGAAATTTGAAAAAGACCTTATTTATTATCATTTTATCCCTGAGCTGTGTCTCTCCTGCATTTTGTTATCATATATAGTCAGGGGAGATCAGTTATCCCACAGAATTTCACACTGATCCATCACAAGACATTCATGACACTATGCTGATGAAATTACATATGCAAGAGGGCCTCAGTTATCTCATGTGTGAGAAGAGGCAGTGGGCCACAGCCCCAATATCTGCTACTATTACATATTGCACCCATCAGAAAATATAGACCTGATGGGATGGCTGGATCAAAGTTAGCTGATATTCAAGAGCAACATCTTTCAGAATTCAATGCCAGCCTCCAGGATGTCATGTAGGCACTGGACCAGGAACCTTGAGGAGTGCCTACTGTCTGCTGCCTCTCTCCAACAGTAGATGACAATTCCATTCCTGGCAACTCTTATCATCTATGTAGGCTATGTCCCCAAAAGAAACCCATGCTTACCAAAAGCAATATAGTATCTTCACTAAATTATAAGCTATATCTTCGCTTGGGTGGCTTGAAGTCCTCTACATCCAGACACCAACAGGTGAGACAAGGATATCTGACACTGACTAGCAAGCAGGAACTGGACTGCATTTTCACGTGGGGGACAGGGAAGAGTGAATGAGTTGCTCAGAAGTTTCATTTCAATGCCTCTATTTACTTACTCTTATACCTATTTTTGACTTTGCTCTTGGACAAATGCAATAATCCTTTTCTGAGATGGATGTGTCACCTAGGAGTTCTGTCCCTTCAGGAGGAAGGATTTGGATCACAAGAAAAGGTAATCAACCTTTAGCAGTTGTCTATGGAATAGATTTGCATGGTGTGACACTTCCAACACAATTGCATGTCTAGAACCCTTAATTGTACTACTGCTCTGAGGAAAGGGTACTCAGGAGAACTATAGGATATCTTATACCAAAATATGTGCAGAAAAGTAGAACTAAGAAGCTTAATGGTGAAGTTTGACAGCCATGGATTTGAGCCACTCAGAACTCGCTTTAGAAGAGAACCTGTCCTAAGGGACTCAAGATAGTATTTTACTTTTAAGATCAAGACCCACACAACATTCACCTGCAAACTTCTACAAGTTCAGTCCAAAGACTGAACACCAAGATTCTAGATCCTCAATTTTTCTGCCATCAATAAGATTCTTATATGGCTGATTCTAATATGACCAATACTTTTTTCACAGCAGCACTGCATATGAGACCACCTAACAATCTATTCTTCCACAGTGTCCCATCTATAGTATTGTCAGAAGAATCTGTTGCTCCTGGTTTCTCAGTTGTAGCATTTATATGCCTTATCCTAATAAACATATTGCAGTTCTTACTTTGGTCTTGACACTCTACCTATATACCTACCTACCTACCTACCTACCTACCTACCTACCTACCTACATACATACATACATACATACATACATACATACATACATACCTATCTACCTACCTACTTATATACCTATCTACCTACCTACCTACCTACCTATCTATCTATCTATCTATCTATCTATCTATCTATCTATCTATCTATCTATCAACCAACTATCTAATCTATCATCTATCTATATACACATATGTATCCATATCAAATCTATGTTGATTTCATTAAATATTACAATTACATATATTTGAAATTGAATATATAATATTCAAATAATATATCATTTTAATATTTGATTTGATGAATAATCAAATATAACTTATATCTATTAGCTTTATAAAAATAAAATTAATTTTGGGGGGTTTTATATATATATATATCTTTATTTAAGCACCATGATTACAAGTATGTTTGTAGTTGGGTTTCAGTCATAAACAGAATAACCCCCTTCACCAGGGCAACATTCCCACCACCAATTGCCCCCCTTTCCTTCCACAACCCTGCCTGAATTCATGAACAGGCATTCTACCTCTCTCATTCTTTAACATTGTCATGCTAGTTGTTAGTATAGTTATTTCCCTAACAGTGTTTACCACTCTGTGGTGAGCTTCAAATTGTGAGCAGGTCCTTCCGACCTTCCAGCCCTTAACTCTATTGTCTCTGGGCCTAATGTGTTTACTTTTTCTTAAAATCCAAAAATCAGTGAGATTATTCTATCTCTCCCTCTGACTAATTTCACTCAGCATAATAGTTTCCATATCCATCCACATATAGAAAAATTTCATGACTTCATCTTTCCTCAGGGCTGCATAATATTCCATTGTGTATATGTACCACAGTTTCCCTAGCCATTCATCTGTTGAAGAGTATCTTGGTTGTTTCCAGAGTCTGGCTATTGTAAATAGTACTGCAATTAATATAGGTGTGAGGAAGAGATTTTTGTATTGTATTTTTGTGTTCCTAGAGTATAAATATATAATATTCAAATAATATATATTTAATATTTTATTTAATAAATAATCAAGTATTATAAATTATATATCTAAAGCTTTATAAAAATTAAAATTAATTTTTTAATTTTGGAGATTTATACCTGGCAGTACTCAGAGTTAACTCTTTTTTTTTTTTGGTTTGTTTGTTTTTTTTTTTGGTTTGTTTGTTTTGGGGCCACACCCGGCTATGCTCAGGGGTTACCCCTGGCTGTCTGCTCAGAAATAGCTCCTGGCAGGCACGGGGGACCATATGGGACACCGGGATTCGAACCAACCACCTTTGGTCCTGGATCGGCTGCTTGCAAGGCAAACGCCGCTGTGCTATCTCTCCGGGCCCCAGAGTTAACTCTTGTCCCTTTACTCAGGAATCACTCCTGGGGGCCTCAGGTGACCATATGTGGGGTTGGGGATTGAACCTGTGTGGCTGTGTACAAGACTAGTACCCTAACTACAGTACTATCTCTCTTCCTAAAAAGTTTAAACATTTTTATCTCAAAATTGTATTCTAGATGTCTTTTAATTATGAGGTGAGGGCTATTCATTTTATTGCTGCATAAAACTTTTAATATGGATCCAATAATATATTTTATAGGTATGCATTGGAGTTTAATTTTCTGCTTTGAGCTTTATTAATTTTTTATGTTTGAATTATTTTGTTTTCCTTCCCCATCTGCTTTAGTTCAGAAATCTGTTATAGGTTGATTATAAGCCTTTGCTCTCATAAACCAGGTTTTACCAACATTTTCCTCTGCATACATGTTAAAATGTTTTTGAAGGACAAAGATCTATAATGAAAATCACTGGGTTACAGAATATTTACATATAATTTTTATCTATTATCTCCAAAATCTAAACTAATTTATTTTCTAAGGTCATTTTAACTGATACAATTTTATTGATAATGAAGACATATCATTATCTTTTCCATGCCAAACAATATTTCATTGAAATATAAGGCAAAACAAATAGTATGATTATAAGGAGAAATATTTTAAATTTAATAATAGAGCTAGGCAATTGGGAAAAACATAAAAATAAGGATCTGAATATTACAGTTAAACAAATTTTTCTCATGATCCAGGTCTCATGGAGTAGGTAATAAAAAAATATTACATTAGGACCTAAAAAAATATCTCTGGATTTCATAAAACAAACCTATATAAAAACTCCATCGAATCAGAGTTCAGTAAAATTAAAAACAAAAAATTAAACATATGTAAATAAAACCCTAATCACCTTAATAAAAATATTGATTTATTTCTAAACAACTACTAGATCATTAAAAAATAAAAATAAAATATAACTATTATTTAAAAATACCAAGAATGTCATATATCAAACTCTATAAATTGTAGCCAAAGTTTTGGACAAAACTTTTGGTTCAAGTTTTGCTGTAAAGAAAACTCAGAATTAAATGCCTTTATATTAAAATAATAACTTCCCAACTAAAGTTAACACTCAGTTCAAGAATTCAGAAAAGGCAAATTAAAAAGCAAAACAGAAAAAAATTTAAAAACAGAAAATGATGAAAATTGAAAGGTTACACTCAATAAATGGACCATTCATTAACAATATCACCCTACAGATAAATAAGTGCAACCAGAGAGCTTAAACAGAGGCATGATCAGACGTGTGAGAGGGAGTATAAACATAGACAAAATGAAAGAAAATGAGAAAACATTCCACACAATGATCTCAGAGATGAGAGGAGTTTGGATGTGCTTCAGTGGTCAAAACATAATCCTTGTATGCACAAAGCCCATCACCACACATACCAAACATAATTTTAAACTGTAAGTTTAGGTTAGCTGGGCAATATTTCTATAAAATGTTCATGTTAACTATTGTCTTCTGAAATAGGAAACCTGACAGAATAATAACTAAGACAGAAATTGCAAAAAAAAATTTGTTTTTTGTTTTTTTTTGTTTTTTGTTTTTTGGTCTTTGAGTCACCTCCGGCAGCACTCAGGGTTTACTCCTGGCTCTATGCTCAAAAATCGCTCCTGGCAGGCTCGGGAGACCATATGGGATGCTGGAATTCGAACCACTGGCCTTCTGCATGCAAGGCAAACACCCTACTTCCATGCTATCTCTCCAGACCCAGAAATTGCCAGCATTTCTGAAAAGTCAGACCGAGATATTTTTATTGTCAAATTCTTTCAATCAATCAAAGAAGGGGAAATGTCCACATGAATTGATTTGATTCTTGAGTCTCTTAAAAAATATGTGAAGCCTTTACATTCATTTTATTAATCCAACATATCTCAAACCTATATCAGAAACTCCATGGCTCAAAAGAATATTAGATATTCTTTTGAATAACTCTAATATCACCTGTTAATACCTGGTAAAATCATAAGCAAGATGTAAACCAACAAAATGGAAAACTGTTATATATTTAAAGTACAAGTATACCATGATTAAGTAAAATATACTTCAGACATGCAAAGATTGTTTAATATCAAGAAACAGGGAATATAATTTATAATACAACCACATTATTAATAGGTCAAGGGATAAAACTGTGATCTGATAAGATAGCAATTATAGATATAAAAATCAACTAAACCAATTTTCATTACATTTTTAAAATGGTCAGAAAACCATGAAGAGAAATTCTTATTTCAGAAACTATATAAGATTTCCTGACATTGCAGCTATTATTTACCAGTACTTGAGAGCCCCCATTAATTTAATAAGACAAGATGCATAAAATAATAAAAATAATAAACTTTCAATGGACATGTATGTACTATAAGGAACAGTACATCTCAGTTTTCTCTTAACTAACCATTTAACCCTTTAGAGTGGTACTATTGTTGGTTGTGCCCTTTCTACAGATAAGAAAACAAGTCACCAAAAGGTCAAAAGGTCAAGGGGGTTCCCTTTCTAATATCCCCAATATTTACTGTGCCTATGCAAGAAAAAAGAAAGAAAAACAAAGAGAGAGAAGCACAAATTAATTTTTTTTGGTTTTTGTTATTTTGTTGTTGGGTTTTTTTCTGTGGATATTTTTGGGGGAGAGGGGAGAGTTTTGTGCTTTGTTTTGTGTTTATTTCAGGACCGTGGTTATTGTGTGGTTGTTGTTTATATTGCTGTGGTGCTTTTCCAGTTTTTTGTTTGATTTTGTTTTAGTATTGTTATGTTTTTCTTCCTTTTCCCCTTTCTTCTCTTAAATTGATTTTTATAGCCTCTAGAAGGACTCTGTAACTCCACCCTGGATTTAGGTGTACCTATCTGAGACCCGCCCATTTCTGGGAGGGGTCTTGGGAACTGAATATTAGGTGTGACCTTACCTGCAAGACCCCGCCCATTCCTGGGAGGGGTCTTGGAATAGGTAGGTAAACCTTTGAGCGAGAGGATTAGGGGGGGGGGGCCTGCTGGCTCTCTGCCCTGCTGTGCGCTCTGGCTTTTGGGTCTCTGCGTTCTGGTCTTTGACCAGCATGGAGCCCAAAGGGAAGAAGGCTGAAAGGAGTTAAGATGCAGGGCTAAGAATGGCCAAATGCTTGAAAGGTTATGAGATAGGCCACACACCTGTGGTGGTCAGGGCATGAATAAAGCTGATGCTTCCTGATGCCTGCCTGTGAGTGAGTGATTCCGCCTTTCACCTGGGCCTGGGACCCGCCGGCTGGATGGGGGTTGCAGAGCCACGTGGCCTGGGATGCCATCCACCTCCATCCAGCCCCATCGTTAATTAATTAATACAATAGGACTCCTTCCATTTTTTACTTGTTTGATTTTTTGCCCCATTTTTTTTTCTTTCCTCCAAACAGAACCACATAAATTGAACCATCTTGTTCTGCCTCAGAAATTGAGGGGGAAATAATGGAGAGTACCAAGACCAAACAGTCGTATGAACATTCAGTAGAAATAAAAAAAAATAATCAGACTTAAACACCAAATTCAAAGGCAACAACAACAGAATTGATACCAATCTACATCATGCTAGACACAGAAGGGACCACTTATACTAGCAGTCTAGGGGATCAAAGGAGAAGTGAAGTGTCAAGTGCATGCTAGGAACAGGGGTAGAGGGAGGACAACATTGGTAGTGGGAATGCCCTTGATTCAATGTCTCTATGTATCTAAAATATTACTGTAAAAGATCTGGTCAAAATTAAAAATTAAAAAAAAAATTACTCAGGGAAGGTAGAAGAAACAGACATTCAATAGCCAGAGCAGGAGTGTTCCAATTGCAGAAGTCACTCTGTCTTCTCAGGAAACCAGAGTATTTGCTGAAAAGCCTCAACAAGGTAGAATCTTCCTCTGCCCCCAAGTTCTCTAGCTGTCAGCAGGCAGGACAGATGTGTAATTTAGCTCTGGAAAAAAAAAAGAGTAAATGCCTATCCTCCTCCTTTTACTCATTTTAATCTTTAATTGCTACCCATCCCCAAGAAATCTGTCTCGTTTCTACTTTGCTCCCACTTACAATCACAGGTTGAGCCCCAGGGACATCTGCAATCTTAAAACCCAGTCATGATAAGTCAAAACAAACACAAATCAAGAAATCCTTTCAAAACTCCTTACCCTATCAGGGGTCTCAAACTCGCGGCCCTACGTACAACATTTTGTGGCCCTGCCCTAGAGGAATCTTTTTTTGTTTTGTTTTGTTTTAGTTGTTTGGGTCACACACACCCCCAATGTTCAAGACTTACTACTGACTTTGCACTCAAGGATCACCCTGACTTTGACTCCTGCAGCCCCCAAGTAAATTGAGTTTGAGACTAGACAATCTGCATGTGTGGGACCTGCAAGCTCTAGTCCCAGGCTTACAGTGGAAGGAGATGCCACATTTTTTTAAATTTTTGGGTCACAGCCAGCAGCGCTTAGGGGTTACTCCTGGCTCTGCACTCAGAGCTCGCGGGACCATATGGGATGCTGGAAATTGAATCCACATCCATCCTGGGTCAGCCCTGTGCAAGGTAGACGCCCTATTGTGCTACCACTTTATTCCCGAAGCCACATTTTTTAATATAAAATCTTTATTTAAGCACCATAATTTCAAGCATGATTGTAGTTGGGTTTCAGTCATAAACAGAACACCCCCCTTCACTAGTGTAACATTCCCACCACTGATGCCCCCTATCTCCCTCCTCCCCACCCCTGCCTATATTCAAGACAGGCATTCTACTTCTCTCATTCATTAACATTGTCATGCTAATTGTTAGTGTAGTTATTTCCCTAATAGCATTCACCACTCTTTGTGGTGAGCTTCATATTGTGAGCCAATCCTTCCAGCCCATAACTCTCTTGTCTCTGAATCTTATACAGTAATGTCTTTAATTTTTCTTAAAACCCATAGATGAGTGAGACTATTCTGTGTCTATCTCTTTTTCTCTGACTTATTTCACTCAGCATAACAGTCTCCATGTACATCCACGTATAGGAAATTTTCATGGCTTCATCTCTCCTGACAGCTGCATAATATTCTATTGTGTATACATACCACAGTTTCTTTAGCCATTCATCTGTTGAAGAGTATCTTGGTTGTTTCCAGAGTCTAGCTATTGTAAATAGTGCTGCAATAAATGTAGGTGTAAGGAAGGGATTTTTGAATTGTATTTTTGTGTACCTAGGGTATATCCCTAGGAGTCGAAGCCACATTCTTCGCAACTTCAGTGTTAACTGTGGCTGCCAGTGGGACAGGGACTAAATTACATCCCTAGACTTTATGAGCTTTCAATTAGCTGGGCTCAGAGTTCAATGAGTCAGCCAGAGAAGAAAACCTGTAGGGTCAGCTTAGAAAGAATTTGCAGCAAATGGAAGAGAAGAGGAACCCCTAGATATTTGTGGGGGCAATCTCTGAAGAAGTGGGGGAAAGGAACAGGGAACCAGCATAATGGGTAAAGCTTGACCAAAATCCTGCTTCTTTTAACAGGGAAACTTTGCCAGTATAATTTAGAAAACAGTGTGATGGAGTCAGAAAAATACTGTGCTAAGATCCAAAACCTGGCATGAGTTTTTACTTTACCGATAAGTGGGGTGTGTGTGTGTGTGTGTGTGTGTGTGTGTGTGTGTGTGTGTGTGTGTGTGTGTTACAATGAAGCTTTTTGCCTAAAAATACATCTCTAGAGATGGTTGAGTAGGTGCTACCTGAGGCTAGTGAAACCACTTAGGGAAAGGCATCTACTTTTGTCCCTTAATTTCAGCACGGTTTGACTTTGACTTTTACTTCCTCGCTGAGGATGGGAGGTTAAAACAGCTGCCCAAGGTTTGGGACAGTTAGCTCCATGAAGCACGACTGCTAGATTTACCATATGGAGCTATGGTGAGCCACCATACAGTTAGATGGGAAGAAATCTACTTCCACTATGATAGACATTCAAGAGTGCACAGTCAAGTGTAGATAATGGACACAGCCATTACTTCCTGAACTATTTCATTTTCTTTTACATTTTGTCAAGGAGAGCAGCTTATTAGTATCAGACTGAGGGTTCTCTGTCATCCCTACTGAGCAAGCCATCTTCAAATGTGTGTAATGACTTTCTTCATCATGATGCCTGTGTGATATCCAGAATCAAGGTGAGCAGAGCATGTACAACATCTTGGACAATAAATATGAGGTAAGATCACTAGTAGGATTCCCAGAGCTCAGAGATCACTGCTCCTGGTTCTTTTACATTCCCTTTTCATGCCTCCTGAAATCTGAAGGCATTTGCAGATAAATCATTTCTGCATCTGTGAATCTTTCTCACATGGCCCCTGCTCTGTTCTCCTCTTGAACATTTTTCCATCTTCACATACCTTCAACCTAGGAGGAAACAGATTTTGCCTTTGGATTGTATGATAATCTCTGTTCTGTTCATCAGAAGGGCATGAGAGGTCTTTACAAAGAAGTGAGATTTGTTACCCATTGACTCAGTCTTTGAGAAGACTTTTCTCATCCCAAGTCATGAATGTACCTTCTACTTCCTTCTGCCCTCTTTCAAGATAATGTTGAATAACACTTTGATTATCTACATATGGAGTTCTCTCTCTGTTCTGAAGAATCTAGATCCATGAGTCATGTTTATCAGGGAAACCGAGGAAGAGTGAAGTAGTAAGGAACAAATGGGGTAGGAGTAAGGAGAAAAGAAATAATATATTCCAACAAGATAGAAAATGCTTCATTACAAAATCACATTGGGACCCATAACCCATGCCCAAATACAGGACAAGGAGTCAGCAGTCCTGTGCTTTCATTAAAGAAGAGGTGCACAGGGGTCGAAGAGATAGCAGGGAGGTAAGGTGTTTGCCTTGCATGCAGAAGGTTGGCGGTTTGAATCCCGGCATCCCATATGGTCCCCTGAGCCTGCCAGGAGCGATTTCTGAGCATAGAGCCAGGAGTAACCCCTGAGCACTGCCGGGTGTGACCCAAAACAAAACAAAACAAATCAAAACAAAACAAAAAACAGGTGCACAGGGAAAGAGGGTACCTCCAGTACTAGGAGCCCCCTGCACAGGAGTGCCAGCCAGTTCCAGAAAAGAATGCTTTTCCAAAGAGGCTGGACAGAGACTCAAAGCTCTCCAAGTGTCCTGATCAAGAAACTCAGACAATCCAGATGTGGGATGAGGAAGTGTGGCCAGGAGACTACAAAAGTCAAGCAGCCTGGAGGGGGAACAAGATTGGGAGGACCCATCTCTGACAGAAAGTTGAGGGTGTTCCTGAGAGGGAACAGGCTGAAGGGTGAATTCAAGTGAGCCCACCCACTCCAGCTGCCTCCTTGTGTGCTGCCAACACAATTTGGAAGTCATCAGCAATGTCTCCTGCTGGGCGAAATTCAGCATACATGATGTGGAGATTAGCAGTTGAGTTAAGACACAAAGGTGACTCACCTCTCAGGGGACAAGACAACTGTGTCATGGTGGTGGATGTTCCCCAGGAGGTGGAGATGAACAGGGCAGCTGTTCTCCAATTATCTGGCTTTATCTTACAGCTAGTCCCTGAAGGGCCTTGCTATCATGAAGACACAGGGCAATTAATGTCCTCTATAATTCCCTGAGTTTGGAACCACTGACATGGGCTCCAGACTTTGTTCTTTACACCCTTCTCTTCCTGCAGAGGCTATCACTGCCTGACACCTTCCAAACAGAGCTGAGCAATATTACACTCTTGGCCTGAGATCCATGGCCTCTAAATTCTGCTAGCCTAAAGCTGATGGCCAGTTACCCTAAGGGGACCATCTTATTTTTTGCTGTTCTCAGGACACAGGACAATGGGAACTGCAGCGAACTGCCAGGACAAAGTTAGAGGCAATTCCATGCTGTAATTAAAAGCTCTGGCACAGGAAAGAACAGAAGTTCAAAGCCTGCCTTGAAGATGCAAGTGTCCACCTCATAAGCATTCTACTCAGTGAGAGATTTATGCCATTGTTGCTTCCCAGAGGAGGATCTTATTTATTCTCAGATTCTTCAAGAAGTTGAGTTATATTTAAATTAAACAGTGAAAACTCACCTGTAGTTTATCATTTCTGCAGATCTCTGGGATGGGTATGGCCTCTGATTTCTAGTCTCAAACATCATCTAGCAGAGTTTCTACTCCACAATTCATTGTTCTCCCTATCAATTTTCCAACATCAGTTATCAACTTTTAGCTCTTGTGTGAGTCCAATCCTCAGGACCATCTAGAATTTATTTTTGTTTGATCTTATGCTATAGATAAATGGAAAAATATAGTTCCCTACACTTTGTGATTTCAATTGTTCTTGGTGGTATTTTCTGAGTTAGTTACCAGATTATCTAAAATATTCCCAATAAACTCATGATCCAGTAGAATAAGGTACAATATCTCAAGGAATACTCCATTAGGGCAAAATGCACACACATGCCACCTGCCACCACCAGAGATCAACTCAATATTTTATTGTCAGTATATCAGGATACGGGATGTAATTTAATTCTCTCTGAAGGAGTATATGAGCACTCCCAGGTAAGCCAGGCCATGCATATAGGTATTTCTGAATATTAAAAACAGAGAAACAGTCTTGATCTTGGTGAAAATCAGTGGCATGGGGTGCTGGAGCAATAGCACAATAAGTAGGGCATTTGCCTTGCATGCAGCTGACCTGAGTTCAATCCCTGGTATACCATATGGTCCCCTGAGCTTGCCAAAAGTAATTTCTGAGTGAAGAACCAGCAGTAACCCCTGAGTGCTTCTGAGTATGGCCCAAATACAAAAAACTTAGGGGCCTGGAGGTAAAGTTAGACTCTGACCCTAATGAGAAAAATTAATTAAGCAAAACACTCACCTTTCCCAAGCTTCATTTTTCTATCTAAAATACTCTATATTCTCATAATAGAATGTGATGTGAGAATATAACATAATGTAGACATTAGAATATAGAGGAAATTCTCTAAGCATCTGCATGCACATACACAGACACACAGCTTTTTATATTGCCTAAGTATCATGCATAAAGTTATTAGCTCATTATTATCAACTAACCCTAATTTGGCCCTTCCATACAAGTTACTTCAAGTGTAGAAAGTAAATAACTCACAGTTAAATAACTCTGAGTGCATCAAGAATATGTTATGCACAGAGTCTATGGAAGGCCAGAATCATCAACCTTAGTCCTGCTACAGGTAATAGGCAAAGGAGTTTACCCCTTATCTAAAAGATTGAGCAATAAAGACCGACAATGAGAGACTAAAAAAGGAAAGCATCTAAGGCAGAAGAAATGGCACAGGCATACGTTTAGTGGTAGAATATTGAAATATGTGTGGGTAAGTGTGGCCAATTAAGGATGTCTAGAACTTAAATTATGAATAATGGAGTGTCTGTAAGGAAATATGGTTGAGAAAATGCAGGCATTAAACCAGAAAGTCTTTTGCATATTGGTAAGGAGCTTAGAGTTCATATTTTAGGCACTCTACCTCAGAAGAATTTTAAGCAGGTCAATGACACGGTCAAATTATGCATTCCTTTGACAGCACTAAAAATAGTGATTTGGAAAGTGATGAAGAGTACAAAGTACTTTGCAAGTTGATGGTGATATAAGGTCTCAGGCCCCAGCTCTTCAAGTCATGGTTTAACCAAAGATGCAAATGGAAAATCATCTAGATTTCTAAGAAGCTGTGGCTGCTTGATCCCACCCTAGTCTGAAACTCTTGTTAATGTCTGCCAAATGTTATTCCCTGATATCCTGGGAATAAGTCTCAAGCCAGCTGATACTGGTCAACATATTATTCAATAAATTGGCTGAGATACAGAACTGTCAGTAACAAAAAGTCAAACAGAAAATGTCCTGTAAGAGAACTCAACTGATGATTATAAATATATTCTGACAGAGTGGAATGATGGTTAAAACTAAACTACATCCATGCAACTAGATAAATGTTAAGTGGCACTTCTAGATTTCTTCAAAATTATATAAAGATAAAACTTATACTCTCTGGATTGATGAAAATATTTATTTTTCATACAGTGCTTATAAAAAAAAGCTTTGCTAAGTCAAGTCCCAGTTTCCCATGGTTACCTCTATCATTACCTCTGTGTGTATATGTTCAGATATATATCTATATGTATGCACAGTTTATTTAAATAACATCTAAAATAAGCTAAGCTCCATCTTTGTATTTCTAAAATAAAGACAGACAGAGATGTCATGAATGTCTACAAACATGACTCTTCTTCCCCAAATCCACTTTAATTCTTTTTTTTGTTTGTTTGTGTTTGTTTGGGCCTCACCCAGCGTGCTCAGGGATTACTCCTGGCTCTGTGCTCAGAAATCGCTCCTGGCAGGCATGGGGGACAATATGGGATGCCAGGAATTAAACTCGGGTCCAGCCTGGGTCAGCCACATTCTAGGGAAAAGCCCTACCACTGTGCTATCTCTCTGGTCCTCACTTTAATCCTTATAATCACTTATATTCATTTTAGAAATGACAAAGTTAAGATTCAAAGACATTTCCTAGGTTGTGTATGGTCAGGCTAACAGATTTCACAGTTGACATTTGAACCCAGATCCTACAGACTCTACTACACCACACTGACACCATATATATACAAAATCCCAACTGTATGTGTTTATATTGAGCAGTAGGCAGAAATAATCACACTGGGTTTCTCTCCAAGATCTGATGGTTTTCATTATAAGGGACCAAGAAAGTTCTGGGTGAAATGAAGGTGATGGGACGTAAAATAAAGGCATACGTTAGGATTGATCGTGCACGCCACATTTTGTAGCTTAGAATGTAATGATGATCAAAGATGTTGTGATAATATTGTGAAACCTGGAACAAGAGCGAATAGTCTGGTTGCCTCTGAGCTCATCAAACTATATCCATATTCTTCCAGTCCTGTTATAGCGAAGAAACTTTTGGTAGGACCTATTGAATAGATATTTGTTATAAGATATTCAGCATTAAAATGGTCTAGAAAGCATGTCATGTGAAAAGTTCAGGGTAGAGGTGGAGGAAATAATATTTAGTCTGGGGTGGAGAAGTAAAAATCATTATCTGGGGCCAGAGAGATAGCATGGAGGTAGAGCATTTGCCTTGTGTGCAGAAGGACAATGATTCGAATCCCAGCATCCCATATGGTCCCCTGAGCCTTCCAGGAGCGATTTCTGAGTGTAGAACCAAGAGTAGCCCCTGACCGCTGCCGGGTGTTACCCAAAAAAAAGAATTAAAAAAAAGAAAAAAGTCATTACCTAAATTGTAAAATCACCCCACACACTGTATCTCCAACCCCAGGTGAATGAGTCTAAAGCAGTCACTGCAAAAATAATCCAGGCTGAGGGTGAAACACACATCTGGCAATATTCTACCTTGTGTCAAGCCTGCCACAACTGTTTTTATTGAGTACAGAGACCAACCCCATAGGGGGGGAATAAGGACAGAGTAAGTACAGATAGTTAAAGATATCCTGAGCCAGTCTCACCCTGGATTACATATAAAACAATCTGTTTTGGAATAAAACCAAATAGATACAAAGGAACCAGGGATGATCTTTGTTTTGGGTAAAATAATGTATAATCTAACACTTAATTATTTGAAGATGCTCTTATGTAGCTTTCCTGTTATGCACGAGGAAATGAGAAGTCTTTTTATATGGTCCAGTTAGTGAATATCCTTATTACTATTTTGCTGCTGATGCTGGATCCTAGGTGAGATGGCTACTAAGCCCAGGAGTAATGACTCAAGGCTGGGCAGGAAAGCAGGGGATGAGTGCTCCGAGTCAAAGAACTTCCACTCCCTATGGAAGTAACTTCAGGGAGATGGCCTATTTATTGTAGGTGTGGGTAGGGTACTTATACAGAGACATGGCTAATAGAATGCAAGGTTTTTCCTCGTGGGACTTTTAAAGAAAGGGGAATGAAAGGCATTTCTGTCACAAGACCATCAGGTGATGTTTATGTAGTGTTTAGTGGCTTGGGAAAAAGCAGGGTGTGGGTTTCGCTGTTGGAGGACCAGCTTGTGCCATTCTTATAAGTGATCATCTCCCCATCCAGAGGTGGCCTCTCCTACACTGTTGCCTGTTGAGACTCCTTTTGGGGGCCTGCCAAGAGTGGGATTTAAGGGGTCTTCACTGGTTTCCTTAACAGGAGCCTTGTCCTGCTTTCCTAAGCCCAATTACAGTTCTCAAAGGATATGCTCGTTGATCTTGGCACAAAAACATACAGTCAGACAGACTGAACCAGACAGACAGAAACATCAGACAACACCTTCTCCTAAGATGGAATCAAGGTAGAACAAAACCCTCCCCACCAAGACAGTGGGAGTCTTGTCACCATCCCTCATAGGGTTCCCCTGCAGGGCTGACTTTACTTGTCCATTAAAGCTTTTCCTGTTTTATGGGCTCTGTCTCTTCTCTTAGTCTCTCTTCATTCCATCAGAGTGCTTTGGGGTCAGCTCCCAATAAGCTTTGGGTACACTTCTTCCTGCTAAAATAAATTTCAAGAGAGATCGAGTAAAAACAAGAAATGCCGAGAAGAGCCCCAATAAAACATGAATCAATTGTTCCTAACCTCTTTCCTAACCCCTCATGAGACAGCTCTCCAGTGTCATTGCTGGCCTACCCCAGCAACTTGAAGACTCTCTAAATATGTAAATACATTTCGTTCAGCCATTAACTTGTAAGACGTAAGAAATTAATTAACATTAGCATGTTGAATCACTTAGGTGTCAGTAGCTAATATGGCTAATTGACATTTAATAAGTCTTGTTATCTAATTTACTCTAAATTACATTAAATGTTAATTAATTGCTTCGTTATTCTTTACACAATTGTTATATGCTAATGTGCCTCTAATAGCTTATTATTTGGGTGATTGTCCTGATGGCAAACAAGTTACCTGCTAGTTCTGGCTTGAACAGTTTGGAGACACTGTTAAAATTAGCCACTTAAATATAATCAATTAGTGGATCAATATAATTAATAGAACTTAAAACCGCTGACAAGTGTGACCATTTGTTTACTATGCTACAATCTCCTAGTTAAATGGGCAAAGGTTCTGGGGTTGGTTTATCTGCTCTCAGCATCGCTAAACTATAGTCCTATATTCATGCTGTTATTTCCTGGCTCTAAGAAGATGGCACCTCTTATAGAATATTAGCATTGGCCCATAAGCAAATCTTTGAAAGCTCTTTGCCATAATAACATAGATAATGCATAGTTGACTTGATTATTAGAAGCACTGTGTCTAAAACAAGGGAGGCAATATTCCTGCTCTGTGTTGGTCTGGTCATACTTGAAATATTTAGTCAGCTTTGGAAATAGCATCTTTAAAGGATGGTAACATGCCATATGGAGAAAACTCATCAGGTAGTAGATTATTTTTCATCAACTATATGATGAGGGTTTTAGACAATAAGCTAGTTTTTCATTTCTTCTTTAAACTTATCGCCTCAAATTAGAGCACTGGCATCATGTCTGAAATGACCGGAAAGATTTAGGGCTCAGAACTGTCTGAGGATGGAAGGAGGAACCTCTGGAATAATGAGGTCCCTGTCACTGAAATTGGTCAAGCATGGCATTAGAAATCACTTATGCTAAGGGATTTGAGTTTCATTTGGAGGATGCGACCTTCCCAGTCTCTCTCTACAAGGCTGCGATTCCAGGTTTGTCATGACAAATTGCTTGCTCAACCATCTCACTGATGTGGAGAAGATCTTAAACTCACAATACCTGGATCACTTTCTACCTAGAAAAAACTTTCGGGGTGTGCATACACACTGAGAATTCACCTCTGCTTGGTAGCCTGGTTGTAAAGGCCATCTGCCATCTTGAAAAAAAGAAGGCAAACTGGGCCCTCCCATGAGACTCACTGTTCATTTACCCATTTTAAGCAGCACCTTCACATCCCTTCTAGCATCTTCTGTAAGCCATAGCTAAGGGTCTGTTTCAAAGGGATCTGCTGAGCCACCGGAGTCATTTATCTCTGACAGAACAGGACAGGAGAAAGGGCAGGTGCCTGGCAGGCAAATAAACTTAATGAAGTTTGTAATAGACTGCGGAAATATCAGTCTCATGATCAAAGCAGAAATAAGCCACAAGAAATTATTAATTAAGACTCTCTCTACTCCCTCTTCTCCTTTTCTTCTTTACTGAGGAAGTAACCACTCTAATTGTTCCCAGTTTTCAAGGATTCAAAGACAGCTTCTCTTGCTCAGATTGCAAAGTGGGGTTGGGGGGGGGGGTCAGGCCCAGTGACTGATGTTGTTGATTAGTGGCAAGATTCCTGTTGTTCCCTGAGCTGTGCCCTCTGAGAAAGGGGCTAGTGTCCTGTCTCAACGACTGCTCCCTCCTGCCCTATGTACACAATGTTCTGACCTAGAATATTCCTGCTGACCTTCCAAGCTGGACTCCAAATTCTGCTCTCCCAGTGAGCTTTCTTCCTTTCTTACTACTAAAGTAGGTCCCTGAGCTCATGTCAGCTATTTGACCTTAAATATATTCCCAGACTTGGGGAATGTGTATCTGTGCCAAGAGAATATTCAGAATATTCAAATTAGCAACCAGTATTATCAGATAGATCGACGTGTAAGGCAATAGATGCATCCTAAATGTTGTTCTCTCTATTCTGTCATTCCCTCACTAATGCTGCCTTTTTTCCCCATGATGAGAGCTGTGCTGCACATCATTCATCAAACCTTTTCAAGAACATCCTATCAGTTCTCTGGTTTGAAATAATGGTGGGTGTGAGCTTTTGTTTGATGCAACTGCCACCAGCTAAATGATGGGCCCTTCCTGCAATGAATGAGCAGGCACAGCAACTTCAGCAAACTTCTGATGACTTTCCTGTCTAGTTGCTAACAGGAGCTCCCTGGAGTAAGGAGCTTGGCCCAAAAATAATACCAGAAATTTCTGTGTCTTTAACACCAGTTTACTTGATCTGCCAGTTGGATTACCTTAATGTTACCTCTAGCCCTAGCCTATGTTTACCTGTTCCAACATCCTGTTAGGGTTCAGAAATGGAAGGATGAGATCACGCAAATTGGAGTAAAGTTTAAACTTTATTCTGCCTGCAAACAGGCTCCTAACTGACAGGCCAGGGTTCTCTCCTGTGTGGGATGAAAAACCCCTCCCAAGGTCAAGAATGGGATTATATTGGATAGGGATATAGGGAGGTTCTAGCATTCTGATGATTCTTAAAATGATTGGCTTGTCTTCTAGGAGTATCTTCCCATTGCTGCTTTTTGTCCCTTCCAGATAGGTTACCTGATATGGCCAGGTAGCTTGGGACGGTGCAAATGGAAATAGGTTTGTGAAGCCTCAGCATGTGGCCTATACCATATGGTTCTTACAAAATGGTGTCTCTCCCTGCTTAGAATCTAAGAAGAAATCTGCCCTGTGGCTTTAAAAAAATGGCGTCTCTCCTTGTTCAGAATTTAGGTCCCAACAATCCCATCCAAACCAGGCCACTCTGAAGGAGAGACAAAGGCTATGTATACCTCCAGAGTCTCAGTTTGCTCAGCATCTGCTGTGAAACTCTTACTCTAAATCTATTTTCCCCAAACCTTGTGGTAGCCACATTTAGCCATCATTCAATGAAAACTGTGGTCTCAGCCCCAGTAACTCTACTCACCAATTTGGATGAAAGTGATGTATTGTATAGTGCAAACCAAAGTATCAAAAACAAAAGAAAAGAGAGAGGGAGAGAGAGAGAGAGAGAGAGAGAGAGAGAGAGAGAGAAGCAAACTGACTACCCTAGAGCAAGGTGGGAGTAGGAATGGTTGGGAGAAAATTGGTGATGGAAGGTTAGAGTGGTGAAGGATGGTATGGTATACCATCCTGTATGACTGAAACCCCAAAATAAGAAATTTTGTTCCCATGGTGCTTAAATAAAGCAATTAAAAAGTCATTTATTGTTTTAGTGACTGGTTGGCTCTATGATAACTCACATGCTTCCTCATGTATCTCATCACATACACAAGGGCAGTTATTCTAGAAGGCCCTTTCCAAAGAGGCAATATGTCTACAAAGGGCTTCATAATAGCAATAACTAGTACAGCTGTTTTGTTGGCTCCTGATTCTCAAAAAAATGGTGCTCATGGGCTTCCATCCCCAACAAATCTCATAATAGGGAATGATCTGGTCCCCATTTTTACCTTCCTACAGACATTGTCCATGAGGCTCCAACCTCATGTATTCTGATTTATAGAGTAGTATAACATAGCATAACATAACATAACATAATATAGCATAGCATAGCATAGCACAACACAACACAACACAACATAACAAAACATAACATAAAACATAACATTACATAGCATAGCATAGCATAACAAGCAACATAACATAATATAGTATAACATAACAAAACATAACATAACATATAACACACCATATTCTTCTTTCCCAATGTGTTAGAGGTAATCAACTGTACCTTCCACCCAGACAGGAGCACCATAACACCTGTATAAATCTGCACTGCTCCAGAGATTTATGGAGACAGAGGGTTATGAGGTGCAGGGAGGGGCCGCAGCCAGACAGAAGGCATGAGTTATGACTGCTGTCTACACAGGCAGGCCCCTGTTGTTGGAAATGGCTTTCTCGTTGATGCTGTTGGTTGCAGCCCCCAACAAACGTAGAGAGATGAAGTGGGGCTTTTTATCAGGGCTTGAGATTTTTGGAGGTGCACATCATTAGCAAGAATAATTCCTCTGTGTGCCCAATATTTATCAGCAACATCTTTGTTGAGATGGGAGATGAGGGGGCTGCAGAAAAGAGCAGTGGGCAGTGTCAGGTCAGGATATGAATAACAATAGGCAAATCCTAAACCATTATCTTCCAGTTCCCCTCAGCCCAGAGTTCCTTTCTCAGAAAAGTTGCCCTATTCAATTAGCTTAATGACATGGTGGGAGATGGTGTTTCCAAACAGTGAATCAGTGAGCTATGATCATGGTGGGTGCTGATGGGAGGCACGTCAGGAGCCACGGTGGTGCAGAGACCCTATCAGCATGATACATGTTTGAGACAAGTGCTGTAATTCAGCCCTGACACTTGAATCAATGGCGCCCATTGTAGAGTCACAGTCTAGCCAGGAAACCAGACTGAATATTAGCCTGAACTGACTCAGAGAAGTGGAACCGTAATGGAACTCTCTCTCCAGTTCCCTATCTCCCCTGTTTCTCCCAGAGCCACTTCCATTTATTGGACACTGACTGAAAACAAACAGGCTTTGAAGTCAGATATGGGCTCAATTCATACTCCTCTTTCCACATATGCCTGGGTGAGCGACTATAACCTTTTTTAACCCCTTTAAAAATTAGTTCATTGGGGCTGGAACAGTGGTGCCATTGGTAGGGCATTTGCCTTGCATGCACTGACCTAGGGCAAACCAAGGTTTGATCTCCCAGTGTCTGAGCGTATAGCCACGAGTAACCCCTGAGCATCACTAGGTGTGGTCCCAACAAACAAAAAATTAAATTAAATTAAAAAAATAGTTCATGGACCAGATACGACACTTGCCTTACCTGCAGTTAATACAGGTCCAATTCCCTGCACCTTATACAGTTTCTTGAGCTCTAACAGGCATGATTATTTTGAATACAGAGCCAAAAGTAAGCTCTGAGTATAGCCAGGGATGGCATGAAGATCCAAGAAATAAGAAAAGTTGGTGATGACAATCAGATGCTATGGAAGTAAATATTCAAAGACAAGATGCTTGTAAAGAGTTCAAAACAATCCCTTGCATGTGAAAAACTTCCAGAAGTCTGAGATTGGTAGGTTTTTTTTTTCCCCTCTCTCTTTTTCTGACATTCTCTTCTCTTTGAGACTGTGCCTTTGGCACCACATATCCTCCAGCCATTTTCTACACCAGTTTTCTTTTTTCTTTTTCCTTTTTTTGTTTTGTTGTTGTTGTTGTTATTGTTGTTGTTTTTGGGTTACACTCTGCAGTGCTCAGGGATTACTCCTGGCTATGCGCTCAGAAGTAGCTCCTGGCAGACACAGGGGACTATATGGAATGCTGGGATTCAAACCATCACCTGTGCTGGACTGGCTGCATGCAAGGCAAATGCCCTACCGCTGTGCTATCTCTCCAGCCACACCCCAGTGTCCTTTAGTTTGTCTCTGCTTTTAGTCCCTAAACATCTCCCATCACCTCTTCCCACCATAGCTACTCAACCTTGCCTGCAAGCCTCAATGCCTTTTCCATTCCTTTGATTTGGAGCATTAGACTAGCAGAAGGATTCAAATCCTGTGCAGGGAAAATGAACTCTGAATGGCGATCATTGTCATCTCAATGGGGCTGAAACCCTGAGACCGGAATGCACCCCTGCAATTATTTTGTTGATACTGAGCCAACTGGCTGGGCTGACAGGACAGGCGGGAGGGCCAATTGCCATGTTTCCATTGAAAGCGGCCAAGCTGCTTGGCCCCCTGTAGAGGCCTAAAAATAGTCTTCAAAAGAGCTAATGCAACTAAAAATAAACTTCGTACCATGTTGCCTTCCTGTGCACAAAGACTGCAGGCCTGCGAGGCAGGGGCATGAAGAATCCTGGGGTTCCCAGCTGCAGACCCCCCAGTTGAGTAAGGAAGGAGGAAGAGGAGGAAATATAAGCAGGCACCAGTCACTGGAGAACATGGGCAATTCACAGAAACTGTGACAAGCCACTGGCTTGTGGTATATCTGGCCACCACTTCCAGCACCATGAAGAAATCAATTGAGGTGCTTCTGCACAGATGCTCCCTGTTGCTCCCCCAAAGACTATAGAACCCTTATTCTTGGCTTATTAACTTTCTGTTCTTTCTTGCACACAGAAAGGGGAGTTTCCTAATTCCCTATCCTTCCCCCTTCTATACTTGACCCAGTCTCAATCTATAAAAGAATTAGGAAGAGGCTAGAGCAATAGTACCTTAAACAGTCAAGATGGATTTGATCCCCAACACCACATAAAGTCCCCTGAGCAGCACCAAGAGTGATCCCTGAGGACAGATTTAAGAAAAAGCCCAGAGAACTGCCATATGTAACCCCAAAACAAAAACAAACCAAAAATAAATTAAGGATAAAGGTAAATTTACTGTGCACTCAGTGGCAATCCCATCTATCCTAGGAGACCATTATCATTATTTCCCTTACTTTTACTATTGTTTGTTTGGGGTCCACACCCAACAGTCATGGATGTTACATATCATTCTTCAAGGCTTAAGGCAGCTCCCACCACAGACACCCAGTTCTAGGTGTCTCAGGCCAAAATTCCTTGCTGCATCAAAGAGCCCTGTTGTCTTCTATCCACATGGCTGTTAAAACTGGGAGTTAAGGATTATATGTGAATTGGGTTTTGTGAAGGTTCAAGAATTGCAGTTAAAGCCCTGATAGTCTCATTCTCTGAGTCGAAAAAATAGGATTGCCTTTAGCAAGCCAACACTCCAGGGGATGGCGATTTAGATTGGTCTGGGCTTTGCACTGAGAGGCAGGTCTCAGGAGAAAAGTTCCCAAAAGCAGAGAATATATCCCCGCCAGCCATCTATAGGTTTCTGACAGAAGATAAAGACATGGAGAATACCACAAAACAGAACACACATATAACTATCTCTCTGTATCTCTCTATTTCTCTCTCAGAGGAACCAAGGAATGTGTAGCCACAGAAAATAAAATGCTCACAATCTATTATGCTGAGTGAAATAAGTCAGAGGGAGAGAGATAGACACAGAATAGTCTCCCTCATCCATGTTTTTTAAGAAAAATAAAAGATATTTTTGCAATAATTCTCAGAGACAGAGAGGAGGGCTGGAAGGTCCAGCTCACTACATGAAGCTCACCACAAAGAGTGATGAGTGCAGTCAGAGAAATAACTACACTGAGAACTCTCATAACAATGTGAATGAATGAGGGAAGTAGAAAGCCTGTCTAGAGTACAGGGGAGGGAGGGTTGGGGAGGAGGGAGATTAGGGACATTGGTGATGGGAATGTTGCACTGATGAAGGGGGGGGTGTTCTTTACATGACTGAAATCATACAAGTACAATCATATTTGTAGTCAAGGTGTTTAAATAAAGATGTTAAAAAAGGCTAAGATGATATATTTACATTCTGTATATTTTCCATAACTAAAAATAAAATAATTGTGAGATAAATTTAAAAAAAATGCTCATGATCCACAGAAACAACTTTGTGGCCCTTCTAACCTGTAATTCAACTACCTAACAAGTTGTTCACCTTCACCAGTAGCCAATGAAAATGCAAATCTTTATGTCTCCAAGAAAACAATGTACTGCACAGATGGGACATCAGGATCAGCTGCTGAACTAAGAATGAACGAAACCCCAGGTGCTTTGTCAAGCTTAATATGCAGGCAGGTTCAGAATTGGAATGGTACCAGGGAGCATGGGGCCTGCTGAGGGAGGCAGAGTAATATGAATTGACTACAGACAGAAGGAAACCAAATGGAAAGTGACAAGCACGAAGGGGAGCTTCAGGAGCTAATGGGCTGAATAACTAAGAATTCCCTCAAACCCATCTCCCTGCCTGCCCACTTGGCTCTTTTTTCCCCCTATCTTCCAGGAAGTATCCCCAGGACTAAGAGCTGAAGTTTCTGGAAGAATGAGGCATCCTACACCGTGTCAAAAACAACTCCCCTAATGTTATCCATTTGATTCAACAGATGTTCATCTCAAACCGAGGAAATACATGGGATCTTATTATAGAAAAGAAAAATCCATATGTTTTGTGCATTTCTGCTCTGTGGGAAGTTCATTATAGGAATCACAATTCAGAGGAATGTGGTCAGTGGTCCGGTCTGTGTCAAGAACAAAACTTTACTCTCTCCCTTCTTTCCTCCTCTCTTGCCTTACTCTATTCCCTTTCTACCTCCCTTCTACCTCCCTTCCCCTATCCTTTTCTTCCTTCCTTCCTTTCTTCCTCCTCTCTTCCTCTTTAAATCCATCTCTCCCTCTTTCTCTGCCTGCCTCCCTCCCTCCCTCCCTTCTTCTGTCCCTTTCTCCATCCCTTCCTTTCATTCTGCCTCAGGGAGCATGCTGATCGGGTGGTCTGGTGGAAAGTAGGCTCCTCACTGACTCAGAGAGAGACTAAGTGGGGTGAGTTATCATCCCAGGCTTAAAATGGAGGAAGCTCTGCTTCTATCTCTACTATATAGAATGTGGTGGCCCTTAGAGATTTAGCAGGCGTCCACTTATGGAACTGGGAGCATTATTAGAGAGATGGCTGGCCCTCAGATTTGAGAAGAACCCACAGTACCCACAGAAAAAGATATTCTTAACTGTTGGAAATCTTGAAAACTTAAAGTTACTGTGGGAATCAAAACAGAAAAGAATGCAGTATGCTAGTACACGTACATGTATTATGTACATCCTGTCTACTGCTAATTTCTCATGGCTAAAAATTTACATTATACAAGAGGTACTTAGTATTTATTGATTAAGTGAGTCAACCTCCATTGCATTAATAGACACAAAGAATGAATTTTACAGTTCAAATTCTGTTGTTTTATGTTTTTCTTTCTTCCCATAAAGCTATTTTTTGAATTTTGAAAATCTAGAGATACAAAACTCATAATTTAACTTCCTGGAATTCAAAAATGTATAGGGTAGCTTCTAAGCCATGGTCAGTATCTATTGCCTGTGCCAAAGTGATGGATTTGCCATCTTTTCTTAGATGCCAACTTTCTTAGATCCCAGTGATGTGGCCAGACCCATACCAGACTGGGGCATTAGAACATGCAACAAGTTTTTATTGAGTTCCTAATAATATGAATCACAAGGCAAGAGAGTGAAGATACAGATTTGAACAAATCATAGATATGACTTCCTCTCCTCTAAACTGCATTACATTAGAGACAAATAGTTATGAAATTATAGAATTCAACTGTGATAATTAGGTACTCTGGAGGAGACTTACAGAAAAGGAAGCTGAAAGTTCTTGGCCAAGTTGAGAGGATCAAGGGAATCTTTTCTTGAGAGAAGAATGTATAAGATTTAAGGATCTTGTGGGAGTATGTGACACTGAAATTATAAGAAATAAGCATTTTGGGCATCAAAAGTCTAAAATTTATTTTCCTGTATATATTTGGTCTTTGCCCATAGTTCTTGGTCAAAAGCTTCTCAAAGCCTTGAAATTTTTTAAGTGTTGAGAATAATAGAGTTTCTCTTATGTTGTTAATTATCTGATATTTGGGAGGAGGCACTTAAGGGTGAAGATTGGTTGTCAAGGAAACCAACTATGGGATTAGAGGGTTGAATTGCCCATGCCACCCTAGACCTCTAAGGGACAATGGAGGGGTAGAGTTAGAATTCAGACACTAAAGAAGAGTAGGGGAATACTTCTAAATGGTGAACATGTGAAGATTTAGGGGTGCACAGCATACCTAGAAAGGCCATGGATGTGCTATATCCTTTCCTCTTACCTTGGTCTTTCCAACCCCACTATCTGGCCCTACCTGTGTCATCTGCTTTATAATAAATGGGCAATCTAGGGAGGAAACAGGCTTCCTGGGTTCTGTGAGCTACTCTAGAAAATTAATCAAACCTGGTGAAATGAGTGGGGGAGGTATCCTGAGAACTTTTGATTTATGGCCAGTTATCAGAAGCACAGATAGCAATCTGGGCTTGCAATGGGTGCAAGAAATCTGAGGAGGGGGTTCTGAGGTTTCGAGGCTGTAGATGATTGTTCAGAAGCCTATGAATGAGATCACAGGAACCTGTAGTAGTCTGAGGTTGAGGGCAATTTTAGGAGCCTTTAACTCTGGAATTAATACTATCTCCAGGAAGACAATATCAAATGGAGTTGAGATAAATATCAGCTAGATGTTCTCACTCATATACAGTACATGAAAAAACAAAGCAAAGGGCATTATCTAATGATTACATGGTCTATGAATATAAAATTGAAGTTACCAAGTAATAAGAAACTTGGAAGGGAAAAAGATGACTAGAAATGGCACCAAGACAGTGGGGAGAGTCTTGGGCACTAATGTGGGAAAGTCATTTTGTATAACACAAACACAAATATAAACACTATTATAACCATGTTCCCTCAACTACAAAAGTACTTTTTAAAGTAATAGAGTTGAATTCTAGGATACTTTGATGGTGTCAAATAATTACTTGCTGGTATAGGAAATCTTTTATTCACATCCTTTATCCACGCAAGGAATAGAAATTCTTCTCAGGCATGCCCAACATAGGATGGAAAAGGAGAGTTTTCTAGGGAGATTCTCAACATTGAAGGAAACTTGTTAGTTTTAAGAAACAGAGAAGCCAAAGAAAGTCAAGAAAGTAAGAAGACAGACCAAGGCAGTGGTGGCTTTAAAATATATTTTTATGGTTGATTTTCTGAAAACTTGTTCCTCCTTTCTTTGCTTGACCAAACTTAAATGAATTCAATTAAAGGAAAGCCAATGTGTCAGGAATGGAGAGAGCAGGAAGTCCCCCAAAGAGGAAATTGGGAGGATATGTAGGTCAGAAAACATTTGTTAGAGATTTAGGGCTTTCCCTTTAAAATCTGTGGATTGGGGTTTATACAAGAAGTTGATCAGTTTTTAATTTTAATTTAGTTTATTTTAAGAGAATGTATCTCATAGTTGACATAGTTTATCATAATACATTTGTTTCAGGTACATGAGAGAAAGATATTTTAAAAAGGAAAGAAAAATAAAAAGGAGAGGAAAAAAAGTATTGTGAAAATTATATCCCCAATGAGGTCATTAAGTGATTATCAGAAGATTTAGTAAGCTCTTGTTGCTAGCTGATCATTCTGTTGCTTGACTTCTGAACATTAGGTGTCTTTAGCCACACATTGTCATCTAAATTGGTGTGTTCCTATGGGATGACAGTTTTAAACAAAAATGGAGTTGTCCAGGAATTCCAGGCACTGTTGCTAATATTGCAGCTTTTGTGGGGCATATTTTTGGCTGCCATGTCTTCTGAAAGCATAAGAAGGGTGTGGGGAGGGTGCCCATAAAAGTGCCCATAAGAGTCCTGATGATATGCCCAAATACTGGCATAACTGGAGTTTTGGTCAGATTTGTGTCTCTGCAGAAATTTGTAGAGGAGTGGTGAAGCAGAGGTATAGGCATTGGCAATTGTGGGTGGTGGGTGCAGCAACAGATTGTGGGTAGCTTCAGCACAGCTGGGAATTGACCCACCCTCTCAAGATTTTCAGCTATGTGGTCAGTATACCCATAATTTTTCATGACTTAGTTTGTATCTCTTTCAAGAACAGATTAAGTCTATGAAAGTGACTGGCATTTGTGCTGTTCTCTCTCTCTCCCCCCCCCTCTCTCCCCCCCTCTCTCTTCCACCCTCTCCCTGTTTATAAGTTTTTCCCTCTTGATAAAGAGAACACTCAGAATATTAGGGGGGAAAGTTAAAAGTGACTCTGGGGAAGATGAGTTTAGATTATAGCAATAATGCATGCAAGATATTATTACATGGAACTCCCATGGGGGTTCTGTGTCAAGGAACGTAGAGAAAGGACCTATTCCAGAGATCTTTGGGAAGTAAAATCAGTTTGGCCATAAACTACAAATTTGGAATAAAGGCAAAGCAGGTGAACAGAACTGGGGAGAGAGTTTCCCGGCCCCAGTTTTAGTGATGTGAGGCTACTAAAACTATCTGATTGAGGGTAAGGGACCATGGGAAAACATGAGTTTATTCTTCCTGGGAGAACAAAAATCAACAGCACAGAAATCAAAAGAGCCTGGGACACTCCTTCACCAAAGGAGAACTCAAAGGAGCTGCTGGATCTTGAGCTCTTGAGTGAAGATGAGAGGTTTGGGTAGCTTTACATTGGATGAGTATCAGTGTGGTCCCCAGAGTCAAGGGGGGGATGCTGCCATATAAAAAGAAAACTGAAGGTTGTGGACATGCAGAGTAGCTAGAGGAACAGCACAGGAGCAGGTAGAATCCCCAATCATCTCTTCTATTGTCCTGGAGTTGGTACTCAGGGATGAGTAGACAGACAGAAATCAGGGAGGAGAGCTCATGCTGCCTTGCTGGGCTATGAAAACAGTATATAGGAAGCTGCCAGGTGGCAGAGTGGGAAGGGAAGTCAGAAACATTCCATACAACCTAAATACAGAGGGGATGGGACAGTTGGCCTCTGGCTTCCTGCCCTATCCTTTCTTCTTTCCAGTTTCTTGGGTATACACAATGTGTATCTTTACTGAGACCCTGCTCTTGGTCTGAGTGGATTCTTCTTTTTGATTGTGGAGCATTAAGCTAGACTACTTACAGGAGGCAGGGTGCGTTCTGGCCACCTGGACTAGACTGACACCAACAGAGCAATGAAACAAGGAAGGCACAAAGGTTATAACAACTGCTTGAGGGGCCTTGTCACAGACAATTCTCCCAGTGATCCTCAAATCCAAAAATACTCCCACTGTGAATCAGGACGCTAAAACAATATGCATTTCCAAAAATAATTTAGCACATAAAAACCCTCCAAAACAATAATCTCAATGAACTTCATTGCAATCCTTTTGAGTTGTTTACCTATTCCTCCCAGCCCTGTAGAACACAGTAATTTTGTCTCTTCCCCAGAGTTACAGAGATAGTAAATAGGCAATGAAGCTAATGGTCTTTGCCGTGTTAAATACAGAATAGTGGTCATGAGGAGAGAGTTAAAGGGAAGAGGGATTTTGTGGTCCATGGAGAAGGAGCTGTAACAAGACATCGTTAGCAACCACTATGGATTTTTTAAATTGATAATTAATAAAAAAAAATGGCAGCCAGAATGGATGATAATTAAACTTAATGCAGAAAGCATAGATTAAAGAAAGAAGTGGAAGTGGAAAATTCCCCTATCTAATTCCAGTGGTAAGAGACAAAAGAGCCGCTCCATACCATGGTGGGCAGGGACAGAGAAGACAGAGCAATATCATCCAAGCATCTTCATAGGCTCAGACTGAAAGAATATTTTAGGAAGTAGCTACGGGAAACTCCTGCCAGGAGAAGCTGACCTGCTCTTGGCTTTATTCTCTGCAGCCATAAGGCTTCCTTAGCCCCATAAAGCTTTGTGAGTTACTCTATGGTACTCAGTCAGAGGGGTTGAGGATGATGGGCAAGTCTAGAAATTGGCTTGGGAGAGGCAGGCTGTGTTGACCATAAAACTCACCCAAGTCCCTACAAAATAGAATGCAGAGGAGATAGGGAGTTAGCTTGGGAAGCTTTTGTTAGGTCCTAACTTGTTGCCAGAATCTGAGGGTAAGACTGGCTTGACAACAAAAGCCTGAGTCTAGAGTGGAGAAACAGGCTTGGAATTAGGGAAGTTCTGGGCATGAAGGATGAGCCAAGGAATGGTCTGATGTGGTGAAGTGAATATTCTAGAATGAGAGTAGGGGTTCTTTCCAGGAATCAGGCAATAAGATTGAATAGGAGCTATGAGCAGAAAGAGGAGGCATACTGGGAAGAGTATTAGTGTTGGGAAGTAGAAAATGTAGGGATCTGCGATGCCTGTTGCCCATCCATGGTGCAGAGTGATTTTTTTCAATTGCCTTGGTAGGGACAATTTTTCAAGGAGATTTCTCTCTGAGAGTGTGAGGGAGGGACCTACAGAGGGTCTGGACCAGACTAGGCAGGTGATGAATGGGTGGCAATCAGACCAATGGCTTTCAAACGTTTTCTGTCAGATAGAAAAACCCTGTCATCTCATTCCCAGTTTAAATTCGTTCTGTTTCACCTCATATTTCACTTAATGGGAGCTGTCAGCAGACGCTTGATTTTTTTTTTTCACCCTCTTTCTCTGGCAGCTTCTGCAGACTTACAGTTCAAAAGTCAGAGCTTTGGGAGGAACCACAATGAAGTCCATCCTTAGGGTCTTCTGGTTTGAGATCTGTGCAACAATACTCACTGTGGTCAGTCCTGGCTGGCCTATGTGTCATGAGGAAGCCTGGACAAAACTGAGACACCTTGAAAGAGAAGGAGGATGTGAAGCTAAATTCTGACATTTATTTCTAATATCTTTGTGTGATTGAGTTTTGGTATCTCTCCAGAAGAGTAAGTTTTATCATTTAGACCCCCACAACCAACCTTAGAGGGATATTGTTCACAAAAATTGGAGTTTTCCCTGAACTTAATATATGATATTGATAATTACAGTTATCATCTAAGTCTGTAAGTACTACTTTGATCTAGCCAGAGTCCCACAAAACATATTTGGATATGGCATTGCTTACACTTCTCTCTAAAAACTACCTCACTTTTCCTCCTCCTCCAGCTTGCGGTTGCCGTTCATTTTCAGAAGAAAAAAATAAGTAAACAAAGTTTAACAGACTCTCTTAGACTTATTCAATAATTCAACCCACATTTATTGAGCACTTACAATGGGTAACACTCTGCTAATCTGTAGAGACCCAGAATTGAATAAAACAAAGTCTCTGTCCTAGAAGCTTTCAGATAAGTTCAATATTGATGTGTTGTTTAATACATGGATCGAAGCCCAGAGATTACAGCAGTGCAGAGGCAGGGCTCCTAATTCGATCAAGGGAGGAAAACAATGAAGGCTTCTTAGATGAAGTGACCTTCAAACGACACTTCAAGGATGACATAACACTTTTTACCTGAAGGGGATATATGGAAGCTGACCCTCAAACCAGGTACTGTTGGGCAAAGTTTTGGTGTTTTTTGGAGTCTTCTATGTCTGAGTTCAATTCTAAATATTTACCATATATCTCAAGTTGTTCATAGCCTCCATTTCTTCTTCTAACACCCATGTTAGGCCACTAAGTTGAGGATCCTGAAGCATTCATAGAATTTACTTGCTTACTGCTCAAGTACTCTCACTGCATGTGGAACTATGCACTTATCCTGATATTCAGGACCTTCCTCAAGCATCTTCTCCAAGATCAGACTTCGACTCTACAATAACCTGTACAGTCCATGAAAGCTAGAAGCCAATATAAACACACAGCTCTTTCTTACCTGCCATCTGCCTCTGGATTTTCCTTATGTCTAGAAAGTTCTAACTGCATCTCATTGTCCTCTACAGCATAAAATGGATGCCATCATTCCTGTATTAGATGTCACAATCTGTGAAATGGCCATCCCAAATCTTTTCCCTCCTCTGGAAGACACTCTGTGTTCCCTAGTGATGCTGGTTACCAATAAAACTCAGGAATAGTGAAGCATAAAAGACTTTTATACCAGAGAAATCAAGAAACACTTCGTAGAGAATGCAGTGTCAGAATGAAAGAATGTATGAGAAGAGGAGACTAAGGAATTCATTAAAGTTATTTTACCTAAGTAGGTATGGACATTGACTTATGACTATTTAAATGTGGATTAATACCCACTTCTTAATGTTCAAAGTTTCTAACATGACTGAAAATTATTTTTAAGATATATATCCAGGACGACAAAAAATAATGGAAATGCAGATCATAGCAAATGAGAAATACCAAATTCTTTGCTAAAACTGGACAGTGGCAGAGAAAAGAGTTAGTAGATGCAGCATGGAAGAGCTCTCCCAGTTCCAGCAATGAGACACTGATGTGGCCCACCAATAAATAGCCAAGGTTGCTTATGCATCTTGCTTCCACCCGTCACATCTTTCTCCTCACCACCCAATGCACCATGGCCAACTGTGCATGGAGTCCAAGTTGATTCATTAGGGCACAATCCAACAGCACCTCCTCTCACACCTGCCTCCACATCTCCTACTGCTGTCCTAAAATGACCCCCTGGATCCTTTGCCCTAAAGGACCCCCACATGGGAGAAATAGTCAGTGGCTGGTACAGCAATTGGCAGCTGCTTGGAAGAAGTGAAATTCCTGCTGGAGGACCTTTGACCAACTGGAACAAGACTCTTGGAAAACTTCCCCATTTTCCTAGCTCAGACTGATTGTACAAACATGCTCTTTTTCATATATAAGAGTCAGCCCCATAAAGCAGAGGAAACTGATGTTCTTGAACAGAGTGGTAGCTTTGTGGGTGAACCAGCCCAGCAACATATTTTTGCATCCTCCCCTGCCTTACTCCCAGTTGTCTTAACTCATGCTAGCAAATAATTCCCTGAGTTCTGCAGCCTAATAGGATAAACCAAGATAATTTCTGAGCGAGTTAAGCCAAAACAATCCCCCCAAAACAACAAGAAATTCAAGACTCAGTCGCTTCCAGGTATAAATCTGGGGGCAAGTAAAATATGGGTGTAAAAAGAAAAAATACAAAAAATCTTTAGAAGGAAGTATTTTCTTTCTTCCCACTAGTCCAAACTATCAACCCCACTATCTCTATGCAAGTCTTGGGTAAATTTTATTCATAAAATGCATTTAAATAGAACCTGGTGCCCTCAGGATAAACCAAATATAACTCCAAGCAGAGCTATGAGAGTAAGGTGATGAAATTGAGAACCCTGGGATGAGTAGTTTTACTAGAAACACTGAGATGATCTATGATTCTAAATATAGGATACAATTTAGAGACAGGATGTAAAAGAGCCAATAGAAACACCTTAAGGAAATAGACAATGAACAAAATGGGGAAAAAAATACAGGACTGTAACTCCCTAAGAGAAAAGACCTTGTCTATGGAAAAATAGCAGACTATAAAATAAAAAAAATACAAAATAAACTTTAAAGTTCAATATATAAATAAAACAAAATAAATAAAAATAAAACATAATAGAGCAGTAATAGTACAGCATGTAGGGCATGTGTCTTGCACACAACCAACCCAGATATGATTCCTGACATCCCGTAATGTCCTCTGAGCCTGCCACGTGATTCCTAAGTACAGAGCCAGAAGTAACCCTTTAGTATTGCTGGTGTGACTCAAAATTAAACACACGCATATAACAGCAGCAGTAAAATCTTCAAAACAATGCACCAAAAGAAAAAAATGTGAGAATATTTCAGATAATAAAATAATAATACAAGATGAATAGTTTTAAAATAGAGAAAGGTCAATTATAGGTCCACTCTCCATTTTTTTTAATAAAAATTCCAGAGGGAAAAAAAATTACAAAACACAAAACAGGCCAATGGCAAGGAATGTTTAAAGGGCCATAAAAAGGTACATGATTTTACACCCTGAACATTGATATAATGACCTGGCACAGGCCTCAGAAGAATGGGCATCCTCCATTCACCCCTGAACCAGGGAAGCTATCTACGAATCATCCAAGGTTTTTTATAACAACACTTGGAAGCAATTCTCTACCAGGGAAGACCCTACCATGGCTCTGACATCGACCTGCTCAAAAGAGACTTTCCTTAGCACTAAGAAGACTTGACAACAACAACGTCCTGATTACAGGACAGGGTTCTCTGCATTGCCCTTTCATTGTGAGGTGAAACAAGTGGACACTCCGCACCATTCTGACTGCAATGTAGGATATGCAGATTCCAGGGTCTTTAATACAGAAACATGATACCAACAGAGACTGTGAAAAATAAAAGTGTATTGGCACTACAGACAATGACTTGGGTTGGACAAACTAGATTGCCTGGAGCTAGAGTTGGTCTTATGCCAGGAAACTTCAGGAGTAGGGTCTCCTTGTGTGTAGGCCAAGGCTCTTTCTTTCCATGTCCCTCATATTTTGGTGGGCCTATGCAAACAATAATTGCCACTCTAACACTGTTTTTACTGTACTCCTTTGACTCTAATCCTTAAGAAAAACAACCCACTTAAACATTTGAGGTTAACTTAAACTAATATGCATGTGCATGGAAATGTAAAAAAGTACTTTGCCTTCAATGTTTAAGGAGTTACATAAGTTTTATGGCTTTACATCGCTGTGTGTGCTGCTAAGAAATATTATGTATTACAATCTGGGGACTTGAGGGACAGAGTAATTGTACATGGGTTCTGTTTTATTTTTTTAATGTTCTTTGGCTGAAAGTTCAAAGTTAAGATATCAGCAAGGGGACTTCTGAGAATTCTGTTTATGGGTGATTGTCCTTCCACTGTAACTTTACCTTGTCCTCTTTCTTTGCATCTTTGTTCTCATAATTAAAAATAAAAAATTTTTAAAAAAGGTACATGATTTCAGAGAAAGTGTGGGACTTAGAAAAATAAAAGACAGCATGGGAATCATAACCAAAGACAATAGAGATGCAGGCTGGAAGGACCAGCCCATGTATGAAGCTTACCACAAAGAGCAGTGAGCACAGTTAGAGAAATAACTGCACTAACAACTCCCATAACAATTATAGTGAGAGAGAGAGAGAGAAAGAGAATTTCTGTCCCAAAGACAGGCAGGAGGTGACGGAGGAGGAAAAGGAGACAATAGTGACAGGAAAATTACACTGGTGAGCGGTGGTATACATTTGATGGCTGAAACCCAACTAAGAATATTTTTGTGACCACAGTGCTCAAATAAATTATTTTGAAAGAAAATTTAATAAAAAAGAAAAATATATAAATTAAGACTTTTAGAAATAAAGAAGCAATTGTCAAAGTACAGAGTCAAAAAGTTGTAATTTGTTATTTCTGGGAAAAGATGTAGAAAAAGGGTAAATAAAGGAGATGATTTCTGGGCTTCTAAAATCAGTTGATTTTGAAAATAATGTGTATTAAAGGGGAGGAGGTATTATGGGATGCATTCTGGAATAAGGGTGAAAGGATGACAACACTTGGTGGGAATGGCCCTAATTCTCTGTCATGATGTACCTTAAATATTACTGTGAAAAATTTGTGATTCACTTTGATCGCAATAAAAATAATTATAAAAGAAAGAAAATTATGTGCATTGCTTATGTGAAAAGAGAATGAGAGAGATGGAGAAAGAAAATTTTATATATGCTGAATTTTATTTTTATATTGTCTTTGACTTTGAATCTAATTTTCCAAATAGAGGAAAATGATCACAAAATTCCCAAACATCCTAAAGAAGGCACTTAAGAACATCTCTTCAGGGCTTGCCCAAGATACACGCAAGATCCATCTGTGAAAAAAAGCTCTTCTCCTTTACATGCATGGATCTCATATATAAGAGAAGGTCAACTATGAATCAAGACAACAGAAAGGGTTGGCTAGAAGGAAAGAATCCTGGTCCTTGCCTCTCATCATCACTTCTAGGGGGCCAGAGCACTGGCACAGAGATAGGGTGTTTGCCTTGCACACGGCTGACCTAGGACGGAACACGGTTTGATCCCTGGGCATCCCATATGGTCCCCCAAGCCAGGAGCGATTTCTGAGTGCAGAGCCAGAAGTAACCCTTGAGCATCTCCAGATGTGGCCCAAAAACAAACAAAAAATTAGAATCACTTTTAGGGGCTAAAATAATAATGGAGTGATGCGGGGGCCTTTTGCCTTTCATGTGGTCAGCCAGAGTGGCACCGCATTGTGGAACCCCAAGCTTTTAAGGAGTGATCCCTGAGCACAGAGCCAGAAGTTGTCCCTGAGAACTGCTGGTGCATTTCAAAAATAAATAAATAACTTCTAGTTGATGCAGACTGACCAAATAAAAAGCAAAAAATTCTTTGCTCCAAGCAACCTGAGCAAAGTAGGCAAGTCTCTGAAGCACTGTTCACTAGCAGGAAAACTGCATCCTGGGATACTCGGGACTTTGGAGACATGAGGCTATCCTTTAATTCCCATCTGCAGGGCTGATGAAAAGGGGGCAGATAAAGCTATCTGTATAAGAAAACTGAGGACATGAGCTGAGCTGAGGGAAGTGGGGAGGGAGTTTCCTCTGGAATAAATGGGTGCCTCTAAGGAAACTAGAATAGAGGTGTGTTGAGGAAGACCTTCCCCTGAGATGATGGTACCCCAGGAGACAGACAGAAAAGAAATGCTGAAGAAACAATTCATTCAGTCACCAGGTCATTCTGAAACTACTGTGTTGGGGATCATAAGGAAAATCATTAAAGAATCCAGAAAATCATTCAAAACCCTGCTGGGAGGAAGAGCCAGCAACTGGTCACCCAAATAGCATGCAGAAGTTCCTGTCAGCAAATTCTGGCAGCACCCAAGGTCAGTTATAAGTGCTCTCATTCCCAGCTTCTGCACAGTCCCAGAGGTGTCTCAAACAGGGTAAGTGGGTGGGGTGAGATGGAACAGGAAGCTTTAAAAAATAAACTATCAGCCCCACCCCACCACTGGTGACTGAATCAGGAAGAAAGAGTAAAGCTTAAATTGGATGTGAAATAAAAGTATTGATTTAATCCATCTTGCCCTTTTAATACCTGAAAATAAAGCTCTAATATTTGAAAGTGACTGGAAACATGATAGAATCTTGCCAGGGGCCAGGAAGAGTGATATAGTGGGGCAGGGACATCCATTTTTTAACTTTGCTTCATTTTTAAAAAGAAGAGAGCTGATACGCACCAACACCTACTTGTAGCAGGCATGTGGGTATATGCACAGCTAACAAGACACATACACTACATACTATAGATTGGTGATCTCATTTAATCCTTATAATAGTCTTTCTAGAAAGTGGTTACTAGTCCTGTTTTCTAAATCTCAGAGAACAGAGATTCCCAAGATCACATAGCCTTAAAGTGATGGACCAAGAACCAAACATTGACTATGCTTTTAGATCCCATATACATTCTAGCCAAAGTGAGTAGAATTCTAAATATTGATGTCAAGTAGATAGAATTCAAACCCCCTTATCTTTTTTGATAAGTTGTTTGCTTTCATTCGCTCTTGGATTCCTCAGTGTAAAAGAGAAAAAAATCACATCACAGTTACAGGCTTATGAGGGGATTCAATGAGAGCATTCAAACAGAGCTTATCAAATTGCCTGACACAGAACAACTCCCAGTAAACAATATCTACCATTATAATTAAACTCTAATGCATTCACAACCGGAAAGTTATTGTCAAGACAAAACAAGTCAATAATTCAAGAACACTATTGGGCAAATAGAAGATACTCGATAATTGGTGAATGCAAACTTTCCTCTCTTATTATAACATGTAATTGCACTCTGAGTATGTTACAATCTGCATAGTATTGCAAAAATTCATAAAAACATTATCATAAAATTGGCAGAGCCCTTGGAAGTTTTTGTTTAAATTTCTTTAGTTTTCTTCCTTAAAATACTGCAAACTGCACTCTGCGGACTGCAAAAGATGAGGTCATAACTTGCCAGTCTATAATTTGCTTATTTTTTATTTTTATTAGTTTGCTTTTTTTTTTTTACTCAAGAAACATTTTCTGGGGGCGGTGTGTGCATGTGATATTTAGAACTAGACAGAGATGAGTAGAATTTAAATTTGCCCTCAGGAGCTTATAAGAAAAGCAAAGTTGAGAACATCATCAGGGATGGAGGTGTAGATAAGGTCCCTGCAGTGAAATTTAGCCTTGAAGTATTCTTCATTGGGCCTGGCTGCAATAAGTGTGTTCTAACTGGTACTGCAACAATAAGTAACAAATGCTCCTGTGCCTGGGAGAGTGTGTCTACCCAGAAGAGCATAAGTGACCTGAACACATTTGTGGCCATTAAAATTTCATAGTGTGTTGGAAAGAATGGTTTACTTGCTTAGTCCTTTTCTCAAGACTCTTCAGTGCCTGAATTGCCCTCTCTGCTGTGAAGTTTGTTGGTTCCATTCAGGAGCCTGTTAGTAATCTGATGGTCCTTTCCAAATTATGGACTGGCACATAATAAGCTCTAGCCAATATTTATCAGATGTGCTGGAAGAGACGGGGGAATGGGAAAGTAGCTGGCCCCAACTCAATTGGCTCCTTTGCCCTAAGACACTTGTTTTGATGGCTTCATCTCCAGCAGAGAAATAGATTGCATAGACTTCACCTTTTCTTTGTTTTAAGAGTTTTAGCAAGGCTACATGGACGTAAACACAACCCACACACATATAGTCATATCCTGTTTTGACTCAAGCACCCACATGCTCTCACCTAGGAGACTAAGGGTTTCTGCAATGTGACCTTTCCCCTGGCATCACTCTAACACATGAAGAACAACAGTTTTCTTACAGCAACATCTCCAACCTTTCCAGGACTAGACAGGCTCCAGTGGTAGTTACGATGGACTCCATAAAAGCAGACAGACCAAGGAAAGATCTTGCCCTCAATCTCTCTAGTCTCTCATACATTAGGGAGAATAGGTGCAGCAAAACTTTTCCTGAGAGAGGACATTTTGAGATAAAAGAGGATCATGGGAAAGAAGGGTACTCAATTTATTCAGGACAAGACCCTTAGAGAGGAGTATTTTGTTCAAGTTGGAATTGCCCTGAAACTCTCTGCTGAACATTGCTGAGAGACAAAGGCAATGAGAATTAAGGACTAAGATCTAGGTTTGGACCAGCTCACATAATAGCTGAGACCAAGTGATAAGTAAACAATTAACCAAGTGTGATGGTTGATGTAATGGTGAGACCAGTTATAGAACCCAAGCAGAGGGGTCAGTCTAGAAAGATATTTTCTAAGACATGGCTATATCAAAGCTAGAACTAAAAAATTAGAACCAGGCCTTCCCTGGAGCCTTCCCTGGAGGTGAGTTGATACCCCCAGAAAGGGGGAAGCCGCTGAAATCTGCTGGAACTCAGATGTCAGCACCTATCTCTGACTGTATCCTGTGCTGTGCTGCATTCTTGGCCTGATTTCATTCTGTGTGTGGCTTCATCTGCGGATGGCTAGCCTTCCCTGGAGGTGAGTTGATACGCCCAAAGAGGGAGGAGCCAGAGGCGGCCCCGCACATTTTAGCCAATGAATCCAACCACAACACGTAGAAAAACCCACAATACAAGTGTGACAATGGAGAAACAATGCAGGCCAGCGCCAGACATAGAGAATGAAGACAGCAACTCAGATAACCAGAACATGGCCAACCAACTAGTCAGTCTCTCAGATAAGGAGTTTAGAGTCGAAATATGGAAGATGTTCAAAGAACTCAAAGAAAGTATAGAAGAGAACACTAATAAGAATCAAGAGAATATGAAGATAGAAATGAGAAAACTCCAAACTGAAATTTCAGGTCAAATAACAGGTCTGAAAAACTCAGTAGATGAATTGAAGAAAAACATGAATGAGCTTTCTCATGGGTTAACAGCAGCTGAGGATAGAATTAGTACACTGGAAAATGACATGAATAACAACTCCATACAGCAGAAGAGATTGGAAAAAAGCCTTAGAGCAAATGATCAAACAATGGAAAAATTACTCAAAGAATGGGAACAGATGAAAATAGAAGTCTATGATAAGCTCAACAGAAACAACTTAAGAATAATTGGAGTCCCAGAGACCCAGGAAGAAAATCTCCAGGAAGAAATCAACGGTCAAGAGCATCATTAAAGAGAAACTACCAGAGCTAAAGAATACATATGATCAAATCCTGCATGCCCAAAGAGTACCAACAAAAAGAGACCCCAGAAAAAACACCCCGAGACACATCCTAGTCACAATGACGAATCCCACAGATAGAGACAGAATTCTGAAAGCAGCAAGATTAAAAAGAGAAATTACATTCAAGGGAACATCCTTGAGATTTACTGCAAATCTGTCACCTGAAACACTCAAGGCCAGAAAGCAGTGGTGGGACATAGTGACAAAACTCAATGAAATAAATGCTTCGCCTAGAATACTGCACCCAGCAAAACTCACTTTCAGGTTTGAAGGAACAATACATGGTTTCACAAACAACAGCTCAGAAACTGGATCTTATGCCTGTCATGACAATAACTGCATACAATTAATCCCTGACACCTTGTGTCTCTGTCCCTGTCCAACAACACTGGGCATAGTTCTGTAGGTTCTGGCACTACTGGACCAGACTAGTACTGCATCATTGCATACCCTGGAACTGAACTGCTGGCTGGCCTTTTTGTTGACTTTAGCTAGAAAGGGTGCATGAGACTCTGGAGCATGGTATAAGGGGCTTTAATATGTACATATATGCATGCAATTTTTAAAGAATGGTAGTGGTTTTCAGGGGTTGAAATGGGAAAAGGGTGTTCTCTGGGATCTGGAACTTTTCCACTTATTTGAAAGGCAGATTGGTGTAGTTTAAACCACTCCAAACCTGGTTTGTTTTTTGTTTTTGGCTTTGGTTTTGTTTTATTTTGTTTTGTTTTGTATTGTATTTTGTTTTTGAGCACTCCAAACCTGATTTGTTTTTTGTTTTGTATTTTGTTTTGGGGTTTTTTGTATTTTGTTTTTGTTTTTTGGGAGAGCCTTAGAACTCTGATTTTATGTACCACCAGCCAGATAATTTCAAAAGAAGTCTTTTGCCTTTCTCTGACTCACTTTCCTCAAGATAAAATCTATCTTGCCTGCCTCCTCAGTTAGTTCTTGGATGAGATTTGATGAGATTTGAGGAGATAGCCCTAGTTTAAATGGTTGGTTAATAATATTGCTGTTCAGACAAGCCTTGGTTTTTCTCGATTTGTCCTTTCTGTTTTCCTGAACACAACATTGCGTTCAACAAAACCTTCTTTTCCTTCCACACCAACACCACCTTTTCAGATATTTCTCTTGGCGCTGCAGTAAGGTACCCAAGTATCTGTTTCTGGCTTCAAGAATCTCTATGGGGAAACAGTAAAAGGAGACTCAGTCGGAAATAAGACGCTCATGGTTTGGGGGTTATGAGCACAACAGCTATGCAGTATTAATAACTGCACAATAAAGAGTTTAGCTATCATTTGGCACAGAATTCTTTCTGACAAGTGCCAACAACTTATCTAAGCAATCACTGTAATACTGAATGTTCTTTGTACAAAAATATTCATTTTTCTTTCAACCCTATAACCACTCAAATATCTTCTCTCTTAGTTCATTTATTCTGAAAATGCACCAAGTATGTACACTAATATTATAGACTCTAAAAAGAAGCTTAAGTCTTAAACAAGAAGTTTAAGGTCAAAGCTAAAAGCAATCCAGCTGTCTTGATTTTGTCACCTAGAGATCTGTCCATGTTCCTGTTTTTCAGGGTAACAATCCTGGAGGTAAGAGAGAATTTATTAGAACGGAAGGTTTAACTCTCTCAAAGGCTGGCCTTATTTCACAATACTGTGAGATAGATTAACTTTGTAGAGTGATTAAAAGAAGTTATTAGTTTTAGGTCCTGGAGTTCTTAGAATGAAGCTCTGAGGTGTTTAATATTATTGGTTTGTTTACTTTGGAGAAGTAAAATAACTTTATTTATGAAATGGTAGGAGAGAAAGGAAGAGAAAAAGAGAGAGCATAAGAGAGAGAGATAGGAAAGAGGAATGGAGAGGGAAAAGAAATGAAGAGAGAATTGTGCACTCAAAACTATGCAGATTTCTTCAGAGGAAAGAGAGCTGAGGTTATCCCATAAAAGAAAGAAACCACACATTGCAAACTGAGATGTAGTGACCTCTAGAATGAGAAGTGCACTGTTTATATTCTTATTGATATAGAGTAATCAATGTTGTCCCTCATTCTTGGAGCTATGTTAAATAGAAAATGAAATTATGACAGCAAGATTGATCTGTGAACTGCCAGTTAATCATCATTATGGATTATATTTCCCCTGTTTTCTCCAACATTGTTAAGGTTTAATTGGTCCTAGGTGGTTGCCCCAAGTACCGTACCAAACACTCTCAACATCTATCCTCCACATAGTGCCTCATTTAGGGAGTGGGGGGTCACACCCAGCAGTGCTCAGGGGCTACTCCTGGCTCTATGCTCAGAAATTGCCCCCAGCAGTCTCAGGGAACAATATGGGATGCCGAGATTTGAACCACCGTTTTTTCTGCATGCAAGGCAAACGCCTTACCACTGTGCTATCTCTCCAGCCCCCATAGTGCCTCATTTTACAAATGAGACCCAAGTTGTCTTGTTTTTATGAGCTATCACAAGGAAATTGGCTCTTTACTAGTTTACACTAAAGTGTGAATAGCAGTTTATATTTTTGATCTATCCAACGTACAGCACTTGCTACTCTGAATTTATTCCTCTCTAAAAGAAATGCAAATTATGCTCTGATGAGCTAAAGATAAAGATTTTATAAGTTTATGGAACTTTTTGTTCCTCAAATGAAGTAAACTCAACTCTATTATATTGCTCTTTGTGACCTGAAGTTCACTCATCATAAAATGGCTTTTGAATTTTTTTTTTTTTGGTTTTTGGGCCACACCTGGCAGTGCTCAGGGGTTACTCCTGGCTGTCTGCTCAGAAATAGCTCCTGGCAGGCATGGGGGACCATATGGGACACCGGGATTCGAACAAACCACCTTTGGTCCTGGATCGGCTGCTTGCAAGGCAAACGCCACTGTGCTATCTCTCCAGGCCCAGCTTTTGAATTTTTATTCATAATTTTACCCCAATATTCTCCCCAATTTTAGCTTTTATCACCTCAAATGGTAGTCAATAGTACCTCTTATTGTTTCAAATTAGATGCTCTGCGGTTTCCTTTTAACTACATTATTGATGTATGAATATATAAAATAAGTTGTACATAATTAATGAATACAACTTGATGCCTTTGGTGATAAGTATCCCCATAAAACCTTCACAACAACCTATAATAAAAACATCCACAACTACCACCAGAATTGCCCTTCCACATTATTTATATATTTTGTGAGAACACTTGCTATAAAATATATTGTTAGGACCAGAGCGATAATAGTAGAGTGAAAATGCTGCTATGCACACAGCTAACCTTGGTTTGATCACCAGCAATGCATATGATCTTTAGAATATTACCAGGGGTAATACTTCAGCACAGAGTCAGAGGTAAGCCCAGTGTAATATCAGGTGTAGCTTAAATTTAAGTACAAGAAACAATAATATTCACTTTAAGGTCACAATAAAAATTATTATTAAAAATTATATTGTATAATACAGTATTCTAAATTATCTAAAATAGCAGCTTTCGGGCCTGGAGAGATAGCACAGCAGCATTTGCCTTGCAAGCAGCCAATCCAGGACCAAAGGTGGTTGGTTCGAATCCCGGTGTCCCATATGATCCCCGTGCCTGCCAGGAGCTATTTCTGAGCAGACAGCCAGGAGTAACCCCTGAGCACTGCCGGGTGTGGCCCAAAAACCAAAAAAAAAAAAAAAATAGCAGCTTTCTAGGACTTATTTGTCTTCCAAAATCAGAGACTGGTACCCTTTGATAGATAATTTCTTGTTTTCCCTTCCCTTCTGTACCTGAAAACCATGTTTCCAATCTGCTTCTATGAGCTTGACACTTTTAGATTCCTCAAATAGTTGATATTGTGTAGTGCTTGTGTTGTGATGTACAAATTTTGTATCTGGCTTATTTCATTTAGTGCAATGTTTCCAAAGTTGCTATTAATGCTAAATAATATATTATATACTGATTTTTATTTTTTAACTTTTGGGACCACACTCCACACAGGGGACTGTATGCAGTGCCAAACTGGGATTAGGATAAGGTAGCTAACTCATGTAAATTAGCTACTTTATCCCATGAAAAAAATCTCTCTGGCCCCCCCTTACTTAATTTTTATTCATTTATCTATTGATGGGAATGTAGGTTGCTTCATGCCTTAGCTATCATGAATAATGCTTCAGTGAATGTGGGAGTAAAGATATCTTTTTGATAGCTTGTACTCATTTCCTTTAGATGTAGTCCTATGAGCGTGATTGCTGAATCATAGGGTAATTCCATTTTTAATATTTTTTAGAACTTCTTGTCTCGATGATAATTTCTTAGATTATTATTATTATTCAAAAGGCCTTGGATATTAAATTTCTTAGATATAGCAAAAGCACAGGCCACTAAAGCAAAAATAGACAAACGAGACTATATCAAACTAAAATCTTCTGTAAGAAAAAGAAGTCAATCAGCAAAATGAAAATTCAGCATACAATGGAATAAAATGTCTTCAAAATAATAAGAATCCTATTTCTAAAATATAGAAGTATTACCGAAGAGGTATCTCTGTGGGATGAATTGCCTTACATGCCAGATACTATCCCCTGAGCACTTCCAAGAAAAACTTTTGAGTCTGGATCCAGGAGTGAATCCTGAGCTTCACTAGGTTAGATGCAAAACTAAATCTAAATATAAAATAAAATATATAAATAATTCCTACAGCGTCAGAAAGAGAGTGCATTATGTAGGGTACTTGACTTGTACACAGCCTACCTGGGTTTGATTCCCTGTATGCCTTAAAATTCCCTGAGCATGCAAGGCATAATTCTTGAGTGCAGAGTAACCTCTGAACATTATTGGATAAGGCCCCAAAATAAACAAAAAAGTATTCCTATAATTTAATATTAAAATGAGTCTTTTTAATGAGCAAAAGAACTGAAGAGACAGATATCCAAAAAAGTACAAATGACTAATGGGTATAAGAACAGGTGCTCAGCTTCACAAATCACTAGGAAAATGCAAATCAACACCACCAAAATGTAAATTGAGGCACAATGTATAGAGTTTCCTGTGCTTTCCTGTCCCAAGCCATTGCTTATTATGTCTATTCATCTTAAAGACCCATATTTTCATTCTTGCAAATTCAAATTCTGCCCATTACTGAAGTTATGCACTACATCGGTTTCCTGCTCATAACATTCTCTGATTTCTTGATTTTATCATGGTTTTCTCTCCCTCTTGTGGCCCCTTTCCTAAGGACTTCCACTTCCTGTTCTGTGTGCTATATTTTCCTATATACATATTCTCTCAAAAGGGGAACAACATCCCTCAAATATGGTCCCATGGAGGTCTACATGTTCATTATGAGCCTTTGGTTATTCAATCATTAAGTTCCTATTTGTTAGAAAATAAATCCGGGGAATATTCAGAAAAGTGGACTCTCAAAGAACTTTTGATATCATCAAAGATAGCCCAAGTGTCTTGTATATGGGTCTGATAAGGAGTATGAAAGATATGAATGTTTTGAATAAAGATTTCCTTTCTGGAAATCTTCTTTGTATACACATATAGGTAGATTACTGAATAAGCAGCTTTTGAGAGCACCACCATTCCGACAAAAATTAATTTATCAGTGTTCGCTTCGGCAGCACATATACTAAAATTGGAACGATACAGAGAAGATTAGCATGGCCCCTGCGCAAGGATGACACGCAAAATCGTGAAGCGTTCTATATTTTTTAAAAGATATGAATTTATCAAATAATTTACTAATGATAAAGTAGGAAAGCAACACATGTAATTTAGAATAAGGTGAAGAGGACCTATACAAGAAACAAACATAGTACATAGAACATGGGTTCAAAATCTATGAAGATAATAGCTCTGATTTATGCTTAAACTTAGACATTTTGAGAATGAGCTTTTATTTTGGGGGAGTTGGGGGGATTCACACCCAGCGGTGCTCAGAGGTTACTCTTGGCTCTGTGCTGGTGTTCAGGGGACCATATGGGATGCTGGTGATTGAACTCAAGTCAGCCATGTGCAAGGCAAAGGTCCTATTATCACTCTGACTCCAGCATGTCTTTAATTTTTATACTAAGTATTTTGCTGATCTACCTCTTATCCCTTACATAAAGATTGCATGAAAGTACCAAATAAACATGACATAATATCAAATATGTCAAAGACAAAAATTCTTTTTCACAGTGATGACAAGAACAAGCCTTGGATATAAGCTATACTAGGTGTATCCCTTATTTCCTTGCATTTTGTATAACACATAAAAAATAAGTTTTACAGAGGCCAGAGTAGAAGCACAGTGGTAGAGCGTTTGTCTTACAGGTGTCAGACCCAGGACGAATGCAGGTTCGATCCCTGGCATCCCAATATGGTCCCCTAAGTCAAGAGTGATTTCTGAGCACAGAAAATGGAGTAAACCCTGAGTGCTTTTGAGTGTGGTCCAAAATGCAAAAAAAAAAAAAAAAAGGAAAAATTAGTTTTACTACCAAACTCTCCTAGAGTAATCAGAAATACAAATTAGGGCTGGAGCAGTGGCGCGAGCGAAAGGCATCTCTGCCTTGTGCTTGCTAGCCTAGGACAGACTGAGTTTCTATCCCCCATTGTCCAATATGGTCCCCAAGCCAGGAGCGATTTCTGAGAGCAGAGACAGGAGTAGCCCCTGAGCATCACCGGATGTGGCCCAAAAACAAAAAAGAAAGAAAAGAAAGAAAGAAAGAAAGAAAGAAAGAAAGAAAGAAAGAAAGAAAGAAAGAAAGAAAGAAAGAAAGAAAGAAAGAAAGAAAGAAAGAAAGAAAGAAAGAAAGAAAGAAAGAAAGAAAGAAAGAAAGAAAGAAAGAAAGAAAGAAAGAAAGAAAGAAAGAAAGAAAGAAAGAAAGAAAGAAAGAAAGAAGAAAAAGAAAGAAGAAAAAGAAAGAAGGAAGAGAAGAAAGAAAGAAAGAAAGAAAGAAAGAAAGAAAGAAAGAAAGAAAGAAAGAAAGAAAGAAAGAAAGAAAGAAAGAAAGAAAGAAAGAAAGAAAGAAAGAAAGAAAGAAAGAAAGAAAGAAAGAAAAGAAAGAAAGAAGAAAGAAGAAGAGAAAGAAGGAAGAGAAGAAAGAAAGAAAGAAAGAAAGAAAGAAAGAAAGAAAGAAAGAAAGAAAGAAAGAAAGAAAGAAAGAAAGAAAGAAAAGAAAGAAAGAAGAAAAAGAAAGAAGGAAGAGAAGAAAGAAAGAAAGAAAGAAAGAAAGAAAGAAAGAAAGAAAGAAAGAAAGAAAGAAAGAAAGAAAGAAAGAAAGAAAGAAAGAAAGAAAGAAAGAAAGAAAGAAAGAAAGAAAAGAAAGAAAGAAGAAAAAGAAAGAAGGAAGAGAAGAAAGAAAGAAAGAAAGAAAGAAAGAAAGAAAGAAAGAAAGAAAGAAAGAAAGAAAGAAAGAAAGAAAGAAAGAAAGAAAGAAAGAAAGAAAGAAAGAAAGAAAGAAAGAAAGAAAGAAAGAGAGAGAGAGAAAGAGAGAAAGAGGGAGAGAGGGAGGGAGGGAGGAAGGAAGGAAGGAAGGAAGGAAGGAAGGAAGGAAGGAAGGAAGGAAGGAAGGAAGGAAGGAAGGAAGGAAGGAAGGAAGGAAGGAAGGAAGGAAGGAAGGAAGAAACTACAATATTAAATGATCTAAAATTGTTACCAATTTGAATGATGCCTGAAGTTGGAGTGCATCTTTCCTATTTAACTCAGGCATAATTTCTATTATGGATTGGGCAATTATCTTCCCAATCCCAGCTCCATCCCATACCCTATATTTTCTGAACTAATGCTATTTTGGTCTCATCATGGTAAATAATGCAAGTGAATAAAATGAATATTATAGGAGTAACTTTGCTAAGGAGTAGTTTTCAATATCTAAATAGCTTTGCATTAGCAGGAAGAGATACCTTTTGGCATCGGTTCAAATTGAAATGAAATGAATTTATTTATATTTATCCAACACCACACTGCTAAAACTGAAATCTCAACACCTATAAATGGCATTCAGTTTCTGAGAACTGAAAAAATTATCACTGAAACTTAAGGTAAAAACAAATGAGACCGCTGCCTGCTTCAGAGGTGGGTCGGGACATATACACACACTGATTCCTGCTGGTTTCTGCCGGGAGTCAGAAGGGTGCAGAAGCCATGTTGGGCCATGCAGTTTCCAGCTGCCTGAGACTGGATTTCATCACCATTCCTGCCGGTGATCCTGCCTGCTTCAGAGGAGGGTCGTACATACACACACTGATTCCTGCTGGTTTCTGCTGGTTGTCAGTAGGGCTCAGAAGCCATCTTGGGCCATGGTGTTTTCAGCCGCCTGAGAATGGATTTCATCAGGGTTCCTGCATGCAATCCTCCCTGCTACAGAGAGTTCTTGGCTGGCACCGCCCTCCTGCTATGCCTTGAATGACCCTGAGGACTTGAAGGGAACTCTTTGCTTTGCATGTCTGTATATCCTGAATACTTGAAGCTCTCGTCAGAGGCCTAGGAAGTGCACCCCAAAAAAACCTGTCATCTACAGGCCATAGAAGAGCGCGGTTGCTCTAACCAATGAACCCCACCACAACACGCAGAAAAAAATCACACTACAAGTGTGACAATGGGGAAACCTCGCAGGCAAACACCATACACAGAGAAGAAAGACAATAGCTATACATGGATGTACGTGGAATCTATTATGCTGAGTGAAATAAGTCAGAGAGAGAGAGAAAGACGCAGAATGGTCTCACTCATCTATGCGTTTTAAGAAAAATGAAAGACATTCTTGCAATAATAACTTTCAGACACAAAAGAGAAAAGAGCTGGAAGTTACAGCTCACCTCTTGAAGCTCACCACAAACACGGATGAGTTTAGTTAGAGAAATAACTATGCTTTGAACTATCCTAATAAAGAGAATGTACGAGGGAAATAGAAAGCCTTTCTAGAGTACAGGCAGGCATTGGTTGGGGAGGAGGGAGATTTGGGACATTGGTGATGGGAATGTTGCACTGGTGATAGGTGGTGTTCTTTACATGACTGAAACCCAAACACAATAATGTATGTAATCAAGGTGTTTAAATAAAAAATATTAAAAAAAGAAGACAATAGCTAGGACGACCCAAAAAATTCCAACCATCTGATTAACCTCTCAGATAAGGAGTTTAGAATAGAAATATAGAAGATGTTCGTAGAACTCAAAAAAAAAAAAAAAAGCATAGATCGATCTGAACAGAACACAAAGAGTGAAATCTGAAAACTCCAAACTGAAATAACAGATCTGAAAAAATGGTAGCTGAACTGAAAAACTCAGTGGATGGCCTCGCCAGCAGAGTAACAGCAGATGAGGACAGAATAAAAGTGCTGGAAGATGAGATGCAAAACAACAACTCAACACAACAGAAGAAATTGGAAAAGAACCTTAAGACAAACGATCAGGCAATGGAAAATGTACTCAAGGAATGCGAACAGATGAAAATAGAAATCTTTGATAAACTCAAACAGAAACAACATAAGAATCATTGGAGTCCCAGAGACCCAGGTAAGAGATCCCCAGGAAGAATCAACTGTCAAAGACATCATCAAAGAGATACTCCCAAAGTTAAAGACTACATGCAATCCAATCCTGCATGCCCAAAGGGTACCAGCTAATAGAGCCCGGAAGAAAAACACCCCAAGACACATCCACGTTACTATGACAAATCCCACAGATAGAGATAGAATACTGAAAGCAGCAAGAACAAAAAGGGAAATTACACTCATAGGAGTATCCTTAAGACTTACAGAAGACATGTCACAAGAAACTTTCAAGGTCAGAAGACAGTGGTGGGATATTGTGACAAGACTGAATGAAATGAATGCCTGACCGAGAATACTGCACCCAACCCGACTCACGTTCAATTTGAAGGAAGGATACATACCTTCATGGATAAACAACAGGTCAGAAACTTCACAGATAAAAAACCAGCCTTAAAGGAAAAACTGACAGGTCTACTTTAAGACAAGAGAGACCAACAAACACAGCAAACTTATCTACAAAGATGATATTAAATCCTTTGACAATCATCTCCCTCAATGCCAATGGACTAAATTCACCAATTAAAAGACACAGAGTGGCAAAATGGGTCAAAAAGATGAATACAACCTTCTGCTGCCTACAAGAAACACACCTGAATAATCAGTACAAACATAGACTCAAAATCAAAGGCTGGAGAAAATTCATCCAAGCAAACAACACCCTCAAAAAAGCTGGGGTGGCCATATTAATAGCTGATGACACCAACTTTATGCTCAGAAAAGTTGTAAGGGACAAAGATGGGCACTTTGTATTAATCAAGGGATACGTGCACCAGGAAGAAATCAGACTATTAAACATATATGCCCCCAATGAGAAACCAGCAAATTATCTAATACAGTTACTGACAAATCTGAAAGAAGACATCAGTAATAACAAAATAATTGTGGGAGACCTCAACATGGCCCTATCAACACTTGATAGGTCAACCAGACTGAAACCAACAAAAACATACTAGTCCTGAAAAAAGAAATGAAAGAAAAAGGACTAGTAGACATATATAGAACATTCAACCCCAAAAAACCTGGATACACATTCTTCTCCAATGTTCATGGGTCATTCTCCAGGATAGACCACATGCTGACACATAAAACATACCTTCATAAAATCAAGAGGATAGAAATCTTGCAGACTACCTTTTCTGACTAAAAGGCTCTGAAATTATATATGAACTACAAAGGGACACAAAAGAAGAACTTTAATTATTGGAAATTAAACACTCTGCTACTGAACAACTAGTGGGTCCAAAGAGAAAATCAAAACTTTCCTGGAAACAAATGATAATGAAGACACAAACTGCCAGAATCTATGGGACACAGCAAAAGCGGTCCAGAGAGGAAATTTTATAGCTTTGCAAGGACACATCAGAAAGGAATAAGGGGTCTACTGGAATAACAATGACACAGCTCACAAAATTAGAAAAAGACCAACAAAAGAAACCAAAAATAGGGAGACAGGAGGAAATAACAAAGCTGAAAGCAGAAATCAATGAAGTGGAAACCCAAAAACAATCCAAAAGATCAACAAAAGCAGAAGTTGGTTCTTTGAAAAAAATAAATAATATTGATAGACCATTGGCAAAATTCGCAAAGAAAGAGAGAGAAAAACCTGATAACCCATATCAGAAATGAAAAGGTGGGGCCCGGAGAGATAGCACAGTGGTGTTTGCCTTGCAAGCAGCCGATCCAGGACCAAAGGTGGTTGGTTCGAATCCCAGTGTCCCATATGGTCCCCTGTGCCAGCCAGGAACTATTTCTGAGCAGACAGCCAGGACTAACCCCTGAGCACCGCCAGTTGTGCCCCCCCAAAAAAGAAAGAAATGAAAAGGGGGAGATCACGACAGATATTGCAAAGATCCAAAGGATAATCAGAGATTACTTTGAGAAACTTTATGCTACTAACCATGAGAACCTATAAGAAATAGATAAATTCTTGGACACTTATAACCTTCCACGGTTAAGAAAGGAGGATGTAGAATATTTAAACACCCCTATCACTATGGAGAAAATTGAAACTGTAATCAAACAGCTGCCTAAAAATAAAAGCCAAGGCCCAGATGGATTTACTAATGAATTCTTTCAAACCTTTCAAGAGGAGTTACTACCAAACCTAGCCAGGCTCTTCCATGAAATTGAAAAAAACAGGAACACTCCCAAACAGCTTTTATGAAGCCAACATCACCTTGATACCAAAACCAGACAGAGATGCTGCCAAAAAAGAAAATTACAGACCAATATCCCTGATGAATGCAGATGCAAAGATCTTCAACAAAATCCTAGCAAATAGGATCCAATGCATCATCAAGAAGATCATACACTAAGACCAAGTAGGTTTCATCCCAGGAATGTAAGGATGGTTTAACATCTGTAAATCTATCAACATAATACAAAACATCAACAACAAGAAAAATAAAAAGCACATGATCATATCAATAGGTGCAGAGAAAGCATTTGATAAGGTCCAACACCCATTCTTTATCAAAACTCTCAGCAAGATGGGAATGAAAGGAACCTTTCTCAATCTAGTTGAAGCCACCTACCACAAGCCAATGGCAAATATTACCCTCAATGGAGAAAAACCTAAAAGCCTTTCCTCTAAATTCTGGTACAAGACAAGGCTGTCCGCTCTCACCACTCCTTTTCAACATAGTACTGGAAGTACTTGCTATAGCGATCAGGCAAGAAAAAGATATTAAGGGAATCCAAATAGAAAAAGAAGTCAAGCTCTCATTGTTTGCAGATGACATGATACTCTACTTAGAAAACCCTAAAGACTCTACCAAAAAGCTTCTAGAAACAATAGATGCATATAGCAAGGTGGCAGGCTATAGAATTAACACACAGAAATCACTGGCCTTTTTATACACCAATAATGATAGGGAAGAGATGGACGTTAAGAAGGTAATGCCATTCACATTAGTGCCACACAAACTCAAATATCTTGGAGTCAACTTGACCAAAGACATGAAGGACCTCTACAAAGAAAACTATAAAGCCCAGCTCCAAGAAATAAGAGAGGACACACGAAAATAGAAACAATGCATACCCTGCTCATGAACTGGCAAGATTAACATCATTAAAATGGCAATACTCCCCAAAGCACTATACAGATTTAATGCAATCCCTCTAAAGCAGGGGTCCTCAAACTTTTTAAACAGGGGGCCAGTTCACTGTCCCTCAGACCATTGGAAGGTCTGACTATAGTAAAAACAAAACTTATGAACAAATTCTTATGCACACTGCATATATCTTATTTTGCAATGAAGAAACAAAACAGATACAAATACAATATGTGGCCTGAGGGCCATAGTTTGAGGACCACTGCTCTAAAGACACCCATGACATTCTTCAAAGAAGTGGATCAAACACTTATGAAGTTATGAACAATAAACACCCTAGAATAGCTAAAGCACTCCTAGAAAAAAAAGAGTATGGGAGGCATTACTTTCCCCAACTTTAAACTGTACTACAAAGCAATAGTTATCAAAACAGCATGGTATTAGAATAAAGACAAATCCTCAGATCAGTGGAATAGGTTTGAGTTCTCAGAGAACGTTCCCCAGACATACAAACACCTAATTTTTTACAAAGGAGCAAGAAATCCTAAGTGGAGCAGGGAAAACCTCTTCAACAAGTGGTGCTGGCAGAACTGGTTAGCCAGTTGCAAAAAAAGTAAACATAGACCCCCAGTTAACACCATGTACAAAGGTAAAATACAAATGGATTAAAGACCTTGATACCTGATACCATTAGGTATATAGAACAACATGTAGGTAAAACACTCCAGGACATTGAGACTAAAGGCATCTTTAAGGAGGAAACTGCACTTTCCAAGGAAGTGGAAGCAGAGATAAACAGATGGGAATACATTAAGCTGAGAAGCTTCTGCATCTCAAAAGAAATATTGCCCCGGATACAAGAGCCACCCACTGAGTGGGAGAAACTATTCACCCAATACCCATCAGATAAGGGGCTAATATCCAAAATATACAGGGCACTGACAGAACTTTACAAAATAAATCTAATCCCATCAAAAAATGGGGAGAAGAAATGAACAGACACTTTGATAAAAAAGAAATTCAAATGGCCTAAAGGCACAAGGAAAAAAATGTTCCTCATCATTAATCATCAGGGAGATGCAAATCAAAACAACAATGAGATACCATCTCACACCACAGAGATTGGCACTCATCACAAAGAACGAGAACAATCAGTATTGGCAGGGATGTGGAGAGAAAGGAACTATTATCCACTGCTGGTGGGAATGCTGTCTAGTCCAACCTTTATGAAAAGTGATATGGAGATTTCTCCAAAAACTGGAAATTGAGCTCCCATTCGACCCAGCTGTTCCACTCCTAGGGATATATCCTAGGAACACAAGAATACAATACAAAAACCCCTTCCTCACACCTATATTTATTGCAGCACTATTCACAATAGCCAGGCTCTGGAAACAACCAAGATGCCCTTCAACAGATGAATGGCTAAAGAAACTGTGGTACATATACACAATGGAATATTATGCAACCGTTAGGAGAGATGAAGTCATGAAATTTTCTTATACATGGATGTACATAGAATCTATCATGCTGAGTGAAATAAGTCAAAGGGAGAGAGAGATGCAGAATAGTCTCACTCATCTATGGGTTTTAAGAAAAATAAAAATCATTTTTGCAACAATTCTGAGACAATGAGAGAAGGGCTGGAACTTCCAGCTCACTTCATGAAGCTCACCACATAGAGTGGTGAGTGCAGTTAGAGAAATAACTACACTGAGAACTACCATAACCATGTATGAATGAGGGAACTGGAAAGCCTACCTAGAGTACAGGTGGGGGTGGGTGGGATGGAGGGAGATTTGGGACATTGGTGGTGGGAATGTTGCACTGGTGAAGGGGGATGTTCTTTACATGACTGAAACCTAATCACAATCATATTTGTAATCAAGATGCTTAAATAAAGATATAAATAAAAAAAATGAGACCAGTGCCAGAGCAGTGGCCCAAGTGGTAGGGCATTTGTCTTGCATGCACTTACCTAGGACAGACCTTAGTTTGATTCTCGCAGTGTCCCAAATAGTCCTCCAACCCAGGAGTGATTTTCAAGTGTATAGTCAGGAGTAACCTCTGAGCATCACCGTGTGTGGCTCAAAAACAAATACAAAAATTAGACAGATAAAGACATCTGGACTACACTGGCCCCCTAATGGCCCAACCCACATCAATTTCTTTAAAATGTCATCTTATGGTGCCCTTAAAATAAATGTAGCTTGATTAAATCTTACAGAATCATTTGGTAAAAAGAGAAAAACAACAGCAGAGAAGGGAACCAGAGATGAATCTCTAGCTGGACTATTATACTTTCAACTGTTTCTATAGCTCTCGGAAACTCTCATTTGATAGAAATGATACTGAGCACACATTCAATGTACAGTATTCAGATCCTTCTAAAAACAGATCACACTGCTACAGAACACCCATATGAATCATTATTAGAAGAAAAATATGACTATGCCATAACTTTCTATGGTGCTGTCATCCACAGTATGTTTTTTCCTTTTAGCCTGTTCCACCAGAGACAACCATATACTGTAATAAAAGTGGAGAGTGTATCTAAAATGTCACAGTCTCCATCCTCCAGATGGCTTAGAACATTTTTTCATATATTTTTTCTCCTACTCTATGTGCTATGTATCTTTGTCCATTCAGAGTCAAAGAATTGGGGAGGAAGACTCTGGGAAGAGAGACAGAACAAAACATGGTGACCTTCTCAGAAAATTGTGATATGATGAACTAAACTATCACTTCCCAAAACGAGTAAGAATAGCTTTGTGTATACCTATGTATATACCTATGTGCTATTAGGGACATTGATATAATCTAGGGATGGTGGTGGTTACAGGCTTAGGTGGAATGATAGGGCATGGTAGAGGATCTTTTTGTATGTTTGTTAAGGAAATATACAGTAGTCCACTGGAATGTATATGCAAGAAAGTTGAGAATCTATGATACAACCTGTGGTTTTATAATCCACATGGGCAATGCCTTAGTTATTTATGTCAATCCTCTGCAAATGTACAATAACTTCTCTTACTATATTAGAATGGGGTCCTAATGCATCTCTGAGGGGTTTAGTCATCTTCAAGGAACTTTAGAAATGCTCTCAAGAGACATAGAAACCCCCAAATTGCTGGAAGTGGTTGTGTTGAGAGTTACAGCTCCCTATTGACTCAGCAAGTGCTTCTCCATGTATTCTCTGAATGTGTCAAGGCAGTGACTTAATACTATAATCACCTATGAGAAACATGTTTATCATTCCTATAAATCTTGACCCATCTGGGAGTGGAGATGGGGCCTGACTTCAGCATTTCACAAAACTCCAGAAAACTCCAATGTGCAACCTACATTGCTCTAGATGCAAAGGATTTTAAATTTAAACAAGCACCCACATCACCTGGAACATTTGTTAAATATACTTAAAATAAACATTTGTTTTATTTAATATATCAAAGGATCCTACTTTCAGAGTTTCTACTATGCTTGGTCTGGGTGATAGCATTTTATAACTGGCTCTCAGCTGATGTAGATGCAGAGACCACACTTTTAAGAACTGCTGCTCTCAAGTGTCACAAAACATTTCACTTTCATATCAAAATCAATTCAACTAAACCCTATAGTGAACTCTACTCACTGACACAGACAATCCTTTGTTTTAATTAGTTGCTTCACTAACTGTGAGGCTACAAAGTCGCACAATGAAACTCATTTTGGGGCTCCCAATTTCTCCTTTCCTTTCTCCTCACTCTTGTGTTGATGAAACTTGGAGAGCAATTTATATTTTTAAACGCCCAAGAAGGTGATTATTGGAATTTTTCTGCCCACCCCCCAAGCCTAACCAATAGTTAGGGTTATAGCCTGCTGGGTCAGTCCTTGGCAGAGACTGATAGGATCTTGCTTCAGCACCATGGAGAGCAACCTCTGTGCTGTACACGGACGTGGAACATGGACAATGAAGCTGCAATATTTCCTCCCACTGAAAGAGAGGAAGAATCAAAAGACCACAGCAGTTCCTAATCTGTAGCAAATTCCTGAATCCCACTGGGGAAACACTGTGAAATCTCTTAGTAATACAAGTTTCTCAAAAACTTAATAATCTGTTCTGTTTGCTTTTTGTCAGTTCCATGTGACAATAATCACATGAAAAATGATTTGCTCTATTTTACTTACTTGCCTTCTTTCTCATGTGTCTCTTTTCCTCCTACTTCCCTCCCTATGGTCTCTCTTAACTTAATGGTAGATAGCTTGAATCTATCAGGCAGTGAAAGACTGTCCTTTGCATTTAAAATAATGCCTTGCACCTGGTAAGTGCAATAAATATTGAATGAGGTCTTTAGGAATAAGTATATCAATATCACTAATTTATTTTGAAAAGAATCCAAAAGTTTGAGTAATTCATTATTTTGAGCAAACATCAGAACCACTTCATTTGTTAGAACACAGTGTTGGGTTCAGAGCCAATACTGAATTTCTGATTTACTTGGAATGGTACTGAAATGGTTTCCCGGATGCTAAGTGCTAGAATTATGGTAACACAAAAAGTAAGGTGATAAGACAAGGAGACACTAGTGCTAATAATGAAAACTGGACAGTGAGTATACATATTTTTATTTTAAAATCTTTCAACTTGAATGCATGTATAAAATTTTCCAAAATAAGGGCCCGGAGAGATAGCACAGCGGCGTTTGCCTTGCAAGCAGCCGATCCAGGACCAAAGGTGGTTGGTTCAAATCCCGGTGTCCCATATGGTCCCCCGTGCCTGCCACGAGCTATTTCTGAGCAGACAGCCAGGAGTAACCCCTGAGCAACGCTGGGTGTGGCCCCAAAAAACCAAAAAAAAAAATTTTTTTTCCATAATAAAATGTGAGATGTTTCAGTGTAGTACCCAGCATTGAGCAACTTTAAAGAACACATGGTAATTTCTAGATCATCCAAGAAGTTTTCTACCTCTTATCCTCTCCCTCCCTCATTTATTAGAAAAGAAAGCAATCACCCTGGGAATAGTGACATCTAAAAGTTTGTGTCTTATGCTTGCCAGGCACTGTCCAACTTATCTCCTGTGCTAGGAGATGTTCTGTTCCATATGCTTCCATATGCTGCCTTACTTGCAGGAACCTGTCATGGTTGGAGATCATGCTCCCTGTCACTGAAGGAGCACTTCAGCAACTTGTGGACTTGTGGGTCAAATGAAGTCTAGTTTTGAAGGTAGGAGTGAGTGGAGGAAGGAATATCAGAGAGCAGTCATTCTCTCCTAAGGGAGCCATTGGAACATAGAGAAAGAAAACATTGACTTGCTTGGCCAAGAAGCAGGTTGCAGCCTCCATACTCTCTATTGTTTTCTGTCTTAGGACATGAACAGCACACCATTTCTCTGCACACCCCTACAGGCTCCAGAACAAGGTTTCAACTTCCTATGGGACTGCATTTAAAATTCATACCTTGTGGGATGAAGTATAACTTAACAAGAATGAAGAAAAGTCTATGGGTGCAGTAGCCTTTAGAGTAATTTTCAAGCAATATCCATTCTAGATATCATTCTATTTTTGCCTTCCAAGCATTATTTGAACTTGGGTGCAACAAAAAGTGTTTGATCCCACTGTATGAAAGACTTACTTTTGGTGGCTGGAGTGGTAGCACAGCAGGTAGGGCATTTGCCTTGTACATGGCTGACTCAGCATCCCAGATAATCCACTGAGCATTGACAGGAATGATTCCTGAATACACATCCAGGAGTAACTCCTAAGCAACACCAGGTGTGGGAGAAAGAAAGGAAAGGAAAGGAAAGGAAAGGAAAGGAAAGGAAAGGAAAGGAAAGGAAAGGAAAGGAAAGGAAAGGAAAGGAAAGGAAAGGAAAGGAAAGGAAAGGAAAGGAAAGGAAAGGAAAGGAAAGGAAAGGAAAGGAAAGGAAAGGAAAGGAAAGGAAAGGAAAGGAAAGGAAGGAAAGGAAAGGAAAGGAAAGGAAAGGAAAGGAAAGGAAAGGAAAGGAAAGGAAAGGAAAGGAAAGGAAAGGAAAGGAAAGGAAAGGAAAGGAAAGGAAAGGAAAGGAAAGGAAAGGAAAGGAAAGGAAAGGAAAGGAAAGGAAGAGAAAGGAAAGAAAAGGAAAGGAAGAGAAAGGAAGAGAAAGAAAGAAAGAAAGAAAGAAAGAAAGAAAGAAAGAAAGAAAGAAAGAAAGAAAGAAAGAAAGAAAGAAAGAAAGAAAGAAAGAAAGAAAGAAAGAAAGAAAGAAAGAAAGAAAGAAAGAAAGAAAGAAAGAAAGAAAGAAAGAAAGAAAGAAAGAAAGAAGGAAGGAAGAGAGAGAAGGGAGGGGAGAGAGAGAAGGGAGGGGAGAGAGAGAAGGGAGGGAGGGAGAGAGAAGGGAGGGAGGGAGAGAGAAAGAGAAGGGAGGGGAGGAAGGAAGGAAATCTTACTTTTATGCCTGGCTGCCTAGGCATTGGCCAAGGAATAAAGATGGATATAAGGTGAGGAGGCATCCTCTGTTAGAAAGCTCTCCATGATCTTCTCCAAAGTACACCAGCATAGTTCAGACTCATGCCGCAGCTAATTAGAAGATGTCACGAAGAGAACAAAGAGGAGCACCAGCAGGCATGTGGGATGATCTCAAAGCCAGCTTGTTCTCCACTCACCTCTGAAGAAAAAAAAGCCTCTGTCCTCCTACCTCTTAGCCTTTTCTGCCTCTCTCCCCAATTCATATCACAGCCACAGGACCTGTGTCAACAAAACCTGCCATTTCCAGAAGGAAACTAAGGCAGCCCAGTTTCACCTGTGTCATTCAAGAAAACTCAAGAGCTTCTTTCTGTCATGCTTTGGCCCTGGTACCTTTTTAATTAGCTGAACAAAGCACTCCAATATTTATGCACACACAAAAAAAGAAGATCAAGTCCAAGGAGATGGGAAGAAATAATGTGATAGTAAAGAGCCTTGAAGACTCAGACTTCAGGTTTGAAGAGAACTGACCTGTCCCTCTCATCATCCCCCAAGTGGTACTGACAGAAGTCAGCTCCAATGCCCCTCTGCCAGGGTCCCTAACAACTAAAGTCTTCTGAAAGCTCATTCCATAAACAAAGTGAGCTTGAAAGGAATACACGGGGGCCGGAGAGATAGCATGGAGGTAAGACGTTTGCCTTGCATGCAGAAGATCAGTGGTTCAAATCCTGGCATCCCACATGGTCCTCTGAGCCTGCCAGGAGAGATTTCTGAGCATAGAGCCAGGAGTAACCCCTGAACACTGCCAGGTGTGACCCAAAACCCAAAAAAGGGGGGTGCACAACGGGTGCACATAAGTCTTGAAGTCTATTGTTTTTGTGCCCACAGAGACCACCATGTGCTGAATCCTGCTGTATGACTGTGTATAGGTGACATCTTCCCCCTGGGATTTTCATGCAGAGGAGCAAGTCCTGGGCAGGGAGAGGGTGAGAAAGAGTATAAGGGGAATGGGAGAGGATGGGAATTTGGAGAGAATGGAAGAGGATGGGATAAAGTGGGAGAAGTAAGAGGTGGGAAAGGGTGGGAGGGAATGGGAAGGATTTAAGGGGATATAAAAAATATAAGACTGAAGCTGGCATGGTGGCGCAAGTGGTAGGGCCTTGCACGAGCTGACCTCGGACAGACCACAGTTTGATCCCCCGGCATCCCATATGGTTCCCCAAGCCAGGAGTGATTTCTGAGCCCGTAGGAAGGAGTAACCCCTGAGGTCACCGGGTGTGCCCCCCAAAAAATAAATAAATAAAATAAACAAAAAATAAAGAAAAGAATGTAAGAGAAGGTATGTGAGGGGTTGAAACAGGGTAGAAAGGTGGGAGATGGGAGGGAGTAAGAGAGAATTGGCGTGAGGAGAGGGAGAGAATAAAATGGAAGATATTTAACTCTCTCCTCATGGGCTGTTACTCTGGTTCCGACGTGCTCTCCCTACAGAGCAGCCCTACATAGATTTTTCTCCTCTGAATTCTCCTAGCACATCTATTGATCCAGTACCAGTGACTTCAATAGACCCAGGTAACTGAATAAAGTTTCTGGAGTTTGGCTTAAAATATGTGTGATTTCGCCTCAAGATGCCACCTGACAACTTCACCCCCCATCTTCCCTCCCTCTTAAGCTTCTGTGACCATTTAACTCCATCCTATATCCACACCTTTCTTGCCTTGCCAGCCTGATGCTTCCCATCTCATGCCCAGTTGCAAACCTTATCAGAGAATTGGTATGAGTTCTCTAGATCTGGTCCCTTTGCTCTGTTTCTCAAAATGAAGATTCACAAATGCCTGCTTTTCTCTATTAGTTGAGGCTTTCACCCTCCTAAGATTCAAATACTTCTGGGCTCAAATTTCTAGTTCCCCATTGCAGCCATGATTGGGCTTGGCACAAACATCAAGAAGCATTTTGGCTTCATCCGCACTCTGAAGCTCTAACCATAACTGTCATTTCTCCCCTCCCAGAAGGAAACCTCTAAGTATGTAGGTGCATATCAGTGACTTGGTCACCCTATCCCATGACTTAAATAAAGCAAATCTCTGAAAATCTTTTTAATAGTAGTACCAGGGCCGGAGAGATAGCGGAGGTAAAGTGTTTGCCTTACATGCAGGACAATGGTTTGAATCTCGGCGTCCCATATGGTCCTCTGAGCCTGCCAGGAGTGATTTCTGAGTGTAGAGCCAGGAGTAACCCCTGAGCACTGCCGGGTGTGACCCAAAAACCAAAAAAAAAAAAAAATAGTAGTGCCAAACTCACAAGCTCTATGAAAGGATTACATATTTGTGAGGTTTACCGTACTGTCCAGAACACAAGATTATCCATAAAAATAAGCTTGCTTATCTATTGGAGTTATTATTGTTATGATTTAGTGGTGCTTAATTTATTCTGCCAAATTCTCACCATTCTGGGAGATAATCACAATTGTCAGGACCATTTCACTCCTGAAAAATATGATATTCAAAGATGCTATGTCACTTGACCCAAACCCACAGCAAAATAAGTGATAGAGACTAGATTGGGACCCAAGTCAGATTGGGTCTAGGGCTTTGCGTGCCCTGCTTTCTCTGCCACAGGTCTCAGTTCTGCTGGTGGAAGAACAGTCTCAAATAAAGTGATAATGATGGTTGTTTCAATAAAACTTTATTGGCAAAACAAGTGTTTGTATTTGATCTCTGCTGTAGAGCAACAGCACAACTATAGGGAAAAGACTTTGAGGGTGAAGAGTACTTGGACAACAGTGAGTGATTCATAAGAAATTGTCGGTTGATCTGGAAGATTCCATAAAGCAACACCAACCAAATAAATAAAAAGCTCTCCAATCAGTTTCACACAAAAATATAAGCCCACTCTTACTTGAACTGCTTGGGCTTCCAGTTTGACTTGTTTGATGTTTTAAGTTGCTTCGGACTACGCCTGACAGCATTATGGGGTTTATCAGTTGCCAGGAATCAAACTCAGGATCTCCCGCATGCTAGGCATGTACTTTATATATAAACTCTGTCTATAGCCCCTGAATTGTCTTTTTTGCATGCCATATCTTGATTTATTTATGAATTAAGATGGTTTCTCCTGTAGACTAAAAGCTATTCACAAAACAAATTTGCTGTTGCTTCTACCCTGGCCAGCACAAGAGAACAGACATTCCCTAAGAGGACATGATCTTCCTAAAACCACTGCTGTGCCTCTGAGGGCTTTGCTTTGCCAAAGATTGGAAGAGACTAATACTTCCTACTGGTGGTGGGAGACTGGGCTGACTGCTAAAGACAGGAAATTCCCCATACTCCCTAGCCCAACCTGGGAATCTCCATGTACTATAGCAAAGCAACTCCCTGGCCTTCTTCCAACCATGACAAAGCCCCTCAGAGCAATTTGGGTCCCTTAAGAAAGAAGCACACTGTGAAGGAAGACTTGCTCACACAGAAAAACTTGAGGGGTCAGCCAAAAGGACAGTAGCATGGAACACCACCTCCCCTGCAACTGTCATCACCCAATGGGACCCTCCTTGGAAGAAACAGACAAAACATGTTGCTTGCTAATTTATTATCATTTGTATTTATTGGTTTGTGGGCTTGGAATGTTTGCAATTCCCATATAGTCCCCAACACAGTTTGCAAAGGGGAAAATCCAATCTCTGAGTTGAAATAGAGACAAAGTGAAACATCTAGGTTTACCATGCCATGTACCAACCTGAATGTTTTGGAGAAGATAAAAGAACCTGGCTTCTAATGATGAGTTAGTGTGGTTCTAGTTCAGAGATCCACCTGTGATTTATAGGGAGTTACTGATTAGTGACCCCTTCAATTCTTCTATTTTTTTCCCAGACTTCTAGATGCAAATTTTTCTTCTCCAGGCCCCACAAGGGTCCTTCCAAGTCAGAAATACAGCCCAATAGACAACAGTGGTAAGGTTAGGACTCAAAAAGAGAGGTGCTGGGGCCGGAGAGATAGCATGGAGGTAAGGCATTTGCCTTGCATGCAGAAGGACAGTGGTTCGAATCCCGGCATCCCATATGGTCCCCTGAGCCTGCCAGGAGCGATTTCTGAGCGTAGAGCCAGGAGTAATCCCTGAACACAGCTGGGTGTGACCCAAAACCGAAAACAAAAAAGAAGAGGTGCAGGTGGAGGAGCAGTATATTGTGCTTGCCACCACTGCTTGGGGGAAACCCTGGTGCAGACCACAGATTCTGTGCCCTATAAATAGGCACTCTGTCAGAAGGATGTAAACCCCTTACCACTTGCCTCCATGCTCACAGCCTTCCTAAAACATTCTCTCTGAGTCTTGCCAGTTGACCTTCTACCATCAACAATCTCACCTTCTCTAAATATTCTAGGTATTCCTTTCCCAGTTAGAAAGGTGTGGTGGGGTGGGGTGGTGTGAGGGATATTTGGGACACTGGTGGTGGGAATGTTGCACTGGTGAAGGGGGGTGTTCTTTACATGACTGAAATCATACAACTGCTATTATATTTGTAATCATGGTATTTAAATAAAGATAAAAATAGAAAGGAATATCTTAATGAGTAAGAATGGAGACCCGGAAGAATGAATAATAACAATTTTGTTCACAAATGTCGAGATAGGGCAGCAATGACTCCCTGTTGGATGATTAATAACATGGTTGCACCCTTTCACACTTCAGGGCCTTGAGCAACTCCCTTCCGGAATGCCTTCCTTCACCTCCAGCCTCCACCACCTACCTCCATGAGCCTAAGACCCTCATACAAGTCAGTCACAGATCAAATATTATCTCCAGAGAGACCATCTTCCCTCAGTGGAGCTTCAGGAACCCTGGCTTATTTAATAACTTATTCAGGGCATGAAGAAGAGATAAGTATTTTGCAGAAGAAGAAACTAAGGCCTTAACTTAAAATGTGCATATTCATTGCCAAAGATCACTTTAAAGGCACAAACTGGGGCCATGTAATAACAGGATGTTAGATCACTTATGATTTCCTATTTTCCAAGTACAATTTGGCAGTTATGACTTCTTTATTTTTTCAAGAGGAGCTCTCAACTTGTGCTTTGGGTAACCCCCGGGGATCCCTCCTAGCAATCTTCGGCCAACTGGGTCTCAAAGCAAGAGCCCAAAGGTGTTCTGCTTAGATCTGCAGAGCTTGGAATTACCCATGATGCTCAGAGAACTCCATGACTAGGCATATGGCAATGCTCCTGGGAACATGAAAAGTTTGGAGATAAAACTAGAGTGGGTCTTATTGCAAGGTATATGCCTTAACTCCTGTAAAACTTTCTGGCCCAGTAATTATAATTCCCTATTCAATACCTATCTTCATCCAAACTCAGGATGAAGTCTGATATCTCTCAACTTCTTTGTGCGGGTAGACAAATTACTATCAATTTTTACTAATGGTCATGCCATAGATGCCGATAGACTAACTTCCATCAATTTTTTATTAGACTAAATGCAAGGAACCCAGGCCATGGAAGCAGAAGCTAAAAAGTTTCCTATATTCAAGCCCTCTTTTCTCTAGTAGTGGAGCAGCTTTTCCTGGAATGTCCTCTGAGATTCAGGAGTCACCAGAGTACTGGGGGAATTTCTCTGAAAACAAAGAGCAAAAATGGAGAAACAGAAAGTTTAATAGGAACGCTTTTTGCGCCAAGCTCTAAATCTCATCTAATTACAGCACAGCTAGGACCCTTTGGAGTCTTTGATCTAGATGAATTTTTTTCACTTGGAAATCAAGTTTCTCATTGGTCTTCCGAGTTCCTCCCAACCCAGGCTGGGCTTTGGTTCAAATTAGAGAAGTCAGAGTCTGTTGGCTTATCTCAAAATAAAGGCCTTTCATGGCTGTGAACAACAACAACAAATAATAATAAAATCAGAAGTTTTGAATCTACAGTCAGCGGGGAAATGGAGTGGGAGGTTGCTAACACATCTAATCCATCTCTAGAAATTTCGTAAGATTTGATCCACTCTCATGTCATATACTAATCTACATTTTTCCTTCAGGTTAGGCTCTCCTTTATTTCAGTCAACTACCATTTGGAAGTATCAAGTACATTTGTGCTCTTAGGCTCTCTCTCCAGTTGCCCCCTGCCCTGCCTTCTATGAAGTTCTGCTTCGTCTAATGGATAATGTGAGGAAATGTGCAGGCTTTGCAGCTTTATTAACCTGAATTTTATTCCTGGTTCTAACAACTAGCAGCTACTATGTAAGTGTAATTGCCTAAAGGCCTTTGATTCTTCAACCTCTGATCTGCAAAATTGAAATAATGCCCATAGAAATATTGTTATAGAATAGTTTATATTACTGGAAGAAATCACTACAACACATGTCAAATAATAAGAATTTAGGGGGAAAATCCGCGAAAGTACACCGGCCCAGTGGGGCTCAGCTGTGAAAGACTGTGAGTGTGACCTGTCTATGTCTGTCTACTGTCCTCTTGCGTGAAACTCTTGCGAGTGGGGCAAAAAGAGGCTCAGAGGAGCACGGCCGCTCCGCTTCGCTACGCGGCCGTGCACTCTTTCTAAGGAAAGAACTCCATTGCAACAAGAAGGAAAAATCACACTAAGAACGGCGTTATATCACAGAAGCAAACATTTCTCTCTGGACTGTCTTCTCTGTTACATGCTCGGGCCTAAGATTTGACCCAGTGTGAGGCTTCATCCACGGAGGACTCCCCTCCCTTAGAGGCAAGTCAGCCCATCCAGAAAGGGAGGAGCCAGAGGAGTGTGCTGCCTACATCATATAGACAATGAATACCACTACAACACGTAGAAAAACCCACAATACAAATGTGACAATGGGGAAACAGCGCAGGCCAGCATCAGACATAGAGAATGAAGATGACAATTCTGAGGACCAGATAATGACTGAACAACTAATCAACCTCTCAGATAAGGACTTTAGACTAGCAATATGGAAGGTGCTCAACAGACTCCAAGAAACCATGGATCGAGTTGAACAGAACACTAATAAGAACCAAGAAAATATGAAGGCAGAAATGACAAAACTCCAAACTGAAATAACATGTCAACTAACAGGCCTGAAAAACTCAGTAAACGAAGTGAATGACAAAATGGATAAGCTCTGGGACAGGGTATCAGAAGCTGAGAATAGACTTGGTGCTGTGGAAGATGAGATACATAACAATTCCATACAGCAGGAGAGATTGGACAAAAAACTTAAAGCAAATGAGCAGACAATGGAAAAATTAGTCAAAGAATGGGAACAGACGAAAATAGAAGTCTATGATAAGATCAACAGAAACAACTTAAGAATCATTGGAGTCCCAGAGACCCAGGAAGAAAATTTCCAGGAAGAATCAATGGTCAAGAACATCATTAAAGAGAAACTTCCAGAGCTAAAGAATATATGTGATCAAATCCTGCATGCCCGAAGAGTACCAACCAAAAGAGACCCCAGAAAAACCACCCCAAGACACATCCTAGTCACAATGACAAATCCCACAGATAGAGACAGAATTCTGAAAACAGCAAGATCAAAAGGGGAAATCATGTTCAAGCAAGCTTCCCTGAGATTTACAGCAGACCTGTCACCAGAAACGCTCAATGCCAGAAAGCAGTGGTGGGATATTGTGACAAGACTGAATGAAATGAATGCTTCACCCAGAATACTATACCCAGCAAAACTCACTTTCCGGTTTGATGGAAGAATACATGGTTTCACAGACAAAAAACAGCTCAGAAACTTCACAGACACAAAACCAGTCTTAAGAGAAAAACTGAAAGACCTAATCTAAGACAAGACTACCCAAAAGACACACCAAATTTTGAAATAAAGATGGCGTTAAATCCCAGGACAATTCTTTCTCTCAACGTCAATGGACTAAATGCACCAGTTAAGAGACACAGAGTGGCTAAATGGATCAAAAAAACTCAATCCAACCTTCTGCTGCCTACAAGAAACGCACCTGAATAGTCAGAACAAACATAGACTCAAAATAAAAGGCTGGAGAAAAGTTATCCAAGCAAACAACACCCATAAAAAAGCTGGAGTGGCCATACTAATATCAGATAATGCAAACTTTATACTCAGGAAGGTTGTAAGGGACAAAGACGGACATTTTATATTAATCAAGGGGTACGTAGAGCAGGAAGAATTCACTCTCCTAAACATATATGCACCGAATGAGGGGCCAGCAAAATATTTAATACAACTGCTGACAAATCTGAAAAATAATATCAACAACAACACAATAATTGTGGGGGACCTAAACACGGCTTTGTCAACACTGGACAGGTCAACCAGACTGAAACCCAACAAGAATATACTAGACCTGAGGAGAGAAATGGAAGAAAGAGGCCTAGTGGATATATATAGGACACTCCATCCCCAGAAACCTGGATACACATTCTTCTCCAATGTACATGGGACATTCTCCAGGATAGACTACATGCTGGCACATAAAACATACCTCCATAAGATCAAGAGGATAGAAATTTTGCAGACTACCTTCGCTGACCACAAGGCTCTGAAATTATTTGTGAACTCCAAAGGGACTCAGAAGAAACACTTTAACACCTGGAAGTTAAACAGCCTCATGCTCAATAACCAGTGGGTCCGAGATGAAATCAAGGAGGAAATAAAAAGGTTCCTGGAAACAAATGACAATAAAGACACAAACTCTCAGAACTTATGGGACACAGCAAAAGCAGTACTGAGAGGAAAATTTATAGCTTTGCAAGCACACATCAGGAAGGAAGAAGGAGCTTACCTGAGTAGCTTAATGACACAGCTAATAGAACTAGAAAATGCTCAACAAAAGGACCCAAGAACAGGAAGACAGAAGGAAATAACAAAGCTGAGAGCAGAAATCAACGAAGTGGAAACTCAAAAAACAATCCGAAAGATCAACGAAAGCAGAAGTTGGTTCTTTGAAAAAATAAACAAGATTGATAGACCACTGGCAAACCTAACAAAGAAAGAGAGAGAGAGAAACTTGATAACTCGTATCAGGAATGAAAAAGGAGAGATCACTACTGATATGACAGAGATTCAAAGGGTAATCAGAAACTACTTTGAAAAACTCTACGCCACTAAAAATGAGAACCTGGAAGAAATGGATAAATTCTTGGACTCTTATAATCTTCCACGGTTGAAGGAAGAGGATGTAGCATATCTAAACACCCCCATCACCATTGATGAAATTAAAACAGTAATCAAATGTCTGCCGAAAAACAAAAGCCCAGGTCCAGATGGATTCACTAATGAATTCTATCAAACTTTCCAAGAGGAACTACTGCCAATCTTGGCAAGACTCTTTCATGAAATTCAACAAACAGAAACACTTCCAAATAGCTTTTATGAAGCCAACATCACCTTGATACCTAAACCAGACAGAGACGCTACCAAAAAAGAAAATTACAGACCAATATCACTGATGAATGCAGATGCAAAGATCCTCAACAAAATCCTGGCAAATAGGATTCAATGCCTCGTTAAGAAGATCATCCACTACGATCAAGTAGGTTTCATCCCAGGAATGCAAGGCTGGTTTAACATCCGTAAATCTATCAACATAATACACAACATCAATAACAAGAAAAATAAAAAACCACATGATCATATCAATAGATGCAGAGAAAGCATTTGATAAGGTCCAACACCCATTCTTGATCAAAACTCTCAGCAAGATGGGAATGGAGGGAACCTTTCTCAATATAGTGAAGGCCATCTACCACAAGCCAGTGGCAAATATTATCCTCAATGGAGAAAAACTGAAAGCCTTCCCTCTAAATTCTGGCACAAGACAAGGCTGTCCTCTCTCACCACTCCTATTCAACATAGCACTGGAAGTACTTGCTATAGCGATTAGGCAAGAAAAGGATATCAAGGGAATCCAGATAGGAAAGGAAGAAGTCAAGCTCTCACTGTTTGCAGATGACATGATACTCTACTTAGAAAACCCTAAAGACTCTATCAAAAAGCTTCTAGAAACAATAGACTCATATAGCAAGGTGGCAGGCTACAAAATTAACACACAAAAATCAATGGCCTTTCTATACACCAACAGTAATAAAGAAGAAATGGACATTAAGAAAACAACCCCATTCACAATAGTACCACACAAACTCAAATATCTTGGAATCAACTTGACTAAATATGTGAAGGACCTATACAAAGAAAACTATAAAACTCTGCTCCAAGAAATAAGAGAGGACACACGGAAATGGAAACACATACCCTGCTCATGGATTGGCAGGATTAACATCATCAAAATGTCAATACTCCCCAAGGCATTATACAGATTTAATGCCATCCCTCTAAAGATACCCATGACATTCTTCAAAGAAGTGGATCAGACACTTTTGAAATTCATTTGGAACAATAAACACCCTCGAATAGCTAAAGCAATCATTGGGAAAAAGAATATGGGAGGAATTACTTTTCCCAACTTTAAACTGTACTACAAAGCAACAGTTATCAAAACAGCATGGTATTGGAATAAGGATAGGTCCTCAGATCAGTGGAATAGGCTTGAATACTCAGAAAATGTTCCCCAGAGATACAACCATCTAATTTTTGATAAAGGAGCAGGAAATCCTAAATGGAGCAGGGAAAGCCTCTTCAACAAGTGGTGTTGGCACAATTGGATAGCCACTTGCAAAAAATTAAACTTAGACCCCCAGCTAACATCATGTACAAAGGTAAAATCCAAATGGATTAAAGACCTCGATATCAGCCCCAAAACCATAAGATATATAGAACAGCACATAGGCAAAACACTACAGGACATTACAGGCATCTTCAAGGAGGAAACTGCACTCTCCAAGCAAGTGAAAGCAGAGATTAACAGATGGGAATATATTAAGCTGAGAAGCTTCTGCACCTCAAAGGAAATAGTGCCCAGGATACAAGAGCCACCCACTGAGTGGGAGAAACTATTCACCCAATACCCATCAGATAAGGGGCTAATCTCCAAAATATACAAGGCACTGACAGAACTTTACAAGAAAAAAACATCTAACCCCATCAAAAAATGGGGAGAAGAAATGAACAGACACTTTGACAAAGAAGAAATACGCATGGCCAAAAGACACATGAAAAAATGTTCCACATCACTAATCATCAGGGAGATGCAAATCAAAACAACGATGAGATACCACCTCACACCCCAGAGAATGGCACACATCACAAAGAATGAATATAAACAGTGTTGGCGGGGATGTGGAGAGAAAGGAACTCTTATCCACTGCTGGTGGGAATGCTGTCTAGTTCAACCTTTATGGAAAGCGATATGGAGATTCCTCCAAAAACTGGAAATCGAGCTCCCATACGATCCAGCTATACCACTCCTAGGAATATACCCTAGGAACACAAAAATACAATACAAAAACCCCTTCCTTACACCTATATTCATTGCAGCTCTATTTACCATAGCAAGACTCTGGAAACAACCAAGATGCCCTTCAACAGATGATGGCTAAAGAAACTGTGGTACATATACACAATGGAATATTATGCAGCTGTCAGGAGAGATGAAGTCATGAAATTTTCCTATACATGGATGTACATGGAATCTATTATGCTGAGTGAAATAAGTCAGAGAGAGAGAGAAAAACGCAGAATGGTCTCACTCATCTATGGGTTTTAAGAAAAATGAAAGACACCCTTGTAATAATAATTTTCAGACACAAAAGAGAAAAGAGCTGGAAGTTCCAGCTCACCACAGGAAGCTCACCACAAAGAGTGATGAGTTTAGTTAGAGAAATAACTACATTTTGAACTGTCCTAATATTGAGAATGTATGAGGGAAATGTAGAGCCTGTTTAGAGTACAGGCGGGGGGTTGGGTGGGGAGGAGGGTGATTTGGGACTTGGGTGATGGGAATGTTGCACTGGTGATGGGTGGTGTTCCTTTTATGACTGAAACCCAAACACAATCATGTATGTAATCAAGGTGTTTAAATAAAAAAAAAGAAAAAAAAATAAAAATAAAAAAATAAAAAAAAAGAAAAAAAAAAAAAAAGAATTTAATACAAGGTGGGAGTTCTTATTCCCACTTGAAATTTTATCTAGCCACACCCAGCTCTCTTCCTGTGGCTCTGTGTCTATCCTATAGACATTCTGGCTTAGTAAAATACATACCACTCCATCCAGTCCAATATCTTGAGTTGCTTAATATGTTTGCTTGGTGCATCAGAGAGAGAGAGAGTATGGGGAGTAAGACACTTGCTTTGCACACAGCCAAGACCCCACTTTAATGTCCAGTACCACATATGGTCCCATGAGCACCTCTAGGAGTAATTCCTGAGAAGAGAGCCAGGAGTGATCTCTGTGGTCCAAAAATATAGGTTTATCTACCTCTCAGCAAAATATTTGCTTAGTAAATATTAGTGTTTAAGGCTTTGCCTTCTTTCTCTTTTCTATTCCTCTAGATCCCCCTATCCTTCAGATATAATACTTGCTAAATCACTGGCTCTTAAGATTATCTTGCAATCATAAACCCCACCTTAATTCTACTCAAAACTTGGTTAAGAGGGGCTGGTGAGATTGCGCTAGAGGTAAGGTGTCTGCCTTGCAAGCACTAGCCAAGGACGGACCGCGGTTCGATCCCCCGGCATCCCATATGGTCCCCCCAAGCCAGGGGCAATTTCTGAGCGCTTAGCCAGGAGTAACCCCTGAGCATCAAACGAGTGTGGCCTCAAAAACCAAAAAGAAAAAGGGCCCGGAGAGATAGCACAGCGGCGTTTGCCTTGCAAGCAGCCGATTCAGGACCAAAGGTGGTTGGTTCGAATCCCGGTGTCCCATATGGTCCCCCATGCCTGCCAGGAGCTATTTCTGAGCAGACAGCCAGGAGTAACCCCTGAGCAACGCCGGGTGTGGCCCAAAAACCAAAAAAAAAAAACTTGGTTAAGAGATAAAAGATGTATAGCACTTAAAGGTTCACTTTACCTACCATGTTTAATTCATGTGTGTTGCAGAGCATTTAAAGAGGCTCACTGTGAATATAAAAATATGAGCCATACAGAGTGTACGTTATTAAATTAAGATGCTAAATATGAAACCTAAGTAATTTCAAGGAGTAACAGTAAAATCCTTAATGGCTTATAAACATAGAAAGCAAGGTGTGTCAAGGAAATAACAGATTGGAAAGATGCAAGACTTCAAGGAAAGGGTCATTTGTCATACTAGAGTCATCCTCAATTTCTCCCTCTCCCTCACCCACTATATTCAATCTATCACTGAAACCTGTCAGTTCAACCTCCACATATATCTCAAATGTTCATTTCTCATCATTTTTAAAGCCATTCAAGGTCAAACACCCATCGCTTTTTCTTTGGACTGTGATAGACTCACTTGCATCCCTAGCTTGATCTTGCTCGTCTGTAATCCAATCTTCATTCAACAAGCTTTCTAAAAGGATACAATTCTAAATCCTATCACCCCTTTGTTTGAAATATTCAAGTAGATTCCTGTCACTGCTATAATAAAATCTAAGTATGTGTCATGTTTTGGGAGCACTACATGGCCATTCTCATCTCTATTCATATTATGCTTTGCTTGCTCTACTCTGATCATTTTTGTTTCCTTCCTGTCCTTCTAAATTCTTTCACACCCGAAGACTCATACATTGAGTATTCATTTCATCTTTGTTTTCATCTTTGTTTTAAATGACTGGTGCAATCTTACTCCCCACGTATATATGCTTTGATTCCCTCTCAATGTAGCCTACATCCATTGGCACACCAGTGCATCATCCTGCTTATGCTATGAACAACGTTGTTGACTTCTATCTGATGTATTTCTTTTTTAATAATTTTTATTGAAACCATTGTGAATTACAAGTCCTTCATAGTTGGATTTCAAGCATACAGTGACAGTGAATTAGGACCATTCCCACCACCAGTGTTGATCTCCCTCAACCAAAGTTCTCAGTGTGCATCTTATACCTCCAACCTTAGCCCCCGACCTGCCAGTGTAACAGGCCTATTTTAGGTTTAGAATGTTATAGTTTGGGTCTCTTGATTCTATTGTTGTTGCCTTTGACTTGAGTATATATTTCTGCCCTTTTTTATCTCCACCAATGCACCTGAGACCACTTGGACCCTGGCTCCCATACTCTTTTTTTTTCTCAATTTTGTATAAAAATGCAGAAATATTAGGTTAAAAAATTAATTCATGTCCAAGGTTACATGAAAAGGCAGGAGTCCCTATCTAGAAGATACAAATAAAATTAAAAACACACAGTTTGCTGGGGTTTGTTTTGCTTCATTTTGCATAGGCATAGCAAACGTTGGAGAAATTAGAAAGGAAGTACCCTTGGCCTAAAAAATAGGGTGTCCCTACCTATGAAGCATCTTGTCATAAGATGAACTACAGGTTCTGGGCATGCTATTTGTCCAACCTCAAGATCTTTCTTCATGATTCCAGGAAACATTCTCCATAATCATGTCTGTTACAGTCAGTTTTCTGTAATTAGGGATCTTGATTTTTTTTGCACAGATCCTATGTTGAAGGCAGGGTGTCACAGAGCATCTTCTAATTTCATATTCTGTTAGGGGACAAGGTAGGGAAACCTGCCCTGAAAGCAATTTTTTGCTATTTCCTAGTCATCAGAGTGTCATATTAACTTACCCGGGAGCAAGTTGGTGCCAGGGGCAGCAGTGGGGTCTCCCCAAGTGAAAATTTGATTCCTGTTGCTGGTGCAGAAAACTGCCGATTCCAAGAATGAGATCCAAGGTTCAGGGGTTGGACAGTTGATGTTCAATCAACTGAGGCCTAAATTGAGTCACTGTGATCATGTTTAGAGTGAGAGGCATAAATATATAAAATTTATGTATTTCTATTTTTATTAAATAAGAACTTCTTTCTATGCATGAGATTTCCCCCATTTTAATGTGCCTATACAAAAAGAAACAATGTCACATGACTACTGGTGCATATGGGGATAAAAATAACAAGCTTAATCCCTATAACCTGAAGTCAGATCCCAAGAGAAACTTACTACTAGAATTTCTTTCTAAGCATATCCAAAAATGAGATGGGGAAAGCTACCTCTACATAAGGAAATACACACTAAGAATTATATCTATTAAGAAAATACAGCTAAAGAAATATACAAAGAAAATATACATGTCCCCTTTAAGTCTTTTGAAATAGTCTGTGGGGAGAAGATAAAACCTAGAGTACAATTTCAAACTGTGATGTAGTCTTAAGGATTCTAAAAATGTCTTGCAGAAGTCAGGAATCAGGTATTGTCCTCGAGCTCAGTTTCTCTCTCCAGAGCTGAATCTGATAGTGAACACAAGTCCACAATGAAGGATAGTGGAAGAAAAGGGGCTGCATTTAGTAAATCAGCAGGAGTGGTGGTGGCATCTTCTTCCTAGGCTAAGGCCTAGGTGGGCTGGGAGTCTGTCCTTTCACTTGGGAACCAGATGGCACCTATCTGTAGCAGGAGGAAGGTTCTGTGTCCTATGTAATTAAGAACTGAGGACAAAGTAGGTTAGATAGGGAGAAACAACAGATCAGGGATGCAAGGGTGAGAGGATAGAAGAGGATTTGAAAAGTGGTAGAGAGGGAGGTGGGAAAAGGAAAGGTTATATATAACAGGGACTATACACTATATACTATAATAATATATACTATATTACACCTTTACAGTGTAATAAAGTACTTTATCAATAAATATTTGCTGAAAGATTAAATAAATAAAATTGCCACAGAAAATTCCATTCCAAGATTTTATATTTCACTGGGCAATTATAAACTAAAATAACTTCTTGCACTTTTTCACTTCATTGGCTTTAAGCTGAAAAATCACAGCTCCCAAGATTATTAAAGGTGGCATCAAAATTCATGTAGTTGATCCTCAGCAGAGTAAGAGAAAAGAAAAAAACTTTCTTATTAGTGGAAATAAATCACTCATTCATTTTCTGAGTGTCTCTGGCATATACCAGTGTTTGTCATAGCCCCTGAGTGGGCTTAGAGTCCAGAAAAGGTAAATGTCAAATATATAAATACATAATTATACACTGGATTAAATGCTCTGTGGAGAAGCAAAATCGTATTAAGAATAACAATGGGAGATAAAGGATGGCCAAAATGACTTTTTAAAGGTAAGATAAAATATCTGAGAGTCTCCCAAAAGAATGATGAGTGAATAATGAAGGGGAAATTGTTTAAGAGAATGCTTTGGGCCACTTGGAAAGTAGCAATAAACAGCTTTATTTGATGATTCTCCACTGATGAAGAAAGACTAAGGAGCTCTTAACTTTCTGGATATTAGGAGAGGGCATGCATGAAATTCTCTACTACTCTCTCACACCCACTTTTGACCCATTACAAGGAGAATCCCACTAGTTTACTTTTTCCCCCAACAACTTGTGCTTTGTTTTCTTTGCCTCAGAATTCTTGAAGGATTATGGCTGATCTAGAAAACCTCTAAACATTTAATTTTCCCTAAATAGAGAATTTCTATTCTCACTATCTCCAGAAAGGAAGCCATTTGATTTTTTTGTTTGTTTGTTTGTTTCATCTGGGTGACTGACAAAAAGCATATTAGAGTAAGAGTTATACATCTGGCCAGAGTGAATAGAATGCTTGCCTTGCTGACAGCAGACCTGGGTTTAATCCCAGTGCTCCATATGGTCCCCTGAGTTTACCCACTTGTGACTCCTGAGTGCATATGACTGATCTAGATTCTATCCCTGACTTTCCATATGGCTCCCCAAGTCTGCTAAGAGTGATTTCTGAGCTCAAAGCCAAAAGTTACCCCTTAGTGCTGCCTGTCAAGATAGCAAACTGAGGGTTCAAGGGAGGAACAAGAGGGAACCTGGGAACACTGATGGTGGGATTAATGCTGGAACATTATATGTCTAAAATCTACTATGAACAACTTTTAAATCATGGTACTTCCATAAAATACCATCTTAATGGTTGATAAGATAGTAACAGTGGTATCTTAATCTGATATCTGTGGTGGCATTATAAGAGGGAGACAAAGACCAAAAAATAGTACAGGGATTAAAACACATGCCAAGCCAACAGAAAACCAAAGACGGGTGGGTCATTGGTACCACATGGCCTCCTGAGAATCCCTGGAGGAAACTTTAGGCTTTGAGTAGCAACATAAACTCAAGCTCCTATGTTGAATTATCTACTTAGGTTGGTCTTATAATTTCCAGTGGAGCTCCCAGGCCTTCTGAAAACATTTCGGTATCCTCCCCACCTACCCCTCACACCCAATAAAAGAAGAAAGAATTTTCTCCTCCCCTTCCTCAGTATTCATCAGGAGAAGCCATGTGAGGTCATGGTAAGGTCACCAAATATAAACCAGGACCTTTGCCACAAAATATATCAACCAGTCCATTAGTCTTGACCTCGTAAGCTCAGCATGGTGACAGATCCATTTCCAGGGTAAAAACCTCCATCTGTGTGGTATTTTGTCATGCAGCCTAAGAAGTTTAAGAAGGCCCAGCTTTGGGGTTGGCAGCCAGTCATTCCAAGGATGAAGGGGACCATTTAACTTTGAGTTTGACTCCTCCAAAAACCATAACTCACGGCCCCAGTTTGGAAAAATAAGAATGTCCATGTTCATCTACCAGGACTTCCACAACCTCTCCAGCCACATTGATAGCTTTTTTCTTTGAGGTTGCCCACCCCTATCTTTTATCTCTTAGTTGAGTAAAGAAAATCTACCTAATTCTAATCTAATTTAGGTATTAATGGTTTTCAAATACTCTCCTCTCTTATTTTCTTTCTGTCCAACAATCTTTCTTTACTGCCCAGTAGTATAAAGTAAACAACAAAAATGACACATGCCTCCTACTTGACTTTCATTTAGAGAAATATGAGGAGGAATGGAGGAAAGATAGATTGCATAGCAGGTAAGGTGCTAGCATTGCATCCAAGTGTGATTCCTTTCACTATATATGATTGCTTGAGTACTTCTAGGAATGATCCTTGAGCGCAGAGTCAAGAGTAAGTTCTGCTAGGTGTGACCAAATAAAATGGAGAAAAAAAAGAAAGAGAGAAAGTAGTTTTTTGGGTTTGTTTGTTTGTTTGTTTTGTGGGTCACACACGGCCGCGCTCAGGGGTTACTCCTGGCTCTGTGCTCAGAAATCACTCCTGGCAGGCTCAAGGGACCATATGGGATGCCAAGATTGGAACCACCATCCTTCTGCATGCAAGGCAAATGCCCTACCTCCATGCTAGAGAGAAAATAGTTGTATTGAACAAATTTATTTGGAGGAATAACTTAATTTCTATAACTCTCTCATTGATCCCATTCATATGATTTTTGTTTTTCTGCTTCTGCATATTTTTCTTTATTGAGGATGCATCCTCTTATTCCTCTAGCTATTTAAATCCTATCTACCCTTCAAGATCCAACTTAGACACTCTTCTCCAAATTTTCTCATTGGAAATTTTAGCAATGTCTTCTCCCTCTCTGTCACATCAAAGTGTGCTGATCAAGGCACACAGTACCCATTTCTCTGCTATCACCATTGGCTTCTTAAATCCTCTTCTAGGTTATAAATGTCTTGAAGACAAGGGCCATGTCTTATTCATCTTTTTTAATCTTATATACTGCCTGGCATGGAGCCTTGTAATTAAAAGGTGCTCAATAAATAATGGTTAAATGAATGAATAAATGGATGGATGGATGAACTTGTGAAAAACTATCTGATTAGATGGGGAGTAATTTAAGTGTAGATAGAGCTTTTAATATGCCTGTGCATGAGAGTGGAAGTAAAAACCTGGAATATATGATGAGTTTGGGGGTAGATGTCAGAGATGAAAGTATAAGTAACTCATAGCTCATTCGAGAACTGCACGTTTGGTAGGCTCTTACAATATACCGGGAACTGCTATTTTTCTGGTAAGCAAAACAGACAAGATTCTTGCCTCGGAACCTGCAGGCAAGTTAAATAAACACTTGAATATTATACAAAGTAGTAATTATCACTTGTATTTTATAGTAGAAAGTAAAATAAATTTCTCTAGGAGAAAACAAGAAAGAATGTCTTTAGAGGAGAAGTGAATGAGGAAAGGGCTCCCCAAGGAGGAGGTATTTTAAATAAAGGTCAACTAAGTAAGATGTGGAGGGTGATTGAAGCAGGCAAAGATGCCAAGGCAGTAAAGTGATGCCTGAAAGGAGCTGTGGGGCTGGTAGGTTCCAACGTAGAAGCAGAGTGGGCAGGAGAGGAAGGGCAATGGCCATAGGTAGGCAAAAATCGAATCAAACGATGCCTCCAGATGAAGAGTCATAATTTATCTAAAAGCAGTGGGGAAGGCTTTAGAAAGTTTCAGCAAAGGAAGGTCACCATTTTCCCTTCACTTTGGCTGCTGTGGGAGGAAAACACTGGAACACGATGAAAATGGCTACAGAAAATGTAGTTACAAGACTACTGCAAACAAGAGTCTAAAGTGTTTGTTTTAGATTGAAGGGTTGGTAGTAGGTACCATATGGGGAAAAATAGCAAGATTTGAAGTTATGTCTCAGAACAATTTCTCATAAGCCATAACAGCAAGCTCTTGTCTTACACTGCTGCCTCCCCAGTGCCCATTACTGATCCTAGCATGAAGTACATATGGTGTAAATATTTGGTGAACAAGCTTCAATGGAATGATTTATAGCTATAAAGACAAACATAATAAAGAAAGATGGTGGATCATGCAATCCTGGGGTTGACTCTCAGCATTAATGGGGATTGAGGTGTCATTCAATGAGATGAGAAAACATAAAAAAGAGCTATTTTGAGAGATAAATTTTAATATTATTATCGTGATGGTAATGGCAGTGCTGAGAGTCATGATGAGAGAGCCAAGGATCACTGCCAGAGAAGACTAAAGAGAGACATCTGTAAACAAGAGCCCACATTTGCTGTTTTGCCCAATACACTGTTGAGTTAAATAGGAAATACAGACTTGTCTTAAAGAGAATGACTTTGAGTTTCTAGGCTGATGTGAAAAATCCTCCAAGAAAGGACATCCAGTAAGAATCACAAGCCTGGTGTGTGTATTGTGGGGGAGTGTCTAGATTCTAAGTCTGTGGTCATCTCAGACTTTCTCCTAATAATCTCTGTCCTTTTCCTGAACTGAGAGGACTGAGGTGGAAGATCTCTCAGGCACTTCCACTAGAGACCTCACGAGAAGCTCTGCTCTGGGCCTCTGTTGGTATCAGCTAGATGCTTTCTCCTTTCCCATTCAATTTCAGAGATTGATCACCCATCTTCTTTTTTTTATTAATATCTTTATTTAAACACTTTTATTAAAAGTATGATTGTAGTTGGGTCTCAGTCATGTAAAGAACACACCCCCTTCACCGGTGCAACATTCTCACCACCAATGTCCTAAATCTCCCTCCTCCCCACCCCACCCCCTCCTGTACTCTAGATAGGCGTTCTACTTCCCTCATTCATTCACATTGTTATGATAGTTCTCATTGTAGTTATTTATCTGACTGCACTCATCACTCTGTGGTGAGCTTCATTAGTGAGCTGGAACTTTGAGCCCTCTTCTCTTTTGTCTCTGGGAATTATTGCAAAAATGTCTTTTATTTTTCTTAAACCCCATAGACGAGTGAGACTATTCTGCATCTATCCCTCTCCCACTGACTTATTTCACTCAGTATAATAGATTCCATGTACATAGGAAAATTTCATTATTTCATCTCTCCTGATTGCTGCATAATATTCCATTGTGTATATGTACCAACGTTTCTTTAGCCATTCCTCTGTTGAAGGGCATCTTGGTTGTTTCCAGAGTCTGGCTATTGTAAATAGCACTTCAATGAACATGGGTTTGAGGAAGAGATTTTTGTATTGTATTTTTGTGCTCCTAGGGTATATCCTTAGGAGTGGTATAGCTGTATCGTATGGGAGCTCGATTTCCAGTTTTTGGAGGAATCTCCATATTGCTTTCCATAAAGGTTGAACTAGACGGCATTCCCACCAGCAGTGAATAAGAGTTTCTTTCTCTCCACATCCTCACCAGCACTGCTTGTTCTCATTCTTTGTGATGTGTACCAATCTCTGTGGCATGTGATGGTATCTTATAGTTGTTTTGATTTGCATCTCCCTGATGATTGGTGATGTGCAGCATTTTTTCATGTGCCTTTTAGCCATTTGTATACACTTCCTAGCATTATGAGCTGCTGTGAAGGGGCTATTTGTTAATCACCAATAAAAACAAAAACCTTGGGAGTCCAGACATAAAGGTCTCACTTCCTCCAACGGATAGTTAAGAGAGCCTGACCATGGGACCGGAGTGGTAGGGCATTTGCCTTGCACATGGCTGACCCAGGATGGACCTCGGTTAGATCCCCAGAGTCCCATATGGTACCCAAGGCTAAGAATGATTTCTGAGCACAGAGCCAGGAGTAACCCCTGAGCGTGGTCGGGTGTGGCCCCCCCCCCCAAAAAAAAGCAAACAAACAACAAAGAGCCTGACTAAGGTTAGAAATGAAAGCAAAGGAGGAAACAGAACACAGATCCTGCTGCTCAGGATCTCTCCTTTGCTTTTTCTTGGACATTGAACATTTTCATGCAGCTCACTGTGGGACTCACCGGTCTCTGGTTTGGTACTTTTCAGTCCCTCTTCCATTCCATGTTGTTGAATGAACAAATAACTATTTTTGTGAATGAAGACGTTGTAATACCATACCAAATTACTTCGAGAACAATTATTTGATTGCAATGAGGGCAATTAAAGCAATGAAAACCTTACAAACAGAAGGTTAAAAATATCTGTGTGCCTCCTGGAAATGGACTATGGTAAGCTCGCTATGAGTATCCAATTTTGATAAAGAACTTTGTTCCTCCACTTTGCCTTAGAGGAAAGAATTTTTATAGGCAATTCATTCTGGTTGTTCTGCAGAGTATGAGGTCCCTACTGCAATCCCTGTATCTTCCCTCATTTCTCTCTCTCTCTCCCAGGCCCCAGTCAACCAGGACTCAAATGTTGATCTATCAGGTTTCAGGGAAATGACAGATCCTAACTTCTACTGCCTGTCTTAGAGGCATAACTAAGTCACTCAAGCTGAAACTTGGAAACCATTTTTAGAAAGACCCTCCAACGATTTGGGGCCAAGCTGCATCCTCCCATTAATTTAACAAAAATAAACAAACAAAAATCATGAGAAATCAAGTTCAACCAATAACAAGGTACTTTATGAGGTTTTTTGTTTGTTTTTCCAATTTATTATGAGTGTGAACAGCCATCTGTTAGGTTATTGATCCTACCCTAATCAATAATTGTACCCCACCCTAGGGTGTGACCTGGTGATAGTATATTGGATTATTCCTTACTTGGTATTCTACTCCCACCCTAGTGTGATACCTGATTCTTGTGAATAAAAGCCAGGGTCTGAGAAAGGCTGGGGGTCATTCTTTGGTCTTCATTCCACTGACTGCACTCTATCTTAGGAGCAGAAAGCTTTTATGGTTTGAATTCCTTGCTTGAGCACTGGATTTCCTGAACCCATTTTTTTGTACCTTTTCACAGTGAATTACTTCCTGTGGATCTCTACAACTGGAACTGCTCCCTGATGTCCTCCTAATCAGACAGGGGAATGGGAACTGCTTTTCCTGTCTGGGAGTTCCGGTGGGAATCAAAGCTCAATCAATCTCTTAGAGAACATGACATTTCAGCCACCTTAGAACCTCAAGGGAAAACAGGTTACAAGGCAAGATTTGGGTAAGAGTCTACTCATTTCCCTCAGCCTGGAACAAAGAAAGCTCCATTTCCTTGATTACATGAGTGAAAGTCACAGAGTATACTAATCATCATGTAGGATAGGAAGAGAACTTAAAAAAATGAGAATGTCTCTGAAATTGTTTAGTTATGAGGAACAGAAAGTCACTTCAACTGAAGAGAAACAGTCATTGCAGATACTGGTAAATTCAGGGAACCAAATTGTATTGGAAGAAGTGGAAGAGAAATGGCTCAGGTGGAGTTAAGACAAAGCCTGGGGAAGTAGAGACAGCTACTGTGGATGGTTCTTTGAGGAAATTCAGCAATAAAACAGAGCAATGAATCAGTAACCCCCAGAGAGTATTGGAGAAGAAAAGGTTCTTAGAATGGAAATGAAGTCATGGGGGTCGGAGATGAATAAATAAGAGAAAAAATGAGATCATTGGTGTATAGTAGGTAAATAAATAAGTAAGTAAATAAATAAATACAAGTAAATTAATTGAAACCACCCGGCCCAAAGAGCATTCAGGTTAAATAGAGCTCCAGGGAGACTAAGATATTTCTCCTTCTCAGACTTCATGTTAGATGATGCTTCTCTCACTCTTGAAACTCAGTGGTATGAGAATCAACAGCTCTCTGAGACCCTCAGTAAGGGAAGCAAGAGAGAGTGTTCCCATTGTCAAAACTACAGGAAGTTCCTGAGGCCAGCAGCCTTTTTGGTCCATCATCTCTTGATACCAAACAGGTGTGAAGAGACCAAGTAGGAGGCAAGAATAGCTAAGATCAATATCCAAATTGATGTCATGTGTTATTACTAGTTAATACCTGTCCCAAGAAAAAAAATGGAAGCTGATTTTTCTATCAACAGCATTTTAACGATAAAGCCAGGACATAATAGAGTCTATAGAAGGGGCAATAGTTGAAGTTAATTATTCTAGTCATTGAACAGGAATATAAAGCAATAAACTTGGTTAAGAATGTGTCTAAGGGAACTTTGGTTGTGAAGAATATATTTATTCAACCTAACCTAAATAACATAGAATTTATTTTAATGACCAAAGAGAATATCATAAAGCAGGATTATAAAAACATTAAGAGTGTTTTTTAAGAAATGAGGAACTGAAATTTTCTCCCTTCACCCCAACCCTTTACTTTATACCTCCAATAATATACCTTTCAATTCTTCTATCTTCTTTATCTTTATCTCTACTCAAGTTAATTTCTGTACTAATTTTCCATTCACCTGGTTTATCATAAATTCCCTGAAATCCCTCTCTTCTTACATCTTCCAAGGTTTACCAAATTAATGGGCTAAATATTTCTAGGCTATTCTATACATACCCCAAAAAAGGAAAATTTAGCTTAGCAAGATTTGGTTCCTACATTAGTGCAATTCAGTATTATAAAGCCAGAGACACATTTCAGTGACCCCTTCTAGGGCATAAATAAGTAGATTTTCTGAGAATAAGGTAACAATGGGGAAAACATGATTCGTGCTTAGCTAAGAGGATCTGACTGAATGCCATTTTCTGAGCTGAACCTGATTTTCCACAAGCTATGGGAAATTTTGTCCTCAGTCTTTTATATTCATATAGGGAACACTGTGTTCATATTAGGCAGAGAGGAAAATTCTCAGGGATTCACTGAGTACATTATGGCAGTTCCTTCCTGTATTGTTATACTCTCATTTCTGTTCTTCACTGTCCCCAAGAAAGAAGTGAATGAACCAGCAAGCTGTGTCTTAGTGAGAGCTATTAAGGAACTCAATACTATTTTTAAAAAAGCAGACAATTCTAAATATCAAGTATCTAGGAATCAACCTTACAAGAGAAGTGAAAGACCTATACCAGGGAAACTTCAAAACACTCCAGAAAGAAATTGAAGATGATCTAAAGAAATGGAAGAACATCCCATGCTCATGGATAGGTAGAATTAACATAATCAAAATGACTATCCTACCCAAACTCCTATATAGATTTAATGCAATCCCTATCCAAATCCAGACACAATTCTTTAAAGAATTAGAACAAGCATTCACAAAATTCATCTGGAACCACAAAAGACCCAGGATAGCCAAACAAATACTGAAAAACAAGAAGCTGGGAGGCATCTCCTTACCTAACTTGAAACTATACTATAAAGCCATAGTAATCAAAACAGCATGGTACTGGAACAGAGACAGGACATCAGACCAGTGGGTCAGAACAGAATTCCCAGACATAAACCCCCAGGTATATAGCCAACTAATATTTGATAAAAGAGGCAAGAATCTGAAATGGAACAAAGAAAGCCTATTCAACAAATGGTGTTGGTACAACTGGAAAACCACATGTACGAAAGTGAAAATCAACCCATACCTTACTCCTTATACAAAAATCAACTCAAAGTGGATCAAAGACCTTGAAATCAGACCCGAATCCATAAAGTTTATTGAGAATAAAATAGGCAGAACACTCAAAGACCTATATATCAAAAAGGTCTTTGAGAATGGAGCACCAATGGCAAGAACGTTAGCATCAAATATAAACAAATGGGACTACATCAAACTAAAAAGCTTCTGCATGGCAAAAGAAACCCTGCTTAACGCAAGAAGACAGCTAACAGAATGGGAAAAAATCTTTTCACTCGACATATCAGATAAAGGGCTGATATCTAGAACATACAAAGCACTCAGAAAGCTGAGCCCCCCAAAACCAAACAAAGCTATAAAAAAATGGGGAGACGAAATGAATAGACACTTCTCTGAGGAAGACAGAAGGATGGCCAACAAACACATGAAAACATGCTCACCTTCACTCATCATCAGGGAGATCCAAATCAAGACAACAATGAGATACCACCTTACACCAGTGAGGATGGCCCACATCAAAAATAATGGAAACAACCTTTGTTGGCGGGGATGCGGTATGAAAGGAACTCTCATCCACTGCTGGTGGGAATGTCCCCTAGTCCAACACCTATGGAGGAAAGTCTGGAGAGTGCTCAAAGAACTCAGAATTGAGCTGCCATTTAACCCAGCAATTGCCCTCCTAGGCATATACCCACAAGATGGAAGGACATTCATTCCAAAATACGTATGCACCCCACTATTTATTGCAGCACTCAGTATAATAGCCAAATCTTGGAACCAACCTAGGTGTCCTACAACGGATGAATGGATCATTAAGATGTGGTACATATACACAATGGAATATTACATGGCAGTTAGAAATGATACAATCACAGACTTTGCAGCAACGTGGATGGACCTAGATCATGTTATGTTAAACGAAGTAAGCCAGAAGACAAAAGATAAACACAGAATGGTAGCACTATTCTGAAACACCTAGAACATATATTTTATACACAACTAATACCTAACAATCATATAACAGGGTTTAACAGGGTAGAAACTCCGAACACTGTAATAGTCAACATATACGTGGGAGCAGTGTCCAAAATACATGAAAAAGGAACAATGCAAACTCTTGACTGCACATTATACCACAAGGAAAACAGCAGCAACAGAAACAGCAACATGGAGAGAACAGGTATGTAACCAGACTCCTACAACAAAGGCCCACAATAATCCCTTAGAGATCGTAAACAGGAACACAAGTATAGAACACCGCGGGAAATCACGTAATGCAATGGCAACATACCATAACACTACGTTTTAATCCCTTTACCTTACTATATTTTAAAAATAACCTCTCAGCTTTTCTTTCCACAGGCGCCCTTAGATACAAAGGGCGGACAAACTAAGATGGCAATTCGGGATACCACACGAGATACCATACCTTGCTTGCACTATGAGACGGCCACGAGAAAACTCTTTAACATACACTTTATCTCTAGGTTAACCTTCTTTTAGGAATCGAAGCACGTGACCAGTCAGACCACCAAAGCAGTACCTGCGATGTACAGACCTAAACTACAGGCTCTAGTCATCGAACACATTCAACCAAACCAGCATTCCCTTGCTATTCTCTCCTTTCTTCTCTCTATTTTTTTTCTCTTCTCTTTTCTTTTTCTCTTCTACTCTTCTCTTTACTTTTTTCCCTTTCTCTTCTCCCTTTCTACGGTATTTTCTCTTTTCTCTTCCTTCATACCCCTCCCATATACCTTCCCCTTTCTCCCCCCCGGAAATCCAACTATCCCTTCACCCCTCAATCCCATCCAGATCTCCCACCATATTAAAACTCTCCACCCTCAGTCCTTAATCTTTTAGGCATCAAGATCGACCTCCTACCCAATGAACCAGTACCCAGCACCCAGGCGAGGGGACACCCAACCGAACCCACACATCGTCTCCTGCAAGAAAAGACAGCCAACTCCCCTGTGGACACATGCTGCGAGACCCTCCCTACCAACTCCCCCTAACATGGACTGTTTCTTGAAACCGGACTTAGGTCCAATAGTATCCCCAATGCAAGAACTCTTCCAAGACCTCCCAGCTGCAAATTTTTACCAATCTGAAGGGGGGCAGGGGGTGTGATTGGAAGATGCCTGGGAACCCACACACCACAAGAAAAATCCAAAAGACAATGGGAAAACTGTACTTCCAACATAGGCATAAGACCTGTAATACACCAACTCTTTACCTGTTCTCTCCCAAATGCAAAGTAGTCTTTTGCACCACGTTGGTCCTTTAAAAACTTCGCTAACTCATTTTATTTTTTTTTATTTTTTTTAATTAACTTATTTATTTAAATGTTTGCCTTACATATACATTTGTGGGCACATACACTTTTATTTCCTTTTTTTTTTTTTTTTAATCGTCTTTGGGTATGTGACCTATCTCTGTTACCCACTCTGTCCACCCCAAATACTCCGACATATAATGGAGCACCACTTCCCCCTGCAAAGGCACACTAAATAAAGGGGAAATCTTACATATTTAAAAAAAAAAAGAGCTCTTATCTACTAGAGATAGGAACTCATAGTTGTTTACAATACAGGGTTATCTCCTACCTTGAAAATATGTCAAGTGGAATCAACTTAGACCTCAGGTGATTAGATACCATTCAACCAGCCTTGAACCCTGGATCCCAGACATAGAAACGGCACAGCTCCTCACAACAGCTGTAAGAAACAATCTCCATCTGGGACAGCCTTATTACTGCAGGGTCAACAACAAGGGCCAGCTCTAACATGATATCTCGACAATGAGGAAAATGTGAACAACTTGACCTTAGAGCAGTTTAGCCTACATCACCAGCTAACGACAAGACAAAACCAGAAGACGCGGCACCCTTTGGTAGGTCCAAAAGCCAAGATCGTGACTTACAGATGACTGGATACTAGAACCACGACCAGACTGTATACATCTTGGGACCAATAAAAAAGCCCTAGTCTAGGGTTTGAACTAAGACCTGCACAATAAGCATGATTCCCCAGTCCCAAAGGTCCGGCAGAGACAATTGTAACGGAAAGGGGCTTCTGGAAGAACAAAGAAAGACGCTATCCTAGATGCCTTCCTAGGTTCAGCGCAAAGACCAAGATCACCAACCACAGAAGATGGATTAAAATGGCACTGAGGTAACAGAACCTCTAGATTCACAAAGACTGACTTCACCATAAGTCCCACCTCAGGATATGTACAGATACTGGGACTGCTAAACACAGAGCTCTGACGGTATCACACTGGACAGAGCAGAAGCCTTCCACACACCAAAAAAAAAAAAAAAAAAAAAAACCACAACCTGGAGAGTAATGATCCTGAGCAAAGACTAGAGCTGATTCCATGACAGTATACTCCAAGGACGGAGAAACCCCATATCTTATAGGGCAAGTGAATTCCTTTTCGAATGACCCCAATATTTACTGTGCCAGGGCAGGAGGGAAAAAAAAATACAAAAAACACAAAACCTTGGTTATGTATATATATATATATATATATATATATATATATATATATATATATATATATATATATATATATATCTTACCTTCATTTATTATTGTTATTATTATTTTTATTTACCTAGCTATTTTGGTCGATTCCTCAGTTTGGATGTGATTATTGAAATTGTTGGCCCCAATTATTCGTTTTTTTTTTTTCTTTTCTTTCTCTTCCTTTCTTTTCTTTCGTATGTGCTACGCCATGTTTCTTATTTCAAGACCACGGCGTGTTTTTGTTTGTTTGTGTTTGTTTTTTAGTTTGTTTTGGTTTGTTTTTTATCTGTTTTTTTTTTTGTGGTGCTTATCGTTTTAGCTGGAGTCCTCACTGGATATTTGACACTTCTTTTGGTACTGGTGGAGTGTTTCAACTTCTTTTTTCTCCTTCATTTCCCAAATCGATGATGAGAACCTCTAGAAGGATTCTGCCCATTTTCGGGGTATTAAACTCTTACCCCGGTTTATTTATTTTCTCTCTTTCAGGCAAAACCACGCAACTTGAACTAGCTACCCCTGCCCCTACTTAGAGGGGGAAATAAGGGAGGCATCAAGACCAAACTGATGCAAGACTACTAAGTAGTTGGTTAGAGACAGAGGGGACCACATATTCTAGCCACCCTGGGGGTGAGGGAAGAGGAAATGGGAGGTAAGACAGAAACGGGGGTGTAGGGAGGACAATTTGGGGATGGGAATCCCCCCTGATTTTATGTAAATATGTACCTAAAATATTATTGTCAACAATATGTAAGCCACTATGATCAAAATAAAAATTATATTAAAAAAAAAAAAGCAGACAATTCTAGAACAAAGTTGTTCCAGAGACAGTCTAGCTATCTCTGCATTGAACCAAGACAAACTTTCCTTTCTCCAGGACCTGGCACTAGTTGTTTAAATTAATTAAGAAGGCCCTTAGGATGGGCTTGGATGGTGGGTGGATGGAGGGACCTTTCTCTGCCCTCTCAGGCCACGTGGCTCCATCTTCTCCAACAGGCGGGTCATCAGGTTCAGGAGGACCGCTAGCAGAAATCTCACTCACAAGCAGACTCCAGGAAATATCAGCTTTATTCAGGCCCTGGCCAACATGTGTGGCCTATAATCATAAACCTATTTAAGCATGGTCTTAGCTTGCCCTGCGTCTTAACTTCTTTCAGCCATGTCTCCTCCTGCTACTTCCTCTTCCAGGCAAATTCCTATTCTGGCCAAATCCCTTTTGGCCTCTCAGGCCAAAACTTCTTAAAACCTCCCCAAGGCCCCTCCCAGAAATGAGAGGGTCTTTCTTGTAGGTAAGCTTACACAAAGAAAAGGGGTAGGGTTACAAGGACGGATTTCACTTCCTTTATAACATTTTCCCCACTTCCCTCAGAAAGCTGGTCTCATCTCTGTGCTCCTATTGATCTTTTATCACACTGTGATTAAGTTCCATGGTTATTATAAGTCCTAAATCTGCTTTTCTCAAACTGTGACCCTCGGAGGAAGCATTTTTACTTATCCCCAGCTCGCAGCATGGTACATGTGGATCATTTGATTAGTGTCTGATGACTAAATAACCCACCATAAAAATAGCCTGTCATCTAGAAGATAACTTTAGATCCACATAATCATGTATTTATAGGTGGGACTACCAGAAGTCTGTTAAATTATGATTTGAGGTGGTTTTTAATGGTTTAGGACAGAGCCAAATACCCTAAAGCTGAACAGAAAAGAATAATCAATGTTTGGTTGAAAGGAGTGAAAGCGGGCTCCCTGTGTGTGACACCAGGCGGGGAAAATCCGCGAAAGTACACCGGCCCAGTGGGGCTCAGCTGTGAAAGACTGTGAGTGTGACCTGTCTATGTCTGTCTACTGTCCTCTTGCGTGAAACTCTTGCGAGTGGGGCAAAAAGAGCCTCCAGAAACCTCGCTTGCCCAGACGCCATTTTCAGGGAGGGACTTCAGAGCATAAAAGCCGGCTATCCTTTGCAAAAGCTGGCTCCCTGTGTGTAACACCAGGCGGGGAAAATCCGCGAAAGTACACCGGCCCAGTGGGGCTCAGCTGTGAAAGACTGTGAGTGTGACCTGTCTATGTCTGTCTACTGTCCTCTTGCGTGAAACTCTTGCGAGTGGGGCAAAAAGAGCCTCCAGAAACCTCGCTCGCCCAGACGCCATTTTCAGGGAGGGACTTCAGAGCATAAAAACCGGCTATCCTTTGCAAAAGCTGGCTCCCTGTGTGTGACACCAGGCGGGGAAAATCCGCGAAAGTACACCGGCCCAGTGGGGCTCAGCTGTGAAAGACTGTGAGTGTGACCTGTCTATGTCTGTCTACTGTCCTCTTGCGTGAAACTCTTGCGAGTGGGGCAAAAAGAGCCTCCAGAAACCTCGCTCGCCCAGACGCCATTTTCAGGGAGGGACTTCAGAGCATAAAAACCGGCTATCCTTTGCAAAAGCTGGCTCCCTGTGTGTGACACCAGGCGGGGAAAATCCGCGAAAGTACACCGGCCCAGTGGGGCTCAGCTGTGAAAGACTGTGAGTGTGACCTGTCTATGTCTGTCTACTGTCCTCTTGCGTGAAACTCTTGCGAGTGGGGCAAAAAGAGGCTCAGAGGAGCACGGCCGCGTAGCGAAGCGGAGCGGCCGTGCACTCTTTCTAAGGAAAGAACTCCATTGCAACAAGAAGGAAAAATCACACTAAGAACGGCGCTATATCACAGAAGCAAACATTTCTCTCTGGACTGTCTTCTCTGTTACATGCTCGGGCCTAAGATTTGACCCAGCGTGAGGCTTCATCCACGGAGGACTCCCCTCCCTTAGAGGCAAGTCAGCCCATCCGGAAAGGGAGGAGCCAGAGGAGTGTGCTGCCTACATCATATAGACAATGAATACCACTACAACACGTAGAAAAACCCACAATACAAATGTGACAATGGGGAAACAGCGCAGGCCAGCATCAGACATAGAGAATGAAGATGACAATTCTGAGGACCGATAATGACTGAACAACTAATCAACCTCTCAGATAAGGACTTTAGACTAGCAATATGGAAGGTGCTCAACAGACTCCAAGAAACCATGGATCGAGTTGAACAGAACACTAATAAGAACCAAGAAAATATGAAGGCAGAAATGACAAAACTCCAAAACTGAAATAACATGTCAACTAACAGGCCTGAAAAAACTCAGTAAACGAAGTGAATGACAAAATGGATAAGCTCTGGGACAGGGTATCAGAAGCTGAGAATAGACTTGGTGCTGTGGAAGATGAGATACATAACAATTCCATACAGCAGGAGAGATTGGACAAAAAACTTAAAGCAAATGAGCAGACAATGGAAAAATTAGTCAAAGAATGGGAACAGACGAAAATAGAAGTCTATGATAAGATCAACAGAAACAACTTAAGAATCATTGGAGTCCCAGAGACCCAGGAAGAAAATTTCCAGGAAGAATCAATGGTCAAGAACATCATTAAAGAGAAACTTCCAGAGCTAAAGAATATATGTGATCAAATCCTGCATGCCCGAAGAGTACCAACCAAAAGAGACCCCAGAAAAACCACCCCAAGACACATCCTAGTCACAATGACAAATCCCACAGATAGAGACAGAATTCTGAAAACAGCAAGATCAAAAGGGGAAATCATGTTCAAGCAAGCTTCCCTGAGATTTACAGCAGACCTGTCACCAGAAACGCTCAATGCCAGAAAGCAGTGGTGGGATATTGTGACAAGACTGAATGAAATGAATGCTTCACCCAGAATACTATACCCAGCAAAACTCACTTTCCGGTTTGATGGAAGAATACATGGTTTCACAGACAAAAAACAGCTCAGAAACTTCACAGACACAAAACCAGTCTTAAGAGAAAAACTGAAAGACCTAATCTAAGACAAGACTACCCAAAAGACACACCAAATTTTGAAATAAAGATGGCGTTAAATCCCAGGACAATTCTTTCTCTCAACGTCAATGGACTAAATGCACCAGTTAAGAGACACAGAGTGGCTAAATGGATCAAAAAACTCAATCCAACCTTCTGCTGCCTACAAGAAACGCACCTGAATAGTCAGAACAAACATAGACTCAAAATAAAAGGCTGGAGAAAAGTTATCCAAGCAAACAACACCCATAAAAAAGCTGGAGTGGCCATACTAATATCAGATAATGCAAACTTTATACTCAGGAAGGTTGTAAGGGACAAAGACGGACATTTTATATTAATCAAGGGGTACGTAGAGCAGGAAGAATTCACTCTCCTAAACATATATGCACCGAATGAGGGGCCAGCAAAATATTTAATACAACTGCTGACAAATCTGAAAAATAATATCAACAACAACACAATAATTGTGGGGGACCTAAACACGGCTTTGTCAACACTGGACAGGTCAACCAGACTGAAACCCAACAAGAATATACTAGACCTGAGGAGAGAAATGGAAGAAAGAGGCCTAGTGGATATATATAGGACACTCCATCCCCAGAAACCTGGATACACATTCTTCTCCAATGTACATGGGACATTCTCCAGGATAGACTACATGCTGGCACATAAAACATACCTCCATAAGATCAAGAGGATAGAAATTTTGCAGACTACCTTCGCTGACCACAAGGCTCTGAAATTATTTGTGAACTCCAAAGGGACTCAGAAGAAACACTTTAACACCTGGAAGTTAAACAGCCTCATGCTCAATAACCAGTGGGTCCGAGATGAAATCAAGGAGGAAATAAAAAGGTTCCTAGAAACAAATGACAATAAAGACACAAACTCTCAGAACTTATGGGACACAGCAAAAGCAGTACTGAGAGGAAAATTTATAGCTTTGCAAGCACACATCAGGAAGGAAGAAGGAGCTTACCTGAGTAGCTTAATGACACAGCTAATAGAACTAGAAAATGCTCAACAAAAGGACCCAAGAACAGGAAGACAGAAGGAAATAACAAAGCTGAGAGCAGAAATCAACGAAGTGGAAACTCAAAAAACAATCCGAAAGATCAACGAAAGCAGAAGTTGGTTCTTTGAAAAAAATAAACAAGATTGATAGACCACTGGCAAACCTAACAAAGAAAGAGAGAGAGAGAAACTTGATAACTCGTATCAGGAATGAAAAAGGAGAGATCACTACTGATATGACAGAGATTCAAAGGGTAATCAGAAACTACTTTGAAAAACTCTACGCCACTAAAAATGAGAACCTGGAAGAAATGGATAAATTCTTGGACTCTTATAATCTTCCACGGTTGAAGGAAGAGGATGTAGCATATCTAAACACCCCCATCACCTTTGATGAAATTAAAACAGTAATCAAATGTCTGCCGAAAAACAAAAGCCCAGGTCCAGATGGATTCACTAATGAATTCTATCAAACTTTCCAAGAGGAACTACTGGCAATCTTGGCAAGACTCTTTCATGAAATTCAACAAACAGAAACACTTCCAAATAGCTTTTATGAAGCCAACATCACCTTGATACCTAAACCAGACAGAGACGCTACCAAAAAAGAAAATTACAGACCAATATCACTGATGAATGCAGATGCAAAGATCCTCAACAAAATCCTGGCAATAGGATTCAATGCCTCGTTAAGAAGATCATCCACAACGATCAAGTAGGTTTCATCCCAGGAATGCAAGGCTGTTTTAACATCCGTAAATCTATCAACATAATACACAACATCAATAACAAGAAAAATAAAAACCACATGATCATATCAATAGATGCAGAGAAAGCATTTGATAAGGTCCAACACCCATTCTTGATCAAAACTCTCAGCAAGATGGGAATGGAGGGAACCTTTCTCATATAGTGAAGGCCATCTACCACAAGCCAGTGGCAAATATTATCCTCAATGGAGAAAAACTGAAAGCCTTCCCTCTAAATTCTGGCACAAGACAAGGCTGTCCTCTCTCACCACTCCTATTCAACATAGCACTGGAAGTACTTGCTATAGCGATTAGGCAAGAAAAGGATATCAAGGGAATCCAGATAGGAAAGGAAGAAGTCAAGCTCTCACTGTTTGCAGATGACTTGATACTCTACTTAGAAAACCCTAAAGACTCTATCAAAAAGCTTCTAGAAACAATAGACTCATATAGCAAGGTGGCAGGCTACAAAATTAACACACAAAAATCAATGGCCTTTCTATACACCAACAGTAATAAAGAAGAAATGGACATTAAGAAAACAACCCCATTCACAATAGTACCACACAAACACAAATATCTTGGAATCAACTTGACTAAATATGTGAAGGACCTATACAAAGAAAACTATAAAACTCTGCTCCAAGAAATAAGAGAGGACACACGGAAATGGAAACACATACCCTGCTCATGGATTAGCAGGATTAACATCATCAAAATATCAATACTCCCCAAGGCATTATACAGATTTAATGCCATCCCTCTAAAGATACCCATGACATTCTTCAAAGAAGTGGATCAGACACTTTTGAAATTCATTTGGAACAATAAACACCCTCGAATAGCTAAAGCAATCATTGGGAAAAAGAATATGGGAGGAATTACTTTTCCCAACTTTAAACTGTACTACAAAGCAACAGTTATCAAAACAGCATGGTATTGGAATAAGGATAGGTCCTCAGATCAGTGGAATAGGCTTGAATACTCAGAAAATGTTCCCCAGACGTACAACCATCTAATTTTTGATAAAGGAGCAGGAAATCCTAAATGGAGCAGGGAAAGCCTCTTCAACAAGTGGTGTTGGCACAATTGGATAGCCACTTGCAAAAAATTAAACTTAGACCCCCAGCTAACATCATGTACAAAGGTAAAATCCAAATGGATTAAAGACCTCGATATCAGCCCCAAAACCATAAGATATATAGAACAGCACATAGGCAAAACACTACAGGACATTACAGGCATCTTCAAGGAGGAAACTGCACTCTCCAAGCAAGTGAAAGCAGAGATTAACAGATGGGAATATATTAAGCTGAGAAGCTTCTGCACCTCAAAGGAAATAGTGCCCAGGATACAAGAGCCACCCCACTGAGTGGGAGAAACTATTCACCCAATACCCATCAGATATGGGGCTAATCTCCAAAATATACAAGGCACTGACAGAACTTTACAGAAAAAAACATCTAACCCCATCAAAAAATGGGGAAAAGAAATGAACAGACACTTTGACAAAGAAGAAATACGCATGGCCAAAAGACACATGAAAAAAATGTTCCACATCACTAATCATCAGGGAGATGCAAATCAAAACAATGATGAGATACCACCTCACCCCCCAGAGAATGGCACACATCACAAAGAATGAGAATAAACAGTGTTGGCGGGGATGTGGAGAGAAAGGAACTCTTATCCACTGCTGGTGGGAATGCTGTCTAGTTCAACCTTTATGGAAAGCGATATGGAGATTCCTCCAAAAACTGGAAATCGAGCTCCCATACGATCCAGCTATACCACTCCTAGGAATATACCCTAGGAACACAAAAATACAATACAAAAACCCCTTCCTTACACCTATATTCATTGCAGCTCTATTTACCATAGCAAGACTCTGGAAACAACCAAGATGCCCTTCAACAGATGAATGGCTAAAGAAACTGTGGTACATATACACAATGGAATATTATGCAGCTGTCAGGAGAGATGAAGTCATGAAATTTTCCTATACATGGATGTACATGGAATCTATTATGCTGAGTGAAATAAGTCAGAGAGAGAGAGAAAAACGCAGAATGGTCTCACTCATCTATGGGTTTTAAGAAAAATGAAAGACACCCTTGTAATAATAATTTTCAGACACAAAAGAGAAAAGAGCTGGAAGTTCCAGCTCACCTCAGGAAGCTCACCACAAAGAGTGATGCGTTTAGTTAGAGAAATAACTACATTTTGAACTGTCCTAATATTGAGAATGTATGAGGGAAATGTAGAGCCTGTTTAGGGTACAGGCGGGGGGTTGGGTGGGGAGGAGGGTGATTTGGGACTTGGGTGATGGGAATGTTGCACTGGTGATGGGTGGTGTTCCTTTTATGACTGAAACCCAAACACAATCATGTATGTAATCAAGGTGTTTAAATAAAAAAAAAAATTAAAAAAAAAAAAAAAAAAAAAAGAAAGGAGTGAAAGCTAGTTGCCTTCATATGTGAATGATTTTTATATAGAACAAAGATAAGACTTTGGTAATGAATAATCAGGGAAATACAGAACAAAAGGCAAAAATCTCTAGGGAAATATATTCCTGTTCCAATATGTCTATTCTAATAACTGGAAATGTTCAAAAGTAAATTAGGCAAGATATAGAGATGATAAACAATTTGTCATAAAGATATTTAAGAGTAATATATTTATTTTTTAAATAAATAAATTCTTTAATTGAAGTATGATGAGATCCACAGTTACAAAGTTGTTCACGACTGAGTTCCAGTCATACAATATACATTTCCATCCAGTGTTCCCAAATTTTCCTCCCAGCCTTTCCCCCCGACTTCTCCTCTGCCTCTAGGGAAGACATTTTTCTTCTCTCTCTCTTTCTCTCTCTCTCTCTCATCTCTCTCTCTGAGATGCCAGGATTTGAACCACCATCCATTCTGGGTTGGCTGCATGCAAGGCAGATGCCCTACCACTGTGCTATATCTTCGGCCTCACTTACAATTTTTAATAATCTCTTCTCTCTCCTCTCTCTCTCTCTTTTCTCCCTTTCTCTCTCCCTCTCTCTCTCTTGCTTTTTAGACTATGGCTTATAATATTGTAGGGTATCATTCATGTCATTTTATCTTCTTTTTTCTCAAAATATTGTTACTGAATGGGGTATTGTTCATATCATTTTATCTTCTTTTGGCTCCTACTTCTTGTTCAGAGTGATCATTTCTAGGGCCTGGAGATAGCACAGCGGCGTTTCTTGCAAGCAGCTGATCCAGGACCAAAGGTGGTTGGTTCAAATCCCGGTGTCCCATGTGGTCCCCCATGCCTGCCAGGAGCTATTTCTGAGCAGACAGCCAGGAGTAACCCCTGAGCACTGCCAGGTGTGGCCCAAACACCAAAAAAAAAAAAGAAGAAGAAGAAGAAGAATGAACCAGAGTGATCATTTCGAAACTATCATTGTCATAGATGTCCCTTTTCTGCCCTAGCTGCACTCACCCACTATTTATGGCAAGCCTCCTATCATGAGCTTGTCCTCCTTGCCCTCATCTCTATTGTATTTGGATATTAATAACATACTATCTTTTTTTAATATCCCACAAATGAGTGAAAATCATTCTATTTCTATCCCAGTCCCTCTGACTAGAGCAATATATTTATTATTTTTTAATTTATTTAAACACCTTAATTACATACATAATTGTGTTTGGGTTTCAGTCATGTAAAGAACACCACCCATCACCAGTGCAACATTCCCATCACCAATGCCCCAAGTCTCCCTCCTTCCCACCCGACCCCCGCCTGTACTCTAGACAGGCTCTCCATTTTCCTCATACATTCTCGTTATTAGGACAGTTCAAAATGTAGTTATTTCTCTAACTAAACTCATCACTCTTTGTGGTGAGCTTCCTGAGGTGAGCTGGAACTTCCAGCTCTTTTCTCTTTTGTGTCTGAAAATTATTATTACAAGGGTGTCTTTCATTTTTCTTAAAACCCATAGATGAGTGAGACCATTCTGCGTTTTTCTCTCTCTCTCTGACTTATTTCACTCAGCATAATAGATTCCGTGTACATCCATGTATAGGAAAATTACATGACTTCATCTCTCCTGACAGCTGCATAATATTCCATTGTGTATATGTACCACAGTTTCTTTAGCCATTCGTCTGTTGAAGGGCATCTTGGTTGTTTCCAGAGTCTTGCTATGGTAAATAGTGCTGCAATGAATATAGGTGTAAGGAAGGGGTTTTTGTACTGTATTTTTGTGTTCCTAGGGTATATTCCTAGGAGTGGTATAGCTGGATCGTATGGGAGCTTGATTTCAAGTTTTTGGAGGAATCTCCATATCGCTTTCCATAAAGGTTGAACTAGACGGCATTCCCACCAGCAGTGGATAAGAGTTCCTTTCTCTCCACATCCCCGCCAACACTGTTGATTCTCATTCTTTGTGATGTGTGCCATTCTCTGGGGTGTGAGGTGGTATCTCATCGTTGTTTTTATTTGTATCTCCCTGATGATTAGTGATGTGGAGCATTTTTTCATGTGTCTTTTGGCCACGTGTATTTCTTCTTTGTCAAAGTGTCTGTTCATTTCTTCTCCCCATTTTTTGATGGGGTTAGATGTTTTTTTCTTGTAAAGTTCTGTCAGTGCCTTGTATATTTTGGAGATTAGCCCCTTATCTGATGGGTATTGGGTGAATAGTTTCTCCCACTCAGTGGGTGGCTCTTGTATCCTGGGCACTATTTCCTTTGAGGTGCAGAAGCTTCTCAGCTTAATATATTCCCATCTGTTAATCTCTGCTTTCACTTGCTTGGAGAGTGCAGTTTCCTCCTTGAAGATGCCTGTAATGTCCTGGAGTGTTTTGTCTATGTGCTGTTGTATATATCTTATGGTTTTGGGGCTGATATCGAGGTCTTTAATCCATTTGGATTTTACCTTCGTACATGATGATAGCTGGGGGTCTACGTTCAATTTTTTGCAAGCGGATATCCAATTGTGCCAACACCACTTGTTGAAGAGGCTTTCCCTGCTCCATTTAGGGTTTCCTGCTCCTTTATCGAAAATTAGTTGATTGTATGTCTGGGGAACATTTTCTGAGTATTCAAGTCTATTCCACTGATCTGAGGGCCTGTCCTTATTCCAATACCATGCTGTTTTGATAACTGTTGCTTTGTAGTACAGTTTAAAGTTGGGGAAAGTAATTCCTCCCATATTCTTTTTCCCAATGATTGCTTTAGCTATTTGAGGGTGTTTATTGTTCCAAATGAATTTCAAAAGTGCCTGATCCACTTCTTTGAAGAATGTCATGGGTATCTTTAGAGGGATGGCATTAAATCTGTATAATGCCTTGGGGAGTATTGCCATTTTGATTATGTTAATCCTGCCAATCCACGAGCAGGGTATGCGTTTCCATTTCCGCGTGTCCTCTCTTATTTCTTGGAGCAGAGTTTTATAGTTTTCTTTGTATAGGTCCTTCACATTTTTAGTCAAGTTGATTCCGAGATATTTGAGTTTGTGTGGCACTATTGTGAATGGGATTGTTTTCTTAATGTCCATTTCTTCCTTATTACTATTGGTGTATAGAAAGGCCATTGATTTTTGTGTGTTAATTTTGTAGCCTGCCACCTTGCTATATGAGTCTATTGTTTCTAGAAGCTTTTTGATAGAGTCTTTAGGGTTTTCTAAGTAGAGTATCATGTCATCTGCAAACAGTGAGAGCTTGACTTCTTCCTTTCCTATCTGAATTCCCTTGATATCTTTTTCTTGCCTAATCGCTATAGCAAGTACTTCCAGTGCTATGTTGAATAGGAGTGGTGAGAGAGGACAGCCTTGTCTTGTACCAGAATTTAGAGGGAAGGCTTTTAGTTTTTCTCCGTTGAGGATAATATTTGCCATTGGCTTGTGGTAGATGGCTTCAACTAGATTGAGAAAGGTTCCTTCCATTCCCATCTTGCTGAGAGTTTTGATCAAGAATGGGTGTTGGACCTTATCAAATGCTTTCTCTGCATCTATTGATATGATCATGTGGTTTTTATTTTTCTTGTTATTGATGTTGTGTATTATGTTGATAGATTTACGGATGTTAAACCAGCCTTGCATTCCTGGGATGAAACCTACTTGATCATAGTGGATGATCTTCTTAACGAGGCATTGAATCCTATTTGCCAGGATTTTGTTGAGGATCTTCGCATTCATCAGCGATATTGGTCTGTAATTTTCTTTTTTTGTAGCATCTCTGTCTGGTTTAGGTATCAACGTGATGTTGGCTTCATAAAAACTATTTGGAAGGTTTTCTGTTTGTTCAATTTCATGAAAGAGTCTTGCCAAGATTGGCAGTAGTTCCTCTTGGAAAGTTTGATAGAATTCATTAGTGAATCCATCTGGACCTCGGCTTTTGTTTTTCGGCAGACATTTGATTACTGTTTTAATTTCATCAATGGTGATGGGGGTGTTTAGATATGCTACATCCTCTTCCTTCAACCGTGGAAGATTATAAGAGTCCAAGAATTTATCCATTTCTTCCAGGTTCTCATTTTTAGTGGCGTAGAGTTTTTCAAAGTAGTTTCTGATTACCCTTTGAATCTCTGTCATATCAGTAGTGATCTCTACTTTTTCATTCCTGATACGAGTTATCAAGTTTCTCTCTCTCTCTTTCTTAGTTAGGTTTGCCAGTGGTCTATCAATCTTGTTTATTTTTTCAAAGAACCAACTTCTGCTTTCGTTGATCTTTTGGATTGTTTTTTGGGTTTCCACTTCGTTGATTTCTGCTCTCAGCTTTGTTATTTCCTTCTGTCTTCCTATTCTTGGGTCCTTTTGTTGAGCATTTTCTAGTTCTATTAGCTGTGTCATTAAGCTACTCAGGTAAGCTCCTTCTTCCTTCCTGATGTGTGCTTGCAAAGCTATAAATTTTCCTCTCAGTACTGCTTTTGCTGTGTCCCATAAGTTCTGATAGTTTGTGTCTTTATTGTCATTTGTTTCCAGGAACCTTTTTATTTCCTCCTTGATTTCATCTCGGACCCACTGGTTATTGAGTATGAGGCTGTTTAACTTCCAGGTGTTAAAGTGTTTCTTCTGAGTCCCTTTGGAGTTCACAAATAATTTCAGAGCCTTGTGGTCAGCAAAGGTAGTCTGTAACATTTCTATCCTCTTGATCTTATGGAGGTATGTTTTATGTGCCAGCATGTAGTCTATCCTGGAGAATGTCCTATGTACATTGGAGAAGAATGTGTATCCAGGTTTCTGGGGATGGAGTGTCCTATATATATCCACTAGGCCTCTTTCTTCCATTTCTCTCCTCAGGTCTAGTATATTCTTGTTGGATTTCAGTCTGGTTGACCTATCCAGTGTTGAGAAAGCCGTGTTAAGGTCCCCCACAATTATTGTGTTGTTATTGATATTATTTTTCAGATTTGTCAACAGTTGTATTAAATATTTTGCTGGCCCCTCATTCGGTGCATATATGTTTAGGAGAGTGAATTCTTCCTGCTCTATGTACCCCTTGATTAATATAAAATGTCCCTTACAACCTTCCTGAGTATAAAGTTTGCATTATCTGATATTAGTATGGCCACTCCAGCTTTTTTATGGGTGTTGTTTGCTTGGATAATTTTTCTCCCGCCTTTTATTTTGAGTCTATGATTGTTCTGACTATTCAGGTGTGTTTCTTGTAGGCAGCAGAAGGTTGGATTGAGGTTTTTGATCCATTTAGCCACTCTGTGTCTCTTGACTGGTGCATTTAGTCCATTGACGTTGAGAGAAAGAATTGTCCTGGGATTTAACGCCATCTTTAGTTCGAAATTTGGTGTGTCTTTTGGGTAGTCTTGTCTTAAATTAGGTCTTTCAGTTTTTCTCTTAAGACTGGTTTTGTGTCTGTGAAGTTTCTGAGCTGTTTTTTGTCTGTGAAACCATGTATTCTTCCGTCAAACCGGAAAGTGAGTTTTGCTGGGTATAGTATTCTGGGTGAAGCATTCATTTCATTCAGTCTTGTCACAATATCCCACCACTGCTTTCTGGCATTGAGTGTTTCTGGTGACAGGTCTGCTGTAAATCTCAGGGAAGCTTGCTTGAACGTGATTTCCCCTTTTGATCTTGCTGTTTTCAGAATTCTGTCTCTATCTGTGGGATTTGTCATTGTGACTAGGATGTGTCTTGCGGTGGTTTTTCTGGGGTCTCTTTTGGTTGGTACTCTTCGGGCATGCAGGATTAGATCACATATATTCTTTAGCTCTGGCAGTTTCTCTTTAATGATGTTCTTGACCGTTGATTCTTCCTGGAAATTTTCTTCCTGGGTCTCTGGGACGCCAATGATTCTTAAGTTGTTTCTGTTGATCTTATCATAGACTTCTATTTTTATCTGTTCCCATTCTTTGACTAATTTTTCCATTGTATGCTCATTTTCTTTAAGTTTTTTGTCCAATCTCTCCTGCTGTATGGAATTGTTATGTATCTCATCTTCCACAGCACCAAGTCTATTCTCAGCTTCTGATACCCTGTCCCAGAGCTTATCCATTTTGTCATTCACTTCGTTTACTGACTTTTTCAGTCCTGTTAGTTGACATGTTATTTCAGTTTGGAGTTTTGTAATTTCTGTCTTCATATTTTCTTGGTTCTTATTAGTATTCTGTTCAACTCGATCCATGGTTTCTTTGAGTTCTTTGAACATCTTCCATATTGCTAGCCTAAAGTCTTTATCTGAGAGGTTGATTAGTTGGTTGGTCATTATCTGGTCATCAGAATTGTCATCTTCATTCTCTATGTCTGATGCTGGCCTGCGTTGTTTCCCCATTGTCACACTTGTATTGTGGGTTTTTCTACGTATTGTGGTGGTATTCATTGTCTATATTATGGAGGCAGCACACTCCTCTGGCTCCTCCCTTTCTGAATGGGCTGACTTGCCTCTAAGGGAGGGGAGTCCTCCATGGATGAAGCCTCACACTGGGTCAAATCTTAGGCCCGAGCATGCAACAGAGAGGACAGTCCGGAGAGAAATGTTTGCTTCTGTGATATAGCACCGTTCTTAGTGTGATTTTTCCTTCTTGTTGCAATGGTGTTCTTTCCTTAGAAAGAGTGCACGGCTGCATAGCAAAGTGGAGCGACTGTGCTCCGCTGGAGCCTCTTTCTGTCCCACTTGCAAGAGTTTCACGCAAGAGGACAGTAGACAGACATATACAGGTCACACTCACAGTTTTTCACAGTTGGGCCCCACTGGGCAGGCGTACTTTCATGGATTTTCCCCGCCTGATGTCACACACAGGGAGCTGGCTTTTGCAAAGGTTTGCCAGTTTTCATGCTCTGGAGTCCCTCCCTGAAAATGGCCTCTGGGCGAGCGAGTTTTCTGGAGCCTGTTTTTGCCCCACTCACAAGAGTTTCACGCAAGAGGACAGTAGACAGACATATACAGGTCGCACTCACAGTTTTTCACAGTTGGGCCCCACTGGGCAGGCTTACTTTCGAGGATTTTCCCTACCTGATGTCACTCACAGGGAGCCCTAGAGCAATATATTTAACTTTAACTTTTTTTTTTTTTTGGTTTTTGTATCATAGTCAGTGATACTCAGGGATTACTACTGGCTCTGTAAAAATTATTTCTAGCATGCTCAGAGGACTGTGTAGGATGTCAGGGATTGAATCCAGGTGGACAACATGCAAAACAAATGCCCTACCCACTGTGCTATTGCTCTGGCCCAATATTTAACATTTTTAAGTTAAAAATTGTGATAAATGTAATTCATTTAAAATCTATGTAGCCTATTGTTAAAAGTAGTTGCAATTTTTAAAAGTACTTAACTCTGGGGGCCAGAGAGATAGCATGGAGGTAAGGTGTTTACCTTTCATGCAAAAGGATGGTGGTTCGAATCCCAGCATCCCATATGGTCCCCTGAGCCTGCCAGGAGAGATTTCTGAGCGTAGAGCCAGGAGTAACCCCTGAGTGCTGCCGGGTGTGACCCAAAAACCAAAAAAAAAAAAAAAAAAAAAAAAAAGTACTTAACTCTGAAATACAGAGGTAATAATATTAACATATTGATACAAGGTGTATCCTTACAGTCTTTTGTTAAGTACTTGGTCACTTAAAATCCATGTTATTTATAAATATAAGAATGTAATTAATATAATTTAAATAAAATTTATGCCAATATTCTTCAAATATTAAAGTTATCTTTCTAAAGTCAACACATACTGAATAATCATTAAACATAAATCTTTTAATAGCCCTGAAACATAGCTCTCTTATCGCAATTTGAGAAAACAAAGAGGCCCCATTGAATAGGTTGAATAGGTTGTATTCTGCTCTTCACTGTATTTAGTGCAAATTTTCCCTCAGCCTAAGTATGGCTCTCCTACACATTGTTCCTCAGTAAATACCCCAATAAAACTAGATAAAAGTATTTGAAGGGCATGCTATCTTATAATCTGCTAATTTTTTATTTTATTTATATTAATTTAGAAGAAAACCCCACACTTCTAAGGAACTCCATAAATCTTAAACAGAAAAGAAAAGAAAAACAAAATAAAATTATCAAACTGTAAAAAACTAGTGATAGAAATAAAATAAGCCAAAAGGTATGGGAGGAACTAAGAATTAGAAATAAGGGGCCAAAGAGATAGCACAGCAGTAAGGCATTTGCCTTAGACGCAGAAGGACGGTGGTTCAAATTCTGGCATCCCATATGGTCCCCTGAGCCTGCCAGGAGCGATTTCTGAGCGTAGAGCCAGGAGTAACCCCTGAGTGCTGCCAGATGGGACCCAAAAAACACAAAAAAAGAATAAGAAATAAAAATATAGGAATGACAGTAGATTTCCCATTGGACACAATGCAAGTCAGAAGATGATAGAATTACATCTTTAAAGAAATAAAATAATAAAATTATATAATCTTATTTTATTTTTTAAATGTTTTATTGAGGGATCAGAAAGATAGCATAGAGATAGCACATTTGCCTTGCATGCAGAAGGACGGTGGTTCAAATTCCAGCATCCTACATGGTCCCCCTTGCCTGCCAGGAGCGATTTCTCAGTGTAGAGCCAAGAGTCACCCCTGAACGCTGCCGGGTGTGACCCAAAAACAAAACAAAACAAAACAAAAAAATAAATACATGTTTTATTTATTAATATTTTGTTGTTTTTAGTACTGATTTCTCTCAGCATAGAATGTATAGTGTGAGAATACCTGAAAGATGCTTTATTACTGAAAGTAACAGAAGACAATATAAAGACATTTAAGCTAAACATATACTGAAGAAAATTATCACCAGCAGACCAACATATATATAAAATGTTATAAACCTTCCTATGAGAAAAAACACAATACCAATATACAATAATATTTCTATTCCATTAGGATTAATATCCTGAAATGGGAAAATCAAAAATCGTAAATTGGAGAGTAAAGATAACAGATGTTGTGAGTAGGCAAATAAATATAAAATGAGACATTTCTTTTTTTTCTTTTTCTTTTTTTGGGGCGGAGGGATCACACCTGGCAGTGCTCAGGGGTTATTCCTGGCTCTACGCTCAGAAATCGCCCCTGGCAGGCACAGGGGACCATATGGGATGCCAGGATTTGAACCACCATCCTTCTGCAAGAAAGGCAAACGCCTTACCTCCATACTATCTCTCCGGCCCGCTTTCTTTTATTTCTTTTTTTTCTTTTTCTTTTTAGTATTTTTTATTTATTTAAGCATCTTGATTACAAATATGATTGTTATTAGGTTTCAGTCATATAAAGAACATCCCCTTCACCAGTGCAAAATTCCCACCACCAATGTCCCAAATCTCCCTCCATCCCACCCCACCCCCACCTGTACTCTAGACAGGCTTTCCAGTTCCCTCGTTCATTCACATGATGTGGTAGTTCTCAGTGTAGTTATTTCTATAACTGCACTCACCACTCTTTGTGGTGAGCTTCATGAAGTGAGCTGGAAGTTCCAGCCCTCCTCTCATTGTCTCTTATTTTTCTTAAAACCCATAGATGAGTGAGACTATTCTGCATCTCTCTCTTTCTCTCTCTCTCTCTGACTTTTTTCACTCAGCATGATAGATTCCATGTACATCCATGTATAGGAAAATTTCATGACTTCATCTCTCCTGACAGCTGCATAATATTCCATTGTGTATATGTACCACTGTTTCTTTAGCCATTCGTCTGGTGAAGGGCATCTTGGTTGTTTCCAAAGCCTGGCTATTGTGCATAGTGCTGCAATAAACATAGGAGTGAGGAAGAGTTTTTGTATTGTATTCTTGTGTTCCTAGGGTATATTCCTAGGAGTGGTATAGCTGGATCGTATTGGAGCTCAATTTCCAGTTTTTGGAGGAATCTCCATATCGCTTTCCATAAGGTTGAACTAGATGGCATTCCCACCAGCAGTGGATAAGAGTTCCTTTCTCTCCACATTTCTGCCAGCACAAATTGTTCTCATTCTTTGTGATGTGTGCCAATCTTTGTGGTGTGAGATGGTATCTCATAGTTGTTTTGATTTGCATCTCCCTGCCGTGATTGTATAGTGGTTAGTACTCTGCATTGTGATTTGCCTCTTGCTGATGATCAGTGATGAGGAGCATTTTTTCATGTGCCTATTAGCCATTTGTATTTCTTTTTTATCTAAGTGTCTGTTCATTTCTTCTCCCCATTTTTTGATGGGATTAGATGTTTTTTCTTGTAAAGTTCTGTCAGAGTCCTGTATATTTTGGATATTAGCCCTTTATCTGATGGGTATTGAGTGAATAGTTTCTCTTGGGTGAATAGTGGCTCTTGTATCTTGGGCACTATTTCTTTTGAGGTGCAGAAGCTTCTCAACTTAATGTATTCTCATCTGTTGATCTCTGCTTCCACTTGTTTGGAAGATGCCTTCAGTCTCAATGTTATGGAGTGTTTTACCTGCATGTTGTTCTATATACCTTATGGTAGGAGGTCTGATATCAAGGTCTTTAATCCATTTGGATTTTACCTTTGTATATGGTGTTAACTGGGGGTCCATGTTCACTTTTTTGCAAGTGGCTAACCAATTCTGCCAGCACCACTTGTTGAAGAGGTTTTCCCTGCTCCATTTAGGATTTCTTGCTCCTTTGTCAAAAATTAGGTGATTGTATGTCTGGGGAATATTGTCTGAGAACTCAAGCCTATTCCACTGATCTGAGGGTCTGTTTTTATTCCAATTCCATTGCATTTTGATAACTATTGCTTTGTAGTACAGTTTAAAGTTGGGGAAAGTAATGCCTCCCATGCTCCTTTTCCCTAGGAGTGCTTTAGCTATTCAAGGGTGTTTATTGTTCCAGATGAACTTCATAAGTGTTTGATCTACTTCTTTGAAGAATGTCATGGATATCTTTAGAGGGATCACATTAAATCTGTACAAATCTTTAGGGAGTATTGCCATTTTAATGATGTTAATCCTGCCAATCCATGAGCATGGTATGTGTTTCCATTTCCATGTATTCTCTCTTATTTCTTGGAGCAGGGCTTTATAGTTTACTTTGTAGAGGTCCTTAACATCTTTGGTCAAGTTGGCTCCAAGATATTTGAGTTTGTGTGGTACTAATGTGAATGGGGTTGTTTTCTTAATGTCCATTTCTTCCTTATTACTATTGGTGTATAGAAAGGCCATTGATTTTTGTGTGTTAATTTTGTAGCCTTCCACCTTGTTATATGAGTCTATTGTTTCTAAAAGCTTTTTGGTAGACTCTTTAGGGTTTTCTAAGTAGAGTATCATGTCATCTGCAAACAGTGAAAGCTTGACTTCTTCCTTTCCTATCTGGATTCCCTTGATATCTTTTTCTTGCCTGATTGCTATAGCAAGCACTTCCAGTACTATGTTGAAGAGGGGTGTGAGAGCGGACAGCCTTGTCTTGCACCAGAATTTAGAGGAAAGGTTTTTAGTTTTTCTCCATTGAGGATAATATTTGCCATTGGCTTGTGGTAGATGGTTTCAACTATATTAAGAAAGGTTCCTTCCATTCCCATCTTGCTGAAAGTTTTGATCAAGAATGTGTGTTGGACATTTTATCAAATGCTTCTCTGCATCTATTGATATGATCATGTGATTTTTATTTTTCTTCCTGTTAATGTTGTGTATGATATTGATAGATTTACGGATGTTAAACCATCCTTGCATTCCTGGGATGAAACCTACTTGGTCATAGTGTATGCTCTTCTTGATGATGCATTGGATAATATTTGCTAGAATTGTGTTGAAGATCTTTGCATCTGCATTTATCAGGGAAATTGGTCTGTAATTTTTTTGGCAGCATCTCTGTCTGGTTTTGCTATCAAGGTGATGTTGGCTTCATAGAAGCTGGAGGGGACCATGAGAAATGTGCCTTGCTGAAGAGGCAAGCTGAACAGCAGGACAGAAACTGGGGATGTTGGTGTAGAGTAGTGGTTATTGATGAAAGGCCTGATGTTGGAATATTATACACTTGAAGCTCAATCACAAATATCTTTGCAACTTTTAATTCCTGGGGATTCTGCTTATAAATAAATAAATAATAAATGGGCTGAGAGATAGTACAGTGGTTGAGACACATGCCTGGTGAGTACCTGATTTGGGTTCAATTCCTGTCTCCACATGTTTCCCTGAGCATCACAGCAGACAGTTCTGGGGGTCCCCAGCATTATCATAGTGATCTGTATGGCCCCAGCACTGCAGAGCATGAAGAGCATCGCATCCTTAGGTCCTTGAGCTGTACTGACCATTGGTCAATGATCAGAGGTAGAACTCCTGAGCACCACTTAGGATTGCTCCAAAAATGCTTTAAAAATGTAAAAATAGGACTGGAGCCATGGCACAGCAGTAGGACGTTTGCCTTGTATGTGACTGACCCAGGACGGACGCGGTTTGATCCCCTGGTGTCCCATATGGTCCCCCAAGTCATGAGTGATTTCTGAGCCTATAGTCAGGAGTAATCCCTGAGTGTCACTGGGTGTGGCCCAAAAAACAGAAAAAGTAAAAATAGGGGTATAAAGATAAACTGGAGCTAGCGAGGAGTGTTAGTATAAATCTAAATTATCTTTTTTGTTTGTTTTTTGAGCCATACCCTGAAGTACTCAGGTATTATCCTAACTCTGAACTTAAGAAGCACTTCTGGTGAGTTCAGGGGGCTATATGTGGTCCCAGGGATAGAACTCAAGTTGGCACAATGGAATATTATGCAGCTGTCAGGAGAGATGAAGTCATGAAATTATCCTATACGTGGATGTACATGGAATCTATTATGCTGAGGGAATAAGTCAGAGGGAGAGAGTTAGATGCAGAATAGTCTCATTCATCTATGGGTTTTAAGAAAAATAGAAGACATTTTTGCAATAATCCTCAGAGAAAAAAGAGAGGAGGGCTGGAAGGTTCATCTCATGACATGAAGCTCACCACAAAGAGTGATGAATGCAGTTAGAGAAAGAGCTACATTGAGAACTATCATAACAATGTGAATGAATGAGGGAAGTAGAAAGCCTGTCTAGAGTATAGGCAGGGTGGGGTGGGGAGGAGGGAGATTTGGGACATTGATGATGGGAATGTTGCCCTGGTGAAGGGGGGGTGTTCTTTACATGACTGAAACCCAACCACAATCATGTTTGTAATCAAGGTGTTTAAATAAAGATATTAATTTAAAAAAAAAAAGTACTCAAGTTGGCAAATGCACTACCCACTGATTTTTATCTTTGATGCTTAATTTGAGAATACTGCAGATGTCTTTGTGGTTGACAGAGATATTCTTCAGAAACCTAGGTTCCCTCAGTCTTCCTCTTACCAATGGCTATGATTATCTACTAAGATAAAATGAACCACCCAGACACCCAGCCTCTAAATTGGGTTCCTGATGTCAAAACTGCTGGTGTCTGACACATACATCTGACAAGAGTGTGAAAAGGCACATCACTTATATAAGGGGATTCTCTGGAAAGAGCAGGAGAGTCTCCCCAAAATGACTTGAATGGGAACAACAAAGGACAATTATATTAAAGTTTTTCAGTGAATGTCATAGAGGACAGTAGGGGTGAGTCTGGGCTTTGGTTTGAACATTCTACTGATACCAAAGCAGAAGTATCCTAACTTTCTTATAATGCTTCAACTTTCTTATAATGATTGAGCTGGTGTGGTGTAGAAAGAGAGGAGAAATCAGCCCTGAAATGGCCTTCAGCCATTGGCCATCAGAAATGGAGTCACTCTTTACTACCACAATCTTAATCAGTCCTTTCTTCAAAAAAACAGTCTGGCCAATTCTTAGTCTTCAGTGTGAAGAGCCTTTTCTGGGCCCCAAGACAGTAGCATCTGCTTCAGGAGAATGATAAAAAGGTGGGAGGCTGATAAAAATTCCTCCTCCTCCACAAGGAGCAGCCAGATGTGTGGAGGTGATGGGATCTAATGAGTTTTCAGAGTGTATGTAAATTGCTAACAGGCTTGTGGATTTACTACCTATGTTTCTCTCTAAGCATTTGCAGTAAAAATCAAAGTGATGCCATTATGTGATTTCCCCCAGTGGCATGTACTTGGAAGCTCTCCCTTTTCTTAGCCAAAATTGATTTGGAGTTGTATAAAATTCTCCCTTTCAAACAGCAAATGAAAATCGCAATGAGAGGGAATTAAGCAGAGGACTAAAGAGATTCTGAAAGAAAAAGCAAACAAGAGTTTGCTCCACCCTGGGAAAGGGTTGAAGACGTCTCTTCTTTCTCTAGTCCTGGGGTCATTAGAGCACCTTAGTTATGATGTCAGCTGCCTCAATTTTTAACTATGGACTTAGGAAAAGTATTTCCTTTTAACTACACTTTTTCCATCTGTACATTGGGGATGACACAGCCTTACATGATACAATTGTTGGAGGGAATAAATAGGAAAATCCCTTCAAGTTTCAGGCATAGAGTATGTCTTGTAAGCAATAGGTACCTGCTGATATTATTAGGTCTTCTCCTAGGCTCATTTTGAAGAGAGTCGCAGACCTGTGAGTTTTAATTGTTATTTATATTTATTATTGTTCCACTCTTCTGCTTACAGAGCAAAAACTGTTTTTCAAAATTACTAATAAAAATATTGTGTATAATACTGGAAAGGTAGTATTGAGGTTAAGGTGTTTGCCATGTATATGAACAAACTTGGTTTGGTCCCTAGCACCACATATGCTGCTAGTCTAGTCTAACATAGCATAGCATAGCATAGCATAGCATAGCATAGCATAGCATAGCATAGCATGGCATGGTTTGGTATGGTATGGCGTGGCATGGCATGGCATGGCATGACATGGTATAGCATAGCATAGCATAGATTAGCATAGTATAATATAGTATAGCATAGCATAGTATAGCAGAGTATAATGACAGCTAGTGTGTTAGTGCCAGGATTAGCCACTGATTAGAGTCAGAAGTAAGCCCTAAACACTACTGGGTATGGTGCATGCCCACCCTACCTCCCAAATCATCATGTTTATACTTTAGTAACTTCAGAGACTCACCTTCTCCTCAACACACTCCATCTTCTGGACACTCAATACAAATTTTTTTCTTGAAACTAAACTAAATTCTTTCTTCTCTGGGAGAAGCATCTCCCAAACTATAAAAAGAAAAGTAGTGTGGAAGCCTTTAGCAGTTGAGAAGGGAAATAAAAATTCTGGTTTCTATTTATGACAATATTCCTGTCCAAATATATTTAAAAGTTCTTAAGGTACAAGGAAACCAATAGAGTACATGAAATACTTTTAACTATAGTTTTAAATAAATAGTATTTAATAGAGATGGCATGGCAGCCTCCTCTATTAAGTGAATCTTCATAAGCCATAAAGGAGACAAAACACCCAGCCAGATGTAGGAGAGCAGAGCAAAGAGCTTTCCTGAGGACCCACATTTGATCATCCCTGGCCATTTGGAGGGTTTCTGTGTGCTCTTCTCAGGGAAAAGAAGAAATGGCTTTGTCCTACCTACAAAGGAAGGTAAGCTTGCAACCCTTAAAAGTTGATCCCTTATGGGGCCGGAGAGATAGCATGGAGGTAAGGTAAGCATGCAGAAGTACAGTGGTTTGAACCCCGGCATCCCATATGGTCCCCTGAGCCAGGAGTGATATCTGAGTGTGGAGCTCAGGAATAACCCCTGAGCACTGCTGGGTGTGACCCCCCCCAAAACAAAACAAAACAAAACAAAACAAAACAAATTTGATCCCCTATAAGGAAGGCTGAATGAGGCAATAGAATTCCATGCAAAGATACAAAAGTAAAATTTATAGTTTTGAAGTGTAAGAAAATGATATAGTGGTTTCCCTCTGAGACACCAACTCAATAAAACTATGCCTTCAACTTATATATTTAAAATGTTTCATTGGAGAGGGCTGGAGTAGTGGTGCAGTGATAGGGTGTTTGCCTTGCATGCGACTGACCTAGGACAGATCCCCCGGTGTCCCATATGATCCCCAGAGCCAGGTACAATTTCTGAGCACAGAGCCAGGAGTAAACACTGAGCACTGCCAGGTGTGACCCAAAAACAAAAACAAAAAAGTTTCATTGGAAGACAGAGAGATAGTACAGGGGTTAAAGCACTTACCTTACATATAACCAACACTGGTTCATCTTCAGTACTTTGTATGGTCCCCTAAGAACTGCCAGAAGTTATCCCAGAGCACAGATCTTGGAGTAAGTCCTGGTTGTGGCCTTCCATTTCCCCCTCAAAAGAAGTTTTCTTGGGGTTGGGGATTTATATAAGAGTTAGAACTCATCCAAAGTTTAATCTTCAATAACACATAGGGTCTTGAGCATCACTGGGCATAACAGTAGAATCCCCCATACATCACTGCCCAGTGGGCTTCAATGATCTCAGGTACCAGAGGTCCTCAAAGCACTCTGTCCTCAGATCCTAACATTGAACTACCAACCTGATGGGCCAAGTACCACCAGGAGTGGTCCACCCAAGTTCTTGAGTATCACTTAAAAATTTCTTTCCTTAAAAAAATAAGTTTCTTAAATCCAAGAATAAGGTAAAGGGATATTAAATTGATCATATTCCTAGACTGAGAATAACAAATGTAATTTTTTTAGGATAATATGTCTTAATCCTAGACTCACGGAAATTTCACAATAAAGTTTTAAAGAACAAGATCTCTCCAACTAGATTCATAAATTAGACACACAATGGCTTTGAGTTTGACACATAATTTAAAATTAATGTTTTTCAAAAATAAGAATAGAGGAAGGAGTTGCTTATTAATTTAATGTTAAATAATTAAGTACATGTTTTAATATTAAAGCTAATCAGAGAGCATAAAGGAACCTATATCTAATAATAACTATAAAATTGTCATACATTAAATTTTTGTATCTAATTACATTGTTTGATTTTCTATTTCTGGCACATTGATATCCATATTTCTCCCATGATTACCTATTTTTACAACGTTTTCTTTGTGTTCATTGTTTTAAAAATGCTTTTATTCCCTTATTTACAACTTAAAGGTTTACAATGAATATAAACCTCTTAATAATGATTAAAAAAAAGCTAGTCAGACAAATAGCAGTGGATGTTTTTAACAGAAAGTTTAAAAGTAGAGAAGAGAAAAGCATAATATTGGATGAAATGGAAAGCAAAACAAAGTTATATAGAAACAATTTTATCCAGTTGAAAGGGAAATATAAATGCTAGACTACCTGAAATAAAATTTAGGAATAAAGAAAATACCAACCAAAATAAAACAAGTTGTAATAACAAGGATCAGGTTTATCTTTCCAAAAGCCCAAACTGATAAATAATAAGGGTGCCAGGTTAGCAGTGGCTGAGGAGTTGCTAGAGTATTATTGCCTCCCATTTAACAAAGGACAGTGATTACTAAGAGAAAACAGAAGACATACATCCTACAGTTCCCAACGCTCAATGACCTGAATTTCCAAGCCAGCCTTCATGAGGAGATGCCCAGTGAGGCACAAAGGATTCAGTAAGGAAAGAAGACAAAGTTTTGAGTCTAGACTGATCAGTGGAGATAGAGTTAGCAGGTCAGAATTTCAGCCAAAAAAGGTGTGCAGAGAGAACTCCAGTGATTGCAAATGGCCTTGCTGCAGCATTAGAGATAACTTATTAGCATATGCAGATGAAGTACTATGGAAAGCTCTGGGAAAAACCACTAGAAAGAATCCAAATAATCACATACATCTATGACAGCCTCTAGAAGGACTCCGCCCATTTTTGGCACATTTGATTTTTACCCCAGCTTATTACTTTTCTCTTCTTCAAACAAAACCTCATAACTTGAACTATCTAGTCCCGCCTCCCAAATAGAGCGGGAAATAAGGAAGGTACCAAGACCAAACAGGTGTAGGACCACTAAGTAGTAAGCTAGGCACAGAGGGGACCACCTATTCTAGCAGCCCTGGGGGTGAGGGAGGAGGATATGGGAGGTAGGATGGGAATGGAGGTGAAGGGAGGAAAATTCATTGAATGGAATCCCCCTGATTTTATGTTAATATGTACCTAAAATATTATTGTCAACAATATGTAAGCTACTATAATCAAAAATAAAAATTATATTTAAAAAAATCACATATATCTGACAGGCATGCCTGCTCTTACCAACCAGGCTGGAAAACTCAAAACTCACAGGGTAGTGAGGAATAGAGACAAAGAAATAGTACAAAGGTTAAGGCAATTGCCTTTCATCTGATCATACTTGGTTTATCTCTACTTACTATGTATGATCCCTTGATAACTTCCAGAAGGATTCCAGGGCAGACAGGAATATTAAACTTCTAATAATATTTTTTAGGTTGCACAAAACTGACCCATGTTTGATTCCCAGCTGTCCCTTATAAGTTCACCAGAGCCCTGTCAGGAGTAGTCTTTGAGCAAGGAGTCAGAAGTAGCCCTGAGCACATCCAGGTAGCCCATAAACAATTATAAACAATTTAAATTCCTAAAAAGGAATTATATAGACCAGGGGTCTCAAACTTGCAGCCCGCGGGCCGTTTGTGGCCCTCTGTATAACATTTTGTGGCCCGAAACCGGCCTTCAAATAGCACAGTATTCACAATTATTTGCTTACCGAATAATTGCAATAAAAATCGCATTAGTAAGAAAAAATCGCATTAAACATTCGTATACCCTGAGCAGCTCCGTTTGGGGTATGCAAATGTTTAATGCGATTTTTTGAGATTTTTTTTCTTACTAATGCGATTTTTTATTGCAAATATTCGGTAAGCGAATAATCACGAATACTTTGCACCTAGTGCAGACGTCATTTCCACTGTCCCTTGCATTATTGGAGGCCTAAGGGAGAGAAGAGAGAGAAAAAGTTTATTACAGAATTAGATTTTGTCATACCTTCATCATGACCATCAAAACCTGCAGTGAAGAGAAAGATTGATGACCAGCACAGACAATTTCAGGAAAAGTGGGAGATGCAGTATTTCTTTGTTGAGCACAGGGGCATCCCCACATGTCTTATTTGCTCAGAGAAAATTGCAGTGCACAAGGAATACAACTTGAAACGCCATTATTCAACTAAACATGCTGAGGAATGTGCAAAATATCAAGGAAATGAGAGAGCCAAGCGGTTTTAAAGCATGTCTAATGAGGCAACAAGATTTCTTCAAGAAAGCAACCAAAGAGATTGTTGCGTCAGTCGAAGCTAGTTACATGGTTAGTGAGATGATTGCGAAGGCAGGGAAACCATTCACAGAAGGAGAGTTTGTTAAAAAAAAATGCATGTTACAGGCTGCAAGTATTATCTGTCCAGAAAAGAAAGGTCAGTTTAGCAAAATCAGCCTTTCTGTCAACACTTTGCAGAGCGCATTTCTGACATGTCAAGTGACATTTATCATCAACTGTGTGAGAAAGCCAAATGTTTTGCTTACTCAGTTGCTCTTGATGAGAGCACAAATATAACAGACACTGCGCAGCTCACAATTTATGTCCATGGAGTTGATTGCAATTTTGAATTGACAGAGAAGTTGCTCACAGTAATTCCAATGCATGGCCAGACCACCGCTAATAAGATATTTCGGCATCTGTGTGATGCCATTGAGAATGCAGGTTTGCCATGGAAGAGGTTTGTCGGAATAGTAACCGATGGAGCGCCATCGATGACAGGGAGGAAAAATGGACTGGTGGCACTTGTTCAAAAAATCTTGAAGAGGAGGGTGTAAAGAAGGCCATTGCTCTTCACTGCATTATCCATCAGTAGGCCCTTTGCAGTAAATGCCTGCGGTGTGATGTCTGTTGTTGTGAAGTGCATCAACCAAATCAGATCCAGGGGCTTAAAGCACAGGATGTTCCGTGCTATTTTAGAGGAAATGGAGTCAGAATATGGAGATGTGCTCTATTTTACCGAGGTACGTTGGCTCAGCAGGGGAAATGTCCTGAAAAGATTTTTTGAGTTGAGAGAAGTGAAAGCCTTCATGGAGAAGATGGGAATGCTGTTTCTGAGTTGAGTGTTCACAAATGGTTCATAAACTTAGCTTTTCTTGTTGACATCACACATAACCTGAATGTACTAAACAAGATGTTACATGGCCCAGGGCAGCTTATCAGTGCTGCCTATGACAACGTGAGAGCATTCTCCACAAAACTTGTATTATGGAAATCCCAGCTCTCTCAGACAAACCTTTGCTATTTCCCAGCATGCAAGGAACTTATGGATGCAGGCATTCCATTCAGTGGTGAGAAATATGTTGATGCTATTTTTAAGCTAGAGAAGGAACTTGATCACAGATTTGCAGACTTCAAAAAGCACAGAGCCACTTTCCAATTTTTTGTGGACCCCTTTTCCTCTGATGTGCAAGATACCCCTCCTGTGCTTCAAATGGAGCTCATTGACCTGCAATACAACTCTGATCTCAAAGCCAAGTTCAGGGAGATTAGTGAAAAATCAGACATTCATGGGCAATTTTTGAGAGAATTGCCCCACAGCTTCCCTGAGTTTTCCCAAATGTTCAAGTGCACCATGTGCCTTTTTGGGAGCACATATTTGTGTGAAAAGTTATTCTCCACATTGAACTTCAATAAGTCAAAATACAGGTCTAGACTTAATGATGATGATCTTCAAGCCATACTGAGGGTCTCAACTGCTTCCTCTCTAAAGCCAAATGTGGTTCAGATTTGTGAGAAGAAGCACTGTCAAGTTCTGGCAGCAAGGAATAGGCAAAAGATACCATGTTCAGAATAACTGTTCATGATCTTCACTCAATGTTTTCTATTCATGTTCAGAAGAAATAATTAAAACTGTTAATGACATTTGAGGACTTTTTTGTGTGAAACCCCTTATGCAGCCCTGACTCACCCCAACTTTGCCTCCTGTGGCCCCCAGGTAAATTGATTTTGAGATCCCTGATATAGACCATTCATGATGGTAATATGATCTAATTGCCAGTGAGGCAGATCATAGCTTTCTTTCATGAACCAAGAAAACCGAACAAGAATGGGAAAATGATTCTCTCTTACTTTTTGGTAGAGAGACTTCCCTTGCTGTGCTCAAAGAGTCCAGGGACAGTCAACTGGACTAGGTGGTGAGCCACCTATTAGGGCCTGAGGATACAGAGTTATCAAGGCTCTGAAGTGCCACCAGATCCTGGTGCTGCTCTGTACCTTCTGTGCCTCACATGGTAACACTCAAGTTCTTCTGAGCCACCATGCTCATGGGCTTTGCAGTGCCATATTGAAACTCTGGTCATGGGTGCAAATGAGTTTTTCTCCCTGGTACCTCTATCTTGGCATTAACTATCCATCTAGGATCCATATCTCAAGTGGTTTCTGTTCCTTTGTTCAGTGGTTCAGTGGTTGCTGTTTCGTTGCTGTACTGGCTTTTTTCTCTCTCACACAATATTCTGTTACACAACAATAATATTTTAGTTCCCTTTTTCAAGTAACCAAAAGGAAATAAATACAAAATACGTGGGCAGAAGCTAATGAAGTTAATAAAATAGTGGCCAGCCAGGTCACTTGTTTTAAAGTCTATTGATTATTGATTACTGCATGTCTGTTGCTCAGTAGACACCAAGCAGCAATACAAACAGACTGGCTGCCTCTTTGTCTTTTAGTGATAAGCTCCTGTGACATATAGAAACTTGAATAACGGAAAGAAAGGCTTAGCCAACATAGATAAAAAAGGACAGCAAAGGAATGACAAGTGGCAACACTTTGAAACCAATTCAAATGTTGTAATGAAAGTGTAGAATAAAAAGTTGTCATAAGGATGTCAAAACTGAATAGATTAGAATTTTTGTCATGACATTATCTTAATGAGCACTGTCTTCTGACTCTAATATAGTATAGCATTGCAATGTGGAACTAGGGCGACCAACCTATATCTCCAATTACCACTGTGAACATAAAGATCAAGGAGTTATTATAGACATAGTAAAATTAATACATTAACATATCTGATAGTGAGCACTATAGTGGGAGTACATGTCTTCCAAGTGCATTCTTCACCAGTTTCTATGAATAAAAGCATTATAACATTATTATATACATCTATAAAGAATAGATGATTGGACGACTACTCAATCTAAACAGCTGTATCCATTGCTGAAGGTCTCTGAAGTATAGAAGAGAATACGAGTTTTTATGTTTCTCATCTTCCATTCAGTTGCTTCTCTTTCCCTTGCCATATGCTAGGGCTAATGGTGTCCAGGACAGCTACCTATTATACCATTGTGTTGCTTTGTGCAACTATTCTAAATACCGCATATAAGTGATATCATTCTGTATGTAGCCTTCTTTTTCTGGCTCACTTCATTTAGCACAATATCTTCCGGTTCCATTCATTTTGTAGCAAATTGCATGATTTAATCATTTCTTACAGCTATATAATATTCTTTTATATACATGTACCACATCTTCATGATCCACTCATCTGTTGTTGAACATCTAGGTTGATTCCAAGTCTTAACTATTGTACTGAGTGCTGCAATGAATAGCAGTGTGCATACCTCCTTTTGGATGAATGTTTTTCTGTTCTGAAGATATATATCCAAAAGGTGGATTTCTGTGTCATATAACAGCTCAATTTTGAGTTTAGAGAGAATGCTCCACACTGTTTTCCATAGGAGTTGAATCAGGCAGCCTTCCCACCAGCAATGGAGGAGAGTTCCTTTCTCACCACATCTTCGCCAACAGAGATTGTCCCCAGTATTTTTGATATGCTCCATCCTCACTGGTATAAGATGCCAGGATGTATTATGGGTAAGGTCTCCGTGTTTTTAGGCCAAAGACTTTTCCTTTCTATTTTCTGCATATTTTTCTGTGCTTATGCAAAAACAAACAAAACAAAACAAAAACAAAAAACTGCTATGCACACACTTTTTTATTGGACTTTTTAAAAATCTGTTGTTTTTTAAATTGGGGCTCCCACCTTTTTCATAGAACCTTGGGAAAGGAATTGTTTTATTTTACCACATATTCCCACATTTTTCTATAAAACTAAGAAAAAAGTATCAAATAAAGACTGGGGGCCAGGGGCCAAGTGATCTCGGTTGCATTGGCAGGGAAATAAATAAGGACAGAACTAAATATCCAAGCCAAAGTCAACAATAATAGAATCAAGGAACATAAACTTAAACAACCTAAACTTAAAGGGGCCTGTTAAATTGGCAAGCCAGTGGGCAAAGGGTGGTGATATAGGATGCACTCTGAGGCCATTGTGGAAGAAGGGTGGTGGGAAGGCCCCTGACTCATTGTATATCTCAAATTCAACTATGAAGGATTTTGTTTATCATAATTGTTTCAATAAAATAAAATTTAAAAACATTTAAAAAAAGAATGTCAAAACTTCTGCCTTCAAGAATCTATATTTACAACTAGAAAAACTCAATGATAAGGCAAACTTATTAGAACAAATAAAAACTTAAATTGAAAAGAATAAACAATTCTGAGAGGAACTGATACTAGTTTAAAGGGGGGAAATCACATTTAAAATAACTCTCATGGGGCCAGAGAGATAACACAGCGGTAGAGCATTTTCCTTGCATTTGGCCAACCCAAGACTGACAGTGGATCAATTCCTGGCATCGTATATGGTCCCCAGAGCCTGCCAGGGGATATTTCTGAGTGCAGAACCAGGAGTAACCCCTGAGCGTCACCAGGTGTGACCCAAAAATCAAAAAGAAAAAAAAAAGAAGAAGAGGACCAGAGAGATAGTTCAATGGGTAGGGCACTTGCCCTTTATGACTCAGTTTTAAACCCTTGCACCACATATGACCCCTCCCCAAGTTCCACCTGGAGTGATCCCTGATTACAGAGCCAGAAGTAAGTCCAAAGCACCATTGTCTGTATCAAAAAAAATAAAAAATAAAAGACGAACAAAAAAGATAAAATTTGAAGAGTTGACTACTTTAGAAAGGAGTATTAGAAGTTTTGAAGCATAGATAAGATGCTTATTTAATAGTTAAATAGCTTATGTATAAGTGTATGTGTGTGCCCCAGTACCAAGATGGCAAGTAGGGTCCAAAATACTCTTTTAATTTCATGGTTAAAAAGAAATTAGTCATTTAAAGTTTTGAAATTGTTTTAAATTGCAATGTATCAAAAACCAGTAATGCTATTTTCTTCAGTGTATATATTTAGAATAAATGGCAAGGGAAGTTAAATATTTTGTCGAGAATTGTTAAAGGTAATAGAAAAATTATAATTTTTCCCATTAATCATTAAAACTGATTTACATGGTTCAGCTTGCATAACAATTTTATAGTCTCATACACCAATTTGAAGGTTATTTATAAAAGCCATCACCAGTGACTTTTGTTTTATAAACACAAGAATGCCTTAACACTAGAAAAATCAAGCCATAAATTCACGCTATTATTGAATAAAATATGAAGACTCTCTCCATGAAGTCAAGAAAAGTTTTTGGAAAAGTAGAACTTGGAGGGGATCCCAAGCTTTCCCCGCCCTTCTCTCAGTGAAGAGGAGGGGGAGGGCACAGGGAGGAGGGCAGGTAGATCCTGGCTTCCGGTTTTCTACCAAATCCTTTCTTGACCTGGAGGCTAGCTCTAGCTGGCATGGGGTCTGGGGAGACCCCAATGTCGAAGGCTTTCTCCCTAGCTTGGGCATGCTGGGAGCCTTGGTAGGCCCCCAGCCGTTCCCTCTCAACCCCCCCACCCCCCGGTCTCCAGGCCTTCCCTGGGACCCAGCCCAGGTGGCCAGAAGTGGTGGGTCCCAATTTGGGGGTGCTTAGAGCTGCTCATATTTACTAAGGCAGTCTCTGGCAATTTCTTACCAGTCTACATGTTCAGTCTACTATATATATTAATAATATATCCTATCCTTAAGTTATGTGTTGTGTATGTAGAATGTCCATCTGGTACTCTGCTTTTTTGCACACCCCTGTAAAGCTCATTTTCACTTTTTAATTCTATCTCCCCCAACCATAAGTACCCCCCATTTACCCTTTTTAACTACAGTACTGCACAGTCCTAATCAGACACCAACGTGGTGCACTGGATTTAACAACCCCCAACTATTTCAAAAGACATAAAGTGGACACTTATGGCTTTGAATATTTTATATCTATTTTCTTTGACAGCTAACTCTTACTAAATATTCTTATACAGTGAAGGTTTTCCCCACTTTTATCTTTTCTTCTCTCTGTGAGCTGTTCAATAAGAAATATTCGGTGAAAGAGTCCCTCAGTTTAATGCTTATGTTTAACCATGTTATGGGGAGTTTTGGACTTGTTCTTGCAGCCCCCATATGGCCTATAATGCCATGTGGCATTGTTCCTTGTTGGGAAAATACTATACATACAAATAAGTTCTTATCTAATAGAGATGAACACACAAATCTTGTAGTGCGATGGGACCTTACACCCTGAGCATTGACATAATGAGGCACAGGCCTCAGAAGAATGGGCATTCTTCATTCACCCCTGATTTAGATAAGCCATCTATGAAACATCGAAGGTTGTCTATAACATCACCTGGAAGCAATCCTCTACCAGGGAAGACCCTACCGCTGCTCTGACATCTATCTACTCGAAAGAGACTTCCCTTAACACTGAGAAGACTTAAGAACATCAACGACCTGCATACTGGACAGGGCTTTCTGCATTGCCCTTTAATTGTGAGGTGAAACTAGAGGATGCTCCACATCCTGACTTCAATGTAGGATATGCAGATTCCAGGATCTTTAATACAGAAACATGAAACCAACAACAGAGACTGTGTGAAAAATAAAAGTGCTTTGGCACTACAGACAATGACTTGGATTGGGCAAACTAGTTTGCCTGGAGCCTAGAATTGGTCTTATGCCAGGAAACTTCAGGGGTAGGGTCTCCTTGTATTTAGGCCAAGGCTTTTCCTTTCCATGTCCCCCATATTTTGATGGGCCTATGCAAACAATTATTGCCACTCTAACACCATTTTTACTGTGCTCCTTTGACTCTTATCCTTAAAAAGAAAAAGCCACTTTTGAGGTTAACTTGAACTAATAATGCATGTGCATGGAAATGTAAAAAAAAATAAATACTATGCCTTCAATGTTTAAAGAGTTACATAAGTTTTATGGCTTTAGATTGCTTGATGTGCTGCTAATAAATATTATGGATTACAATCTGGGGACGAGGGACAAAGTAATTTACATGGGTTCTGTTTTATTTTTCTTAATGTTCTTTTGCTGAAAGTTCAAAGTTAAGATATCAGCAAGGGGACTTCTGAGAATTCTGTTTATGGGTGATTGTCCTTCCACTGTAACTTTACCTTGTCCTCTTTCTTTGCATCTTTGTTTTCATAATTACAATAAAAAATTTAAAAAAAGAAAAAGAAGAACTCGTATTCTACTCTTTCAGGTGCTTGCCTTGCACAAAGCCACACCAGACTTTATCTCAGGCACCACAGAAGGTACCCCTAGTCCTGCCAGGCGTGATCATTTAGTGCAGAGCAACAACAACAAAACATTTCTAACAGGGCCTGGGAGGATAGTATAGGGTTCTATCTCAAACTCTGTGTTTAATTCCCATATCAATGGCCTCCTAAACATTGCTGGCTTAGCTCTGAAGACAGCTGAGTACCCTCATATGTGGTCCTGGTAACACCTGATCACTCCAAAACCCAAGCAGAACTGCATCCCCCAGGTTTTTATATTTATTTTTTTTTTTTAATTTTTTTTTTATTTAAACACCTTGATTACATACATGATTGTGTTTGGGTTTCAGTCATAAAAGGAACACCACCCATCACCAGTGCAACATTCCCATCACCCAAGTCCCAAATCACCCTCCTCCCCACCCAACCCCCGCCTGTACCCTAAACAGGCTCTACATTTCCCTCATACATTCTCAATATTAGGACAGTTCAAAATGTAGTTATTTCTCTAACTAAACTCATCACTCTTTGTGGTGAGCTTCCTGAGGTGAGCTGGAACTTCCAGCTCTTTTCTCTTTTGTGTCTGAAAATTATTATTACAAGGGTGTCTTTCATTTTTCTTAAAACCCATAGATGAGTGAGACCATTCTGCGTTTTTCTCTCTCTCTCTGACTTATTTCACTCAGCATAATAGATTCCATGTACATCCATGTATAGGAAAATTTCATGACTTCATCTCTCCTGACAGCTGCATAATATTCCATTGTGTATATGTACCACAGTTTCTTTAGCCATTCATCTGTTGAAGGGCATCTTGGTTGTTTCCAGAGTCTTGCTATGGTAAATAGAGCTGCAATGAATATAGGTGTAAGGAAGGGGTTTTTGTATTGTATTTTTGTGTTCCTAGGGTATATTCCTAGGAGTGGTATAGCTGGATCGTATGGGAGCTCGATTTCCAGTTTTTGAGGAATCTCCATATCGCTTTCCATAAAGGTTGAACTAGACAGCATTCCCACCAGCAGTGATAAGAGTTCCTTTCTCTCCACATCCCCGCCAACACTGGTTATTCTCATTCTTTGTGATGTGTGCCATTCTCTGGGGTGTTAGGTGGTATCTCATCATTGTTTTGATTTGCATCTCCCTGATGATTAGTGATGTGGAACATTTTTTTCATGTGTCTTTTGGCCATGCGTATTTCTTCTTTGTCAAAGGTTCTGTTCATTTCTTCTCCCCATTTTTTGATGGGGTTAGATGTTTTTTTTCTTGTAAAGTTCTGTCAGTGCCTTGTATATTTTGGAGATTAGCCCCTTATCTGATGGTATTGGGTGAATAGTTTCTCCCACTCAGTGGGGTGGTTCTTGTATCCTGGGCACTATTTCCTTTGAGGTGCAGAAGCTTCTCACTTAATATATTCCCATCTGTTAATCTCTGCTTTCACTTGCTTGGAGAGTGCAGTTTCCTCCTTGAAGATGCCTGTAATGTCCTGTAGTGTTTTGCCTATGTGCTGTTCTATATATCTTATGGTTTTGGGGCTGATATCGAGGTCTTTAATCCATTTGGATTTTACCTTTGTACATGATGTTAGCTGGGGGTCTAAGTTTAATTTTTTGCAAGTGGCTATCCAATTGTGCCAACACCACTTGTTGAAGAGGCTTTCCCTGCTCCATTTAGGATTTCCTGCTCCTTTATCAAAAATTAGATGGTTGTATCTCTGGGGAACATTTTCTGAGTATTCAAGCCTATTCCACTGATCTGAGGACCTATCCTTATTCCAATACCATGCTGTTTTGATAACTGTTGCTTTGTAGTACAGTTTAAAGTTGGGAAAAGTAATTCCTCCCATATTCTTTTTCCCAATGATTGCTTTAGCTATTCGAGGGTGTTTATTGTTCCAAATGAATTTCAAAAGTGTCTGATCCACTTCTTTGAAGAATGTCATGGGTATCTTTAGAGGGATGGCATTAAATCTGTATAATGCCTTGGGGAGTATTGACATTTTGATGATGTTAATCCTGCCAATCCATGAGCAGGGTATGTGTTTCCATTTCCGTGTGTCCTCTCTTATTTCTTGGAGCAGAGTTTTATAGTTTTCTTTGTATAGGTCCTTCACATATTTAGTCAAGTTGATTCCAAGATATTTGAGTTTGTGTGGTACTATTGTGAATGGGGTTGTTTTCTTAATGTCCATTTCTTCTTTATTACTGTTGGTGTATAGAAAGGCCATTGATTTTTGTGTGTTAATTTTGTAGCCTGCCACCTTGCTATATGAGTCTATTGTTTCTAGAAGCTTTTTGATAGAGTCTTTAGGGTTTTCTAAGTAGAGTATCATGTCATCTGCAAACAGTGAGAGCTTGACTTCTTCCTTTCCTATCTGGATTCCCTTGATATCCTTTTCTTGCCTAATCGCTATAGCAAGTACTTCCAGTGCTATGTTGAATAGGAGTGGTGAGAGAGGACAGCCTTGTCTTGTGCCAGAATTTAGAGGGAAGGCTTTCAGTTTTTCTCCATTGAGGATAATATTTGCCACTGGCTTGTGGTAGATGGCCTTCACTATATTGAGAAAGGTTCCCTCCATTCCCATCTTGCTGAGAGTTTTGATCAAGAATGGGTGTTGGACCTTATCAAATGCTTTCTCTGCATCTATTGATATGATCATGTGGTTTTTATTTTTCTTGTTATTGATGTTGTGTATTATGTTGATAGATTTACGGATGTTAAACCAGCCTTGCATTCCTGGGATGAAACCTACTTGATCGTAGTGGATGATCTTCTTAATGAGGCATTGAATCCTATTTGCCAGGATTTTGTTGAGGATCTTTGCATCTGCATTCATCAGTGATATTGGTCTGTAATTTTCTTTTTTGGTAGCGTCTCTGTCTGGTTTAGGTATCAAGGTGATGTTGGCTTCATAAAAGCTATTTGGAAGTGTTTCTGTTTGTTGAATTTCATGAAAGAGTCTTGCCAAGATTGGCAGTAGTTCCTCTTGGAAAGTTTGATAGAATTCATTAGTGAATCCATCTGGACCTGGGCTTTTGTTTTTCGGCAGACATTTGATTACTGTTTTAATTTCATCAATGGTGATGGGGGTGTTTAGATATGCTACATCCTCTTCCTTCAACCGTGGAAGATTATAAGAGTCCATGAATTTATCCATTTCTTCCAGGTTCTCATTTTTAGTGGCGTAGAGTTTTTCAAAGTAGTTTCTGATTACCCTTTGAATCTCTGTCATATCAGTAGTGATCTCTCCTTTTTCATTCCTGATACGAGTTATCAAGTTTCTCTCTCTCTCTTTCTTTGTTAGGTTTGCCAGTGGTCTATCAATCTTGTTTATTTTTTCAAAGAACCAACTTCTGCTTTCGTTGATCTTTCGGATTGTTTTTTGAGTTTCCACTTCGTTGATTTCTGCTCTCAGCTTTGTTATTTCCTTCTGTCTTCCTGTTCTTGGGTCCTTTTGTTGAGCATTTTCTAGTTCTATTAGCTGTGTCATTAAGCTACTCAGGTAAGCTCCTTCTTCCTTCCTGATGTGTGCTTGCAAAGCTATAAATTTTCCTCTCAGTACTGCTTTTGCTGTGTCCCATAAGTTCTGAGAGTTTGTGTCTTTATTGTCATTTGTTTCCAGGAACCTTTTTATTTCCTCCTTGATTTCATCTCGGACCCACTGGTTATTGAGCATGAGGCTGTTTAACTTCCAGGTGTTAAAGTGTTTCTTCTGAGTCCCTTTGGAGTTCACAAATAATTTCAGAGCCTTGTGGTCAGCGAAGGTAGTCTGCAAAATTTCTATCCTCTTGATCTTATGGAGGTATGTTTTATGTGCCAGCATGTAGTCTATCCTGGAGAATGTCCCATGTACATTGGAGAAGAATGTGTATCCAGGTTTCTGGGGATGGAGTGTCCTATATATATCCACTAGGCCTCTTTCTTCCATTTCTCTCCTCAGGTCTAGTATATTCTTGTTGGGTTTCAGTCTGGTTGACCTGTCCAGTGTTGACAAAGCCGTGTTTAGGTCCCCCACAATTATTGTGTTGTTGTTGATATTATTTTTCAGATTTGTCAGCAGTTGTATTAAATATTTTGCTGGCCCCATCATTCGGTGCATATATGTTTAGGAGAGTGAATTCTTCCTGCTCTACGTACCCCTTGATTAATATAAAATGTCCGTCTTTGTCCTTTACAACCTTCCTGAGTATAAAGTTTGCATTATCTGATATTAGTATGGCCACTCCAGCTTTTTTATGGGTGTTGTTTGCTTGGATAACTTTTCTCCTGCCTTTTATTTTGAGTCTATGTTTGTTCTGACTATTCAGGTGCGTTTCTTGTAGGCAGCAGAAGGTTGGATTGAGTTTTTGATCCATTTAGCCACTCTGTGTCTCTTAACTGGTGCATTAGTCCATTGACGTTGAGAGAAAGAATTGTCCTGGGATTTAACGCCATCTTTATTTCAAAATTTGGTGTGTCTTTTGGGTAGTCTTGTCTTAGATTAGGTCTTTCAGTTTTTCTCTAAGACTGGTTTTGTGTCTGTGAAGTTTCTGAGCTGTTTTTTGTCTGTGAAACCATGTATTCTTCCATCAAACCGGAAAGTGAGTTTTGCTGGGTATAGTATTCTGGGTGAAGCATTCATTTCATTCAGTCTTGTCACAATATCCCACCACTGCTTTCTGGCATTGAGCGTTTCTGGTGACAGGTCTGCTGTAAATCTCAGGGAAGCTTGCTTGAACATGATTTCCCCTTTTGATCTTGCTGTTTTCAGAATTCTGTCTCTATCTGTGGGATTTGTCATTGTGACTAGGATGTGTCTTGGGGTGGTTTTTCTGGGGTCTCTTTTGGTTGGTACTCTTCGGGCATGCAGGATTTGATCACATATATTCTTTAGCTCTGGGAGTTTCTCTTTAATGATGTTCTTGACCATTGATTCTTCCTGGAAATTTTCTTCCTGGGTCTCTGGGACTCCAATGATTCTTAAGTTGTTTCTGTTGATCTTATCATAGACTTCTATTTTCGTCTGTTCCCATTCTTTGACTAATTTTTCCATTGTCTGCTCATTTGCTTTAAGTTTTTTGTCCAATCTCTCCTGCTGTATGGAATTGTTATGTATCTCATCTTCCACAGCACCAAGTCTATTCTCAGCTTCTGATACCCTGTCCCAGAGCTTATCCATTTTGTCATTCACTTCGTTTACTGAGTTTTTCAGGCCTGTTAGTTGACATGTTATTTCAGTTTGGAGTTTTGTCATTTCTGCCTTCATATTTTCTTGGTTCTTATTAGTGTTCTGTTCAACTCGATCCATGGTTTCTTGGAGTCTGTTGAGCACCTTCCATATTGCTAGTCTAAAGTCCTTATCTGAGAGGTTGATTAGTTGTTCAGTCATTATCTGGTCCTCAGAATTGTCATCTTCATTCTCTATGTCTGATGCTGGCCTGCGCTGTTTCCCCATTGTCACATTTGTATTGTGGGTTTTTCTACGTGTTGTAGTGGTATTCATTGTCTATATGATGTAGGCAGCACACTCCTCTGGCTCCTCCCTTTCTGGATGGGCTGACTTGCCTCTAAGGGAGGGGAGTCCTCCGTGGATGAAGCCTCACACTGGGTCAAATCTTAGGCCCGAGCATGTAACAGAGAAGACAGTCCAGAGAGAAATGTTTGCTTCTGTGATATAGCGCCGTTCTTAGTGTGATTTTTCCTTCTTGTTGCAATGGAGTTCTTTCCTTAGAAAGAGTGCACGGCCGCTCCGCTTCGCTACGCGGCCGTGCTCCTCTGAGCCTCTTTTTGCCCCACTCGCAAGAGTTTCACGCAAGAGGACAGTAGACAGACATAGACAGGTCACACTCACAGTCTTTCACAGCTGAGCCCCACTGGGCCGGTGTACTTTCGCGGATTTTCCCCGCCTGGTGTCACACACAGGGAGCCAGCTTTTTCAAAGGATAGCCGGTTTTTATGCTCTGAAGTCCCTCCCTGAAAATGGCGTCTGGGCGAGCGAGGTTTCTGGAGGCTCTTTTTGCCCCACTCGCAAGAGTTTCACGCAAGAGGACAGTAGACAGACATAGACAGGTCACACTCACAGTCTTTCACAGCTGAGCCCCACTGGGCCAGTGTACTTTCGCAGATTTTCCCCGCCTGGTGTCACACACAGGGAGCCAGCTTTTGCAAAGGATAGCCGGCTTTTATGCTCTGAAGTCCCTCCCTGAAAATGGCGTCTGGGCGAGCGAGGTTTCTGGAGGCTCTTTTTGCCCCACTCGCAAGAGTTTCACGCAAGAGGACAGTAGACAGACATAGACAGGTCACACTCACAGTCTTTCACAGCTGAGCCCCACTGGGCCGGTGTACTTTCGCGGATTTTCCCCGCCTGGTGTCACACACAGGGAGCCAGCTTTTGCAAAGGATAGCCGGTTTTTATGCTCTGAAGTCCCTCCCTGAAAATGGCGTCTGGGCGAGCGAGGTTTCTGGAGGCTCTTTTTGCCCCACTCGCAAGAGTTTCACGCAAGAGGACAGTAGACAGACATAGACAGGTCACACTCACAGTCTTTCACAGCTGAGCCCCACTGGGCCGGTGTACTTTCGCGGATTTTCCCCGCCTGGTGTCACACACAGGGAGCCAGCTTTTGCCAGGTTTTTATATTTAACTGGTCCCCTGAGAACCACTCGGAAGATCTCCAACATTTTTTCATAATAATCAGAGATTAAGAAAAATTTTAGAGAACCAAAGAGCAAACTAAAAGGTAAAATATTTTACCATTCACAAAATAAATGGTAAAAATTGTTTCAACTAGAGAATGCATGGCACCAAATGTCAATAGAATAAACAAAACTATTACAATAAATTTCTTTTAAGAATCCACTTGTGGGGAGGGAGATTTGGGATATTGGTGATGGGAATGCTGCACTGGTGAAGGAGGGTGTTCTTTACATGACTGAAACCCAACCACAATCATGTTTGTAATCAAGGTGTTTAAATAAAAATATTGATTTAAAATAAGTAAATAAATAATCCACTCATGGATCAAGGAGATAAAAGGAACAGTGAGTACAGCATGCAAAGCACATGCCTGCCTAACTTCTATTTCTGGTACCACATGGTATCCAGATTAGACCATTGAATGCAACTCAAAGGTCCAAAAGTATGGCCAGGGTGGTCCAAATAATTCTTGGCACCTTGGTCATGAGTAGCAGGACGTCCTTTGGCCCTTGAATTGAACTGCCAGACAGGTTGACCAAGAATTGCTGGTGGGGCCCTGGGTCTCCTGAGTACTTATTAACTCCTGCAAAAACCAAAGAATCCATTCATTTTTAGAATAGGGACATACTTAAGCTGAAAGGCAATAGAAGGATAAAGGAAAGAGTTACTATTTAGTAAGAAAATCTCTTATTCAATATGAAGTCATAAAAAATTTTTAGTTTAGCAATCACTAAAAACTAGTTCAAAATAGATAAGATAGCACAAATATAAAATTTTTATTTACTTATTAATTCATTATCAAATGATAAATTTTAACACCCCTTTCTCAATAGTTAATAAGTCAGTAAAAAGATCAGCAAACATAACTTACAAGTCTCACTAATGCATAGCAACAGAATATTGCAACCAGCAATATTTGGGTAGTATGCACTCTCAAGATATTCATGAAACACTACTAAAAACTTACCATGTGACTGATGCTATGGCACACAAGCTTCAACATTTTCAAAAACTATATCAATAAAGGTATGTTCTGTAAGCACTATGCAATTCAGTTATATGCTGAAGCACAAAGAGAAGATTAACTATTCAAATTAACTTTAAACTCTTAGTAGTCAATATATCAAACTTAAATATGTTCAAAGATTTTATACACCTACAAATTTACTGGAAACACGAAACTAGAAAAACATGTTAAATTATAAGAATCAATCATCAGGATGAGGGAAATAGAAAGCTTGTGTAGAGTACAGGCAGGGGTGAGGTGGGGAGGAGGGAGAATTTGGACATTGGTGATGGGAATGCTGTACTGGTGATGGAGGGTGTTCTTTATATGACAGAAACCCAACCACAATCATGTTTGTAATCAAGGTGTTTAAATAAAGTATTATTAAAAAAAAAAGAATCAATCATCAGAAGCCCATAGTAATAGCGCACAGGTAGGGTGTTTTTCTTGCACTCCAGTGAACCGAGTTTGATCCCCAGCATATCACATGGTTCACCGAGCCTGTCAGGAGTAATATCTGAATGTATAACCAGGAGTTGGGCACTGGCAGGTGTGGCCCCAAAACAAATAAAAAAAAGCAAACAAACAAAAATTGCAATAATCAAAAGTCACATTATGGCAAATCACAATGAGAGAAACATTCTAATTTGGACTCCAATAAAAATGGCAGTTGCTAATTGTTGTAGGAAGCACAAAAATGTTCTGAATTCCTGATTCAAGCCACCATGTTGTCTGTGGTTCAACTCTGGTCGTAGATGATATCTTTGAATGAATCCAGGACCTACTGAGATAGATTCTTCAAATGCACTGCAGCTTCTCCTGTTAGTTGGCAATCTCTATTTCTACAGTCCAGTATCAGCCAGCCATAAAAGGGGGTCTATCCTTTAATTAAGACACTGCCCTTTGAATAAGATCCTAATCATGCTTGGCTGCTGATTCTATAAAACCTCCCCAGGGTTGGCAGTTAAAAGAGACAGTTGGTAGTCTGCCTGGAACCTAGAGTTGGTCTTATGCCAGGAAACTTCAGGGGTAGGCCAAGGCTTTTCCTTTCCATGTCTCTCATATTTTGGTGGGCCTATGCAAACAATATTTGCCACTCTAACACCATTTTTACTGTGCTCCTTTGACTTTAAACCTTAAAAAAAAAACACTTAAACTTTTTATGTTAACTCAAACTAATATGCATGTGCATAAAAATGTAAAAAAAATACTATGCCTTCAATGTTTAAGGAGTCACATAAATTTCATGGCTTTAGAATGCTTTGTGTACTGCTAAGAAATGTTATAGTGTACTACAATCTGGAGACTTGTAATTGTACATGGGTTCTGTTTTATTTTCTTAATGTTCTTTGACTGTAAGTTCAAAATTTAGGCATCAGCAAGGGGATTTCTTCTGAAAACTCTGTATATGGGTGATTGTCCTTCCCCTGTAACTTTACCTTATCCTCTTTCTTTGCATCATTGTTCTCATAATTAAAAATAAATAAATAAATAAATAAATAAGAGACAGTTGGATCCCCTGATTCAATGTCACTATGTACCTAAAATATTACAGTGAAAGATTTGAAATCCACTTTGGTCGAAATAAAAATTATAAAAAAAAAAAGAGAGAGAGAGACAATTGGAGAATTTGTTGGCAGTCGGAGGAGCAGGAAGAGAGTTTGGTGGGCAATTGGAAGAGGTAATTGGAGGATCAGGAAGAGAGTTTGTTGACAGTTGGAAAAGACAGTTGAAGGACCAAGTAGATTGAACTGTTTCTACCCCTAATTGAGGCTTTCTCCCTGATTTTGGACAGATCTTTGGCAACTTTCGTCTGTATCCCTTTGCTTTACCTGGCCCTCAATCTGACCGTACCCTAGTCCCAAACCTAGCTCTCTCTCCTTCTTTATCTTTCTCCTTGCCTAGAGGTTTATCAGAGGCCCCTGGGTTTCTCTAATAAGACTACTTTCATTATCTCTTGAGTTATATTGGCTAACTGATCCATGGCTTCCTTGAGTTCCTTGAACATTATCAACAGCCCTCTCTAAAGTCTTAATCAGAGAAGGTATATAGGTGGCAGCTATTAGTTGGGTCTTCAAAACTACCATCTTCATTCACTACCCATGGTGGGATTCTGCATTGCTTTCTCATTGTAATCATTGAAGGGTGGTGGTGTTTTTATGTGTTGTGATGTGGTTCATTGGCTGAAAAAAGAAAGTGTGGTTGTAGTGCGAAACAAAGCAGCCACATTCTTCTAGGGACTTACTAACCTGGGTGTGAAAATGCCTCTCTGAATCACAAAGAGAACCCCACTGCCAATATGTCTGTCTGGCTCAGTTTCTTAAGACTGTGTGGCTGGTTGGAATCCAGGTAGACTGGCTAAAGATCCCTCCCCTTTCCCTGGGTCTTCTCTTTTCCTTGGGACACACTGATCTGGGTGTAATAATGTTGCATTGGTGAAATGGGATCTTCTTTACATGACTAAAACCCAACTACAATCATATTTGTAATCAAGGTGTCTAAATAAAGATATATATAAAAATATTCTTCTGAGTCACAAAGAAAACCTTACTGCTAGTCTGCCTGTCTGCTTCAGTTTCTAGGGACTCAGTTTTATTTTTATTTTTTACTAGAACCAGATAGATATAAGACTGTATCAGAAGTGCTCATAGAAAAAAACCCTCAAAAATGGGGTTCTGGGATTGGCTTTGTCTGCCTGTTAATGTACAGTAATAATTCCATTACACATGGAAAATATACTATAAATTCACAACTTGTAATGCCCTGACAATGTCTCAAATCATCCCTTTATGGTTTTTTGGAATGTGGAGTCTATTAAAGGACAGACTGGAAGGTCATCTGGCTGCTTACACTTTACCATGGTGACAGTGACAATGAATTGTGAAGAGAGAAGCAGGCTACTATTTCTGCCCTCACTATAGAGCACACACAAGAAAGCGATCGATTTAAAGAGTACAACATTCAGCACAAGGTACCATCAGAGAACCAGAGAGCAGCGACAAGAGCACTTTAAAATATTATCTCTCAATTCTCACAGCCACCAAGCAGTTTTACCTGGAAATGAGATTACACATATAATTTTGTTTGCTGCGAAATTTCACTACAAGTTCAATTCATAGATTTAACTGTTCTTCTATGTGAAAATTAGAAGTTGACTACAAAAGAAGCAGGATGTAAGACTGAATAGAAACATATTGTGCTTGGAAGAATCTAATAAACTAAACTAATTAATATTCCCTGAGTCTCTCTTGCTAACTAAAACTTCTTTGTCAAAGGTCTAGTCAACCCCTATTACAATTGACTTACATTACAATATAATTGACTTATATTACAATTGACTGAACAATTACCTTTCCAGGAATTTTTATGTAATATTTTTATTTTTAATCACCTCAAATTACAGAGTTACAAAACCATTCATTATTTATTTTCAGGGCATACTATGTTCCAACACAATTCCCTTTATCAGTATCCACTTCCCTCCACCAATGTCCACCAATGGTGGAGGCATTTTTTTCCCTCCGCCATTATCCTAGTGTTTCCCTACCTCTATTTTAGTGCCAAGCTTCCTACTGAAGAACGTTTCTCCTGATTGGCTCTCAGCTTTTTCTTTCCCCTTTTCTATCAACTGGAATCCTAACTTAGGGGGTAAAATGGCGATCCTAAGTAATGAACAGGTCCCCAATGTCATGTGCCTCCATTTCTTAGGCTCAATAGAGCCCAATTTTGATATAACCCAATACATTCCTTATTAGTCCATATCTATAATTATAAAAAAATCATAATTATAATCAGCCAAAGTCTCATGCAAGAGAATGTAGCTTAAACATATCAAAGACTCATATGTTTCTGCATGTTTATGTAATTAGAAACCCAAGAAATATGTATGGGAGAAGATTTCAAGTGGAGCAGTATAGAATTTAAATAAAGTTGTTGAGGTTCTGTATTGAATGCCTAACTTAAGTTAAACGTGTATCTAACAATCTGCTTGATTGACTGAAATCTGGACTGAGCTAAGGCCTATAAACTAATGTACCAAACTACCTAGAATAACAGACATAAGAAATTGAGTTGTGGGGCCGGAGAGATAGCATGGAGGTAAGGCGTTTGCCTTTCATGCAGGAGGTCATCGGTTCGAATCCCGGCGTCCCATATGGTCCCCCGTGCCTGCCAGGAGCAATTTCTGAGTCTGGAGCCAGGAATAACCCCTGAGCACTGCCGGGTGTGACCCAAAAACCAAAAAAAAAAAAAGAAATTGAGTTGTTTGAACTCCAGGAGCAACAGCATTCTATGGTATTATCTCTGCTGGTGAACATTGGTATTTATGATCAGGCAGGGTCTATGGGGTAAATTCTACTAAGCTCCCTGCTGGTCTGATTTCTGAACTTCCCCAATTTTCCCTATATAGTTTGATATTCTCCCCACCACCAAATTCCTTTCCCATTGCTGTTGGCCAAAGTTATTGGTAAACAAAAACAATTTTGGATTTCTTTGGCCACATGTGGTTGTGCTCAGGTGTTACTCTTGGTTCTGTGCTCAGAAATTACTCCTGTTAGGCTCAGGAGACTATATAGGGATCAAATCTGGGTCAGCTGCATGCAAAATAAATGCCCCCCACTGTGCTATCACTGCAGCCCTATTTTTTTTAATTTTTACCTTTTAACTACATACAAAAACTAGTTAGTAATTCATATCAGAAAACTTTTAGTATTCTGTGTAATTTCTGTTTCCGTACCATCACTAGAAGAAGGAGGAGAAATGCGGGCAAATTTGAAAAAAAAAAATACAAGTTAGAATCATAGTGTGATTATGGCATGCTAACCATGCTGTTAAAAGTAAAGTCAAAATTAAAAAAAAAAAAGAGTTGGGCAGTATGTGATCATCAGTGAAGGTTTAATTTGTATAACCAGCTTGGAAATAAGTTTCTAATGAAGTAAATAATATTCTACCCCCTACATGCCCGCATTGATGAAAATATCACAAATTCTAATTCGCACACTGAGGAAAAAATATAAGTATTATTTATAATAGCAAAACATAGAAAAATGGAAAGTCCCCCAATATCTAATAGGAAAATGCTTAGTTTGCAATATAGTCATGCACTCAAATATTAAATAGCTTATGAAAATGAGGTATAGAATACATCAACAGAGATGAATCACACTAGAATAGAGTTTCATGAGCTAAAACAACAAGCAGAAGATTATAAAATGAATGATTTCAAATTAATGTAGTAATTAAAGCTAGTCAAACTAAATAATCCATACAGTGGTTGTAAATTTATACAGTGGTGATAAAAGTTCAGGTTGGAGCTACCTCTGAAGAGAAAGGAAAGATTATGAGTCCCCGGGGTAAGTCAGAAGGTGGGATGGGGCAGCGAGGGAACTCCCAAAGGATTGACAGCTATTTTGTAAGTGATGCTACTACTATTTTAAAGCCACGTTTATGCAAATTATGCGTACTATTTTATAATTATGAGATTTTATCATATAATTATGAGATCATTTTCTAAAACCTTTTCCTGACTTCATTGCTGCCACTTGAAATGTTATGAAGTTGGAAAAAGACAATTAAAAAGAGAAGAGGAAAATGTCTTCTTCCCAAATAATCTTATTTCTTCACCTGCCAGGCAAGTTTTATTTTGTTTGTAATTATGGGACTCAGAAACTTGAATATATTCATGTGTAGTATTAAGCTCCAAGAGGGGGATTTAGAATTCCACAATTGCCAACTTTCTTAACCAGGGACTCTTTAGACTTGAAAACCTGAGAATACAAATATTAGTTGGAGAATTGGCCTCTGTGTCCTAATTTCTTATCACCTCTCTCATCTCTATCAATCATTATTATTTTTTGAGTTTTGTTTTGTTTTGTTTTGTTCTGGGGCCACACCCGATGATGCTCAGGGGTTACTCCTGGCTATGTTCTCAGAAATCACTCCTGGCTTAGGGGACCATCTGGATGCCGGGGGATCAAGCTGCATGCAAGCAAATGCCCTACTGCTGCACCATCTGTCTGGCCCCTACTAATTATTCATTTTGACAGTCTTGGCTGCAAACCTTTGTTGGGAGTCTAAAATCCTACATCCCTGGTGCCCTGCCTAGACCTTCGCTCTCTGCTGGCTACTGGTCAATTTAAGACCAGTTTCTTAATATTCAATAGGGAAATGCTTAGTTTGCAATATAGTCATGGACTCAAATATTAAATAACTATGAAAATGAGGTATAGAATACATCAACAGAGATTAATTACACTAGAATAGAGTTTCATGAGATAAAACAACAAGCAGAAGATTATAAAGTGAATGATTTCAAATTAATGTATTAATGTATTAAGAATATTAAGACTGAGCATTTAAGACCTGGGGGTGTTCTTTGTATGACTGAAACCACACTACAATCATGTTTGTAATCATGGTGTTTAAAAAAATAAATAATAATAATAATAAAACAATGGAAAAAAAGAAGTTGAAGAACAAACCCACTCTTACCGCCTTTCTTGGTATGAGGCGGGATCTTTCTGAGACCTGTCCTCCAAATGCCCTTAGCTATGAGCTCTCTTTGCTGCACTGCTTCCCCATATTTGCATTAGTCTTCTTGTTTGTCCTGCCCCAGCACAGAAGACAGACATGTTTTAAGATTGCCTCCTGTCCCAGCCAGTCCTCTGCCCAACACTTGGTCAGCTCATATCAATAGTTACTTGAGATAAAAATCCTGAGACTTGAAAATCGTTTCCCTGGAGGCAAAAAGATAATAAATCAGGTAGAGTGTTTGCCTTCACACAGCTAACCTGGATTCCAGTATCCCATATGGTCCCTAAATACCACCAGAAGTGATTCCTGAGTATAGAGCCAGGAGTAAGCCCTGAATATTCCAGGTATGGCCCAAAAACTGGGAAGAAAACAAAAAGAAAACAATTTCTTTGGACAAGAATGAGAGAAGAAAAAAACCAACAGGCAGGCTTCAGTGAAATTTTGGTTTTTGTCTAGAAGGTTCCCTTTGAATGCATGACTATTTCTAAAGCATGGATGGATATATACGAGTCATCACAAAAAGAATAGAATCTCTCCAATCAGAAGAACCAGCTAAGTTTCTGATTAGTAAATATAATTTGACTAAATCAGGCAGTTTTCAGGCAGTATGGGGTGAAAGGAGAAAGACTTAAAAGAGTAAAGTTATAAAATTATGCCTGCCCAGTGGGTCCTGACCGTGAGAAATTGTGAGTGCTGCCTATGTGTGTCTTTCTCCTGTTCTTCACCTACAATACTGTACCCAGCAAAACTCACTTTCCGGTTTGACAGAATACATGGTTTCACAGACAAAAAACATCTCAGAAATTTTATAGACTCAAAATAAGTCTTAAGAGAAAAACTGAAAGACCTAATTTAAGACAAGACTGACCAAAAGACACACCAAATTTCGAAGGAAATAGTGTCCAGGATACAAGAGCCACCCACTGAGTGGGAAAAATTATTCACCCAATACCCATCAGATAAGGGGCTAATCTCCAAAATATACAAGGCACTGACAGAACTTTACAAGAAAAAAACATTTAATCCCATCAAAAATGGGGAGAAGAAATGGACAGACACTTTGACAAAGAAGAAATACAAATGGCCAAAAGACACATGAAAAAAAAATGCTCCACATCACTAATCATCAGGGAGATGCAAATCAAAACAACTATGAGGTACCACCTCACACCACAGAGATTGGCACACATCACAAAGAATGAGAACAAACAGTGTTGGCGGGGAAGTGGAGAGAAAGGAACTCTTATCCACTGCTGGTGGAAATGCCGCCTAGTTCAACCTTTATGGAAAGCGATATGGAGATTCCTCCAAAAACTAGAAATCGAGCTCTGTACAATCCAGTTATACCACTCCTAAGAATATACCCTAGGAACACAAAAATACAGTACAAAAATCCCTTCCTTACACCTATATTCATTGCAGCATTATTTACCATAGCAAGACTCTGGAAACAATCAAGATGCCTTTCAACAGATGAATGGCTAAAGAAACTGTGGTACATATACACAATAATGCAGCTGTCAGGAGAGATGAAATCATGAAATTTTCCTATACACGGAATCTATTATGCTGAGTGAAATAAGTCAGAGAGAGAGAGAGAGAGAGAGAAACTCAGAATGGTCTCACTCATCTGTGGGTTTTAAGAAAAATGAAAGACATTCTTGCAATAATAATTTTCAGACACAAAAGAGAAAAGAGCTGGAAGTTCCAGCTCACCTCAGGAAGCTCACCACAAAGAGTGATGAGTTTAGTTAAAGAAATAACTACATTCTGAACTGTCCTAATAATGAGAATGTATGAGGGAAATGGAAAGCCTGTCTAGAGTACAGGCATGGGTTGGGTGGGGAGGAGGGAGATTTGGGACATTGGTGATGGGAATGTTGCACTGGTGATGGGTGGTGTTCTTTACATGACTGAAACCCAAACACAATCATGTATATAATCAAGGTGTTTAAATAAAATATATTAAAAAAATAAAAGAGTAAAGTTCTAGAAACCTCTAGGTTGGACAAACTAAGGCTAAGTAGATTACAGGAGGTTGAGAGCCCAGAAATAAGGAAATTCTTGGAGAAAGGACTGATGTTTGCTGCCATCTCAGCTGAGGAACTTGGGGGGACACTGCTGTGTCCCTCTCTTCCCAACTTCTGTGGTCTGGGGAAGCAGCAGATACAAATTACAACCAAAATTCAAATTAGTAGGTTATGAGTGATTCAGCAATCACTTCAAAATTTTGAAGACAAAATGCAAATATTTATAACTTCTTGGCAAACTGACTATCATTCAGAGAAAAGGAGTGTTTGTGAAGAAAAAGCAATAGTTCACATAATTAACATAAGGTAAGAGAAGCAGAACCCAGGAAGACTAGAAGGAACTTGAACAACTCAGGACTCCCCTGGTCAGGTTACATTTAGCTGCCACGAGTCTTTGCATCTAAGCGAAACTCAAGAACCGAGTCTCAAGGATAGTCCCAGCTACACAAATAATGTCAGGTGTGTTCTTGAATCTAGTCTGTCTATACTTAATGTAAGGTGGCTATGCCTTTGTCACACAACCAAGACTCAGGCATAGCAGCACCAGTGCTCTGGTACTGAGAAAGACTCTGACCCAACATTTTATTGTAAGGATGTGTTGTGCACCTGAAGGATGGGGGAGGAGGTTTCTCAAACTGATGACTAGACATTGCTTGCCAAGCACCCCAAAGAAACAGTGAATTCCATTTTAACATCTTAATACCATATGTGATATTATCTGTAAGCCAGGTCATTTTGAGAAGACTTGCTCAAATGAAATAAAAGATGTTGTGTGTGTGTGTGTGTGTGTGTGTGTGTGTGCTGCTAAGTGTAAGGCAAAGAAGAATTTCAACCACACATTAAAGGACACAGATCCAGGACTGCAATATAGAAATGACAGAAGCTAAACAAGAGTTCCCAGGTCTTACAGAACCAACCTCAGAAGGACAGAGCCTTCCATTTAGCCTGGCAAAAAAAGGAACTCACCCCTCTTTCTATGCCTAGAAAATGGTGGTTGTTTCAAGAGCCTGGATAGATGAATCACAATGAACACCTTCCCATGGGTCTCTTCAGACATATCCTTGAAGTTACAGAGATGTTCTTCCAAGGATTCTCAGCAAGCCTTTCCCATCTTTGAATCAGTCACTTCCTAACCTGTTTACAGTCAGTGAGTGTGACTTATAAAATCTTA